>NC_138059.1:48331622-48931622 GCF_964194185.1 Rhinolophus hipposideros
GTATTAAGAAGTAAAATTGGTTGTTACAAAGTAGTTATGGGGATGTAAAGTATAGCATAAAGAATATAGTTAATGATATTGTAACTATGTATGGTGTCAGATGGGTACTATATTTATCAGGGTGAAACATGAGGAGGGGGTTAGGGGGCTGCGTGGAAAAGGTGAAAGAAAAATAAGTATTAATTAGTAGTTACAAAATAGTCATGGGCATGTCAAATAAAGCATAGGGAGTATAGTCAATAATATAGTAACTATGAAAAGTGTCAGGTGGATACTAGACTACTCAGTAGGATCACTTCTTAAATTATATAAATGTTTAACCACTATGCTTTCTACCTGAAATCAATATAAAACCACACTGAATGTCAACTGTAATTCAAAATTTTAAAAAGGTGGGGAAAAGGTAAAGGTTAATAAGAGGTTCAAATTTCCAGGTACAAAACAAATAAGTCACGTACAGCAGAAATAATATAGTCAATAATATTGTGATAAAATGGTATGGTGTCAGATGACTGCTGGACTTATCATGGTGATCACTTCTTTAGGTATATAAATATTGAATAACTATGGGGTACACCTGAAACTAATATAATATTGTATGTTAGCTATATTTTAATAAAAATCTTCTAAAAGTTGATTCCAAAATGCATCCAAAAAATCATTGAAAAGTATTGTTTTTTTTAAAACTTGAGCTGTTTAATAACAGTACTATCCCTTTACAAAGCCCTCCATTTGTTGCAATATTGCAGCCTCTTTTCTCTCTCTCTCTCTCTCTCTCACACACACACACACACACACACACACACACGCAGGTGAAGTGTGACAATTAAATTCACAAACTAGTTGCAAGAATGTTGCTATCCTTTTTTGATATCAGAGGAATTATTCATTATGAATTTGTACCAACTGGACAGGCAATTAACCAAGTTTACTATTTGGAAGTGCTGAAAAGGCTGAGTGAAAAAATTAGATGACCTGAACTTTTCGCCAACAATTTGTGGCTCTTGCATCACAGCAATGCACCAGCTCACACAGCACTGTCTGTGAGGGAGTTTTTAGCCAGTAAACAAATAACTGTCTTGAAACACCCTCACTACTCACCTGATCTGGCCCCCAGTGACTTCTCTTTACCTGGAGATAAAAGAAATATTATAAGGAAGATATTTTGATGACATTCAGAACATCAGAGATAACACAAGGACAATTCTGATGGCCATTCCAGAAAGAATTCCAAAATTGCTGTGAATGGTGGACTAGGCGCTAGCTTCAGTGCATAGCTTCTCAAGGGGAGTACTTGGAAGGTGACCAATAAGGTATGTAGCACTTTTTCTAGGATGAGTTCTTAAACTTAATTGTCCGACCTCATATATATGTGTATATATATATATATATATATATATATATATATATATATACCTAAAGAAGGAAAATGTTATGTAAGTTTAGTATTAGGAAATGTTAACCACTTTTAAAATCCTGTCTTTCAGGAAAGAACGGTGACCATTAGACGACAAACTGTAGGAGGATTTGGATTAAGCATAAAGGTAGCCTTCCAGTCTATTCTTACAGAGGTTGTACTATAATGCTGCATTTTCATGTATTTTAATTTTTGACTGATTAATTAGTAGACAAGAATAGTTATAGCAAACTTTTCAATATTTGGACTTGGATGTGAATTAGGTAGTTTCTCATAGAACCATGGCCACCTTTTGATTTAGAAATTTTACAAAAATATTTGGAAATTTTACCTTAGCTGCCGTTGAATATAACTCATTAAGTTCATTTAGTTTCGTCTAAATTACCAAATATGGTGTTTTAGAGTGCATGTCTTCCTCTAAGCAGTCATATTAGGAAATACTAACCTGTCAATAAATGGAGCAAGAATAAGTTTTATGCTAATAATGTCTTATTAGTTAGTTGTTAATTGTTGTCTATTCATCTTTTTCTTTTGTTTCATTTTCATTTTTATTTAAGAAACCAGTAAAATCTCATGTTACATTGCCAAGTATATAGGATAGACTTAATGTTTTTGCATCTGATTTATTGTAAAAATAACAATATCTGTTTATTTCCATTTATTATTAAATTTTAAAGGGCTTTTTTTCTGTATATAGTTGACCGTTAAAGATGTACCACACCTGCAATTACATCATTAGAGCAAAACAGAAACTTTGAAAGGATGGCAAATTATATAAATATTGGAAAGGTTAACTCAATGACTTTGAATGCCTTTTGGAAACCCATACCTCTGCGTAGATGAATGAAATTTAACTTGATTGTTTGGTTATTCATTTCCCTTATGCAGGGTGAACATCATACATCTCAAGTATGTATTTCATGAAATTTTAACACAGATCAAATTATGTATGCTTAGAAAGTGGAACTCAATATTTGGAACTACAGCTTTAGTCAACATTATGAAAATGACTCAGAAAACTGATCAATGTAGAATAGTATTGTGTTGTCAAGTGATAAAAATATTACTACATAAAATGTTAGGCTTAAAATATATTTGTACTCTCACTTTATCTATCATCAAGTAAGACCCAGGAGACATACAGAACAAGTCATAGGATTTATTATGGAAACTATGCTATGGGAATTCCATCATCCAATAGACAAGTTTTTGATGGTTTGTTTGTTTTTATTTTTAACCACTATATTTTTTGAGATTGCTCTGAAGGATTTAATGGCATTGTTACCAGAGCATGGACTCCCCTCCATGTGGTGTCCAGGTTCTTGGTATCTTAAACAAAGAATTGAGAGGGACACAAAATGGCAGTGGTGAAAGAGCAGTTTATTAGAAGCAAACCTACACTCCAAAGGGATAGGAGCAGACCCGAGCAAAAGAGTGGCTCAGCGCCCTGACTGGTGAGGACTTGGTAGTTTTACTTATTTCTCTTCTACAATGGGCTGTTCCTCCTTGGGTGTAGAGCCTCTTGATGGGTACTTATGATTGACAGGAGACTTTACATCATCTTTTCAGACTTGCATGTTTCTTCTCATAATTCACTCTGTTATAATGATATTAATGAACATCTGGGTATAGGTATAAGACTATAATGATAGTATAATGAGGGCTAGGTGGAATGAAGGTCCCTGCAAAACTTACTGTGCAGGCATGAGTGACTGGTCTAATCTAATCAGGTATTTTATATCCTTATAGTGGCTTCCTCATAGTGGTTGATGGTTATAGCAGATAAGGGAAAGGTTTAGGTGAAAAGGGGAGGTCTCTGATCAGTCACTCTCCCCAGGTCGTAGAACGTGCTAGAGACCCAATTCCTGTCTAGCTGCCTTCCTCAGTATGACTAAGAAAAGAAGTCTATGAAGAGAGAATAAAAGCTGAGTGTGAACAAAATCCAATAGTGAGAGTTGGTTTCATTTCAGATAAACATTGTCATCTACCCCACACTGACCCTATTTCTGAGAGATGCTAATTTTTTTCAAGCCAAAAATGTTATTTTACTTTTTTCTATTTTCATTTATAATTTAAATCCAATATTATGTAGTTTTACTAAAATACCACATTTTAATCTAGACTGTTTTTAAAACATCAAGAATTTTGCCAAATGAATCATTTCGGCTTAATGATTTAATAATTTCAATCCAACAAAAAGTTTATACACTAAAGAAATAGAATAATTTTCAAAATTATAATAGGTTTACATTTTCTGTTCAAAATATTGGCCTCAAAAATAGCATGTGAATTGCGATCGGTGCCATATTTTAATAGGTTTAACAAAAAAGGAAATTACTTTAGAATTCTTATGACACAAACAAACTAGAAATACAAACATCAATATTTTTATATAGAGTATTACCTATGTTACCGTGCAAAAGATCTGGCTGCTCGCACCATGAAAGCCAAAACTCTAGAGGCGAGGTTGGTGGAGACAAAAGCACGTTTATTCCAAAATGCTAGCATTAAGGGAAGACAGCGGACTCCTTGTCACAAAGACTGCCTTACAGCTTTTTTTTTTCATTAAAGTTTATTGGGGTGACAATTGTTAGTCCTCACAGCTTTTAATACCACCAAAATGTCTTATAGGCATGCAAGGAGAGGCAGAACAAAGGAAAGGAGAAGTTGGTCTGAAGAAAGGTGCTTCCCAGATGTTAGTCTGCCTCAGAGACAGGAGTGGATCCCTCTGCCAAGTAACTGGGCCAGGCATGCACAGGGCCCAAAGTAAACAGAGCCATTGAAATTGGTATGCATGGTAAATGTATAGTAAACAGAATTATTAATGTTTGGTTTGAGGGTTGAGAGGCAAAGAAAAGAAAATCTTTCAAAAAGTCCCAAGCTAACCACACTGTCAAATCATTACACCAGAGGTTTAAATCCCAAAATAGAAGATATAGTGTCACCCTTACACCTATTTATACTGAAGAGTTATTTTTAGAGCTTTCCATTTTAATTTTCTCAATACTTACCCCTTACCTTTGCTTTTCTCTTTTTAAAACTACCTTTTATTCTGTTAATGTATTTCAAAATATGATTATTTATTTTAAATTACAATGTTATTATACAAATACTTTTTTCCTTTGCTCTGTCACATGTAAATTGGATAAACCACAGTGTTTATCTACTTGCACTATTTTCTTTAGATGTGCGAATTTAACATATATATGTTATATATGTTTAATATTATTTTATATTAGTAGTTATATATTGATATTTTATACAGTATGATTATATTATATAATATGTTATATTATACAATGTAATTAGATTTACATTTTATATTATAAATTATATATATAAAATGAACAGTTTAAGAAATTATTCTAGGTTAAATGCAGAATTACTATTTTAATGTTGATCATTTATTTATCTACATATGTATCTATTACTGGAGTAATTTCAGTCAGCTATTACTATGCACATAATATATAAATATATATTTTATCCTTATTTGTTTCAGTTAAGTAATTACTACTGAATCACACTGGAGATTGTTATAGTAGGAATTATTATTTAAAACCATGAATATCTCAACTAGCGATAAAAGAAGGAAAAGTATATGTTAGACAATTGAAAAGACATTTACCAATATAGTTAAGACTCCTGTAGGTGTTCCTGAATTTTACTGTACTCAGAAAATGTAGTGCTGTTATTTCAGTTTTACCTTCCCTAAAACTCTTTTTTAAAAATTGGTTGAAAGATAACAAGATGTCCTTTTTGGTCAGCAAATACTAAAATACTCTAACATGTGGTATTAGAAGTCTAGGCTAGTTGACCACGCTCCATACTCCTGACAAATCTTGGCTTCTGGGACCTTCCTGCCACTCTCACCATTATACATGGCAGTAATTCCTCAGGTGTCCCATGTGGCAGTAAGTGCTACAAAAGAAAAGTTGATAGCCAACATCACAGAGAAGCGTTTTATATAGCATCTCTTCTAGTGTTTTATTTATTAACATCCCTCAGTAGTATGATGTCTCTGAAGCTATTAATTAAGCCTGATGTCACCTGCCCACGTACAACACTGTTCTTGCTCCCAAACACTCTCTCCAGCCAGAGATTCCCCTGGAGGGGTGAAGAAATAAAAGTCAGCCTTTAACCCTTTTATTTTTCTTTGCCTTATTAATAAGATAACTTTGAAACTTCTGTGACAAAAAAAAAAATGTGTAGGTGACTTAGAGACTGAGACAGTTATATGTCTCTACACTTGAATTCTAGGTCTTTAATTTGACATCTCCCTTGAAGGCCAAATGCCAGACATAACAGTGCCCACTGAGGAGGGTTTCCATTTCAAAATTTTCTAATATCCCAAAGATTAAGAGGAAAACATATATTTAATGTAAATGAAAGATATATTTATTAGATTTAAACGATAAAAATATAATTTAAGTAAGTTTTAATTCAGTTTCTTTTCAAATTTTGTCTACTTCCCTTCCTATTATTGTTTTGCTTTTTTTTTTTCACCTTAAGAAATTTTTTGGTTTGCATTGTAATAATTTTTATTTTTACAGACTTTGAGACTCTCCTTTGAGAATCATAGTTATTATTTTTAGAATCATGTCTAAAGATGCTAAACCCTCAATTTGAAACACAGTCATCCAAAAAGTGTTTCTACATCAATTACGTTGAGATTCAATACAGAAATCACACAATTATCTTCTTAGACAAACTTAGAGTATACATTCCTAAAATCCCATCATTTTATAATGGTAGTATTTTAACATGCAAAGGTGGAAACCAAAATTACCTATATATACATGTTAATTGTAAATTATGAAACAAAGAATCACACATACACACACACATACACACACACACACACACACACACACACACAGCCAAGGACTTCTGAGCACATAACAGTTTTGTACTGATACAGCATATGGTAAAGCAGATGTCATGAAGAGAGGAGGTGACACACACAAAGCTGACTTTATTGCTCCCGTTTTCCCATCCTCTGGTTTAAATGAATTGTCTTCAGCTCCTAAAAATGAAAGGAATTATTTTTTACTGCTGGGCAGTATGCACATCCATGAATCACAACTTGTTTCTTTGCTTTTTTGTCTCATGTTATAGTTAGTTATTCTTTCACTGCAGCAGTTAACAGATCTAGAAGGAATAAATGTGCAACTGAACCAGAGTGCAATGAAATGAAATTTGGAGGCATGGCGTACATATACCGATCCCCGGCACAGCCCTCATTGTCTATAAGTGACTTTCATCCTCATACTCTACAATCTCAAAGAAGTGAGAGATTCTTGTCATGCTTTCTGATCAGAAACTTAGTAATGAATCATTTCTAGGGCTTTTGCACTGCACTCATACCTGCTCTCAGTCTTCCCAGACTTATTTTTAATAAATAAGAATTATTATACTTATTTTTAATAAATAAGAATTATTATTCTTATTTTTTACTCTTGTGTTATTTTTCAGAGCCATTCTCATATTGAAACCAAAGGGCAACTGAGACTGGGGCTTGTGGTTTTTTCACCACTCAGCCAATAGACTGACACTGGAGTTGGGCTATAGAATAAGCATTTATTGTTAGAGCACAGGTGATTTGAGAAGGCAGCAGGTTAACACCTTCAAAAACTGCCTTAACATTCTCAGACTGTCTTAGGTAGGATATTTAAGGAAAATTCTGGGTGTTCCTCCAGAGGATACATGACGGTTCTGGTGGTCTGCATGGAGCTTTCCCTTCAGCAACATGGTTCTCTGGTGGTGTTAGCAACCCAGGAACAATGATGGGAATAGCCTGGAAAGAATACTAGACAATAGAGATTGTACCTAAGGGTATTTATCGATTATAAGTTTCAGAATAATTTTCTAAAACAGGGACCTGGGACAGGGGATAATCTGAACTCAAGTTTCAAGAAGATAATCTGTTACTAAGCTATAGGTCAAAGAAACGTGAGGTTGGGGATGCAGCGAGGCCTTTACTACAGGGATGCCAACCAGGCTCTGCTTCAATATCTACTATAACTTTGCTTTTTTTTTTTTTTTGACAATTCTTTATTAAAACATCCCTCAGAAGTCACAAAATTGTGTGTGTATGTGTGTGTGTGTGGGGGGGTGTGTTTCTTGTATTAGTTTTTGGTTTTGTTTGCCCTTCAGTAAAGTGTCAAGCTCTTGTATTTGCATTTTTAAATCTCCCAATAGTCACTTTCCAAAAACTGAACAAAAGAATTACTAAACTTTCCACTTGTAATCACATATTATTCTCTGTTCTCAGACTGAAACTGCTGCTTTGAAACTCTCAGATTCATCAGGCCAGCTGGTATATATTCTCAGTTTTCCTGAAGGACTTCCCTATTTGTATTGATCTTGTACATGACCTCTGGGCTCCTGTCTAATTCTTCAAGTTGCTTCACCATTCATATTGGCATTTTCTGGCTCTTGCTCCCAACTCTGGGGCTCTGCCTCATCCCTTACACCTCTCCTGCCCTCTGGCCCTCCTGGTAGACTCTTTCTTTTAAGTGCTCATCTTCCTTTTCTGGATCATTCTGATACTTACCATTTCAAAACATAACTTAATATTTCTATCACTACACACCAAATAGTTACCAAATTTTTGCATCATTGGACCCAATATTTTGTATTTTTGCCTCATTCTTCTTATACAGATTACCATGTGAGACATTTTTTTTATCTTCCATACCTTTTACAATACAATACCATACATGTACATATTTTTAATTACCTCTGGTCATTGTCATTTAAAAAATCACCTTTTAGAGAAATGATGTTTTGAATATTATTAATACAATAATAATTTATGGAGTATTTTCTAACAGACACGTTTTCTAATGTAAACAATAAGTTATCCAAGTTTATCAAGGAAATGTTTGCAATCAAAAGTGATTTCTATGTGGAAGCTTTAACTTTGCAACAATCAAAAATGAAATTATAACTATTATTACCATTAAAATGTTATCATATATGAACAATAATTGCTAATATTTATTAACAGATCTTTAAGCGTCATATTCTGAGTTAAATACTTTATATTCTGTTTCATTTGTTTTTTATTATCATCTAAGTATCTAACTAATTATAATTATCCCTCTACAAATAATGAGATTAAGTATTAAGAAATTAAGTTGTCATTAGTGACACTAGGCTCACAGTCTATGCTGCAGTCTCTTCCTGCAAGTCAGGAAACTAACCTCTGTTAGACAGACTCTCAGACCCCCAGGATCTACCTGGCACTGACTGAGGATTCCATGGTAGCCATGGCACTAGCGAAACACAGAGCACGCAAGATCTTAAATGCCTTTCAATATGCTCTTTACTCAAACATTTATCATCAATACACCAAACAGTAAAGCACATAGAGTAGCACCATAATTTATTAAAATAGAGTAACGAACCAGTCCCAAAGTCAATCAGAGTCCTGCTGGAGCGAGGAAGGGTGACTGGTCTGACAGGTTGATCCAGCAGAGGTTTGGCCTGAGTGGAGCAGAGCTGAGTGGAGGATTCTTGGAGAAGAGCAGAGTGGCAGCGTGGTTACTTCTCAATTGAAACCGCTCTCTGAGCTGCAAAAGTCCTCAGTTCTTATGCAGTTCTGAGTGCCTTCCTGATGTTACCTTATAGGGGCAGCCAGCTGACAACCCTGACATTATCATATCTTCAGTAGCAGACCTTTGGGGGTATAGCTGGTTATACCCAATTACCAGGGCAACGGGGCAGCTCCCTGGGCTTTGTCTACTAAGTTCTTTGCGCATGTCCAAAATGGAGTTACTCTTGCTCATTCAATATGGAGTCACTCTAGCTCACACAAAGCTCATTCTAACAGCTTACAGGGGCACTCTACTCTACACATAAGTTAATATACTTAAGTGGCAGAGCTGGGCCTCAACTCCACGCAAACTGATGACAAAGCTCCTTTCTCTTAATAACTTAATAACTCTTAATAACTATACAGATATAAAACCTAAACGAAATTATCTCTAAACACTTTATTTGGGAAAAAACAAATAATGTTTCTTATCAAAGTTATTTACAATCAGGTTTATTTAAAACTAAAATAAATGGATAAAAATGTCCAGGATCAAGCAAGTGATTTCTTAATATGAAGTGCTGAGTATTAGTGTCAAATTTACGAAATAAAAATGTACACCTTCATTGTAGCTGTAATGAATTTCTGCCATTAATTTATTAATCATTTTAGGGCAAAACTCTTTAAATATCAACTATTGATATAAGTACACACACACATTTGCATATATTTATCCTTATTCTGTCCCCCTGCTTTTTTTTACTTAAGTCTGATTTATCTGTTTCCACCAGCAATGACATGGATACCTAACACCATAGAAATAGGCAGGTAATGAAGCTTACATTGAAAATTATGATTTAGTCCCAAAAATCAGTTAATATAACTGACAAATTATTATTTGAAAGACTATTTTTTAATTAAATAGCCTATTGAGATATAATTCAGAAACCATACAATTTACCCATTTAAAGTGTACAATTCAATGTTTTTTTTATTATATTCATAGATGTGTGTGTAGAGGAGAGGGAGAATCCTCCACCCCTCCCCACATACACACCTTCTTAAGTACTTAAGGCAAGATTTATAATAAAATTGACATAAGACCAGAATAACGGAGAAAAAACAATTTAATGCATGCTCAATGGAGAATCACAATATGATGCTCAGATAGTAAAATGAGGCTCACAGAAATGGTCAAACCAGATAACTTTTTATACTTTTTAGATAAAGAAACAATAAATTTGTCATAAATTGACAGGACAAGGAAAGGTAGAGTTCATTACAAAGGAATCAAAGCAATGTTGGGATATTTCTTAATGAAGAATCTAAACAAAGTTTGGGTTTGGGTAGTAACTTAGTAAAGATAGTACAAGATTTGTTTATACAAGCTTTTCAACTCTAAATTCTTTTAACTCGTGATAAAGTTGTCTCTCAAATCTCAAAAGCAGGGAGGGCACTTAACAAATGTGAGATTTGTCTCACCCTTAAGGAGACAGAGAGGTTAGTGTTTTCTTCTTGCAAGAGTAGTTTCTTAAGTAACTTTAACACAAAATAATCAATATGCTATTATGGGATGTCTTGTGGCAGCCTTCCCTGGGCTCCAGCATGTACAATCATCATTTCACTCTATTTTACAATATATTCAGCAGCTCAGAAAAAATATATATCCGTTAGCTATGACTCCTTTATCTCCCTGTTCTCCTGTCTTAGCTCTAAGCAACTACTAGTCTTCTTTCTTTCTTTATAGATTTCCCATTTTGGACTTTTATGAAGGCAATCATATAGTTTGTGGGATAGATTATTAATTTTTGTCAAAAATGTCAATGTAAGAATATCCAAACCTGTAGAGAATTTTTATAATAATCTATTTGAGTTGAACAGAGGATCCACCTGGAAGCAAGTTCTCAACAGACTAGAAAAATGCTGAAAGACAGTTTGACGAGAAATGACAGTTTGCAGTTTCTTTTATGCATTTGGAATTAAGGAGGGTATTGAAGAAAGATTACAAAAATGTAGGAGAAAGCAAGCTGTGGACTGGACTACAGGATAGTTAATAAAATTATGCATTCTCTTGAAGGTGGCGATGTTTAGAAAGACGGATCTGAAAGAGCCGTTTCAAAGGTGTGTTAACCTAGATGCACAGAAACAATGGGCAGGGCTTGCTTAAGGCAAAGATAAACGATTTACTGAAAAGTTATATGCCTGAGGTGTGACTACCCACCATGACCTGCCCAGTTAGGAATTTATGATCAGATCACCCTGTGAGGTTACTTTCTGGAGAACCCCTTTTTCATCCACAAAACCAAAATAAGTGATTTTGGCAGCTAAGTGTGGAATACAAATAAATTAAGGATAGTTGCCCATATTCTTTCAGGTGATCTTTCTTAGTTGCCTCTTCCATATCTGTTCACTGGGCTCTTAACTGTAATAACTGTGTTATTACCTGTTTACCAGTATTTTCTTTACGCTAAATAAATATATAATGGTGGGGTCTATGCATCTTTTTTTCTTCCAGAGCCCAGAATATGACTAATTGATAGATTGAAATAAAAGAATATATACATATTGCATTGAAAAGATTTATTTGGTATGGTTGTCAATCATCAGAAACATTCTGGAGTTCATTTGAATGAATTGCAGGGTTATACTGGCAAAATCATTGTATAGAGTCCTGCTTAAAATGCTTTTATATGGGACTTTATATCTGGTTCCTATAAGGCTAGCTGTAACATTAACTATGGTTTGTAAAAAGACTATTACAAAATTGAGTAATGTATGCTTTAATATTTTCTGGGATGCATGTTAAAATGTCACCTCTATTTTCCTAATATTGATTTTACACTGGAATAATAGAGCTCAATTAATTCGTTATTCTCCAAACTATGATCCTGAGTCACACTCTGGTTTAAGAACAGGTTGGAGAGAATATGATAAAGGAAACCCTGCCCTGATCTCAGGGTCTTTATACTCTAGTGGAAAAGTAGAAATTGATGAAATTTTAATGTAAAGAAATGTAAATCATAGCCATGATTCAGTGCTACAGAATTGGATTACTTCAAGTAAAGAGTTGTTAAAGGAGTGGGGCACTTCAGCTGAAATGTTAAATATGAGTAGGAGTTTAGCTAGTTAAAAGTAACGGAAAAATGCTTTCCTGGAAGACAGGGCAATAAATGTTGACCTCCCTCAGTGCTCAGAGAGATGAAGGTACAGGATGAAGCTGCAAAAGAAAAATGAAGCCACATGACAGAAGATTGGTTAGCATTCTGGTTTTTATTCTAAGTGCAGGGGAAATCTATCATCTGTTTTAAACAGGGTGAGTCACATTATTAGATTCCTGCTGGGAAAACCTCAAATTTTCCCATTTAAGTCCAGAACTAAATCTAATTAATTTCAATAGAGTTGGATTAATCTCATATTTCATCTAATAAATGAAGGTACTGTGATTTTAAGTTACAATTTTTACCTCCTGAGTGTTGCCTTAAATTTTTCTAATTAATCACAATGTCATTTTCCTAAAACAGTTTAAAATTTTTCTCAGAGCTCCAAATGTCTGAATAAAAAAAAAAAAAATCAAAAAAATACCTTTGAGCACAAACCATTCAGATTTCAGGAGAAATTTTATATATAAAATAAAAGTGTTGACAAAATAGGGTTAGTTATATCTTGTCATTAAAAGATAATTAGAAATCTAAGTGTTAAGGGAAGAATGGTATTACTGAGCTGACATTCAGAAAGTTACAATCTCAACAGCCTTTTCTCTAGACAGAGGTCAGGGAGAGGTTTCCCACCCTCTTTTCACGGTTACTTGCATTAAAAATCTAAGAACTAAGATAAACTTTGGACTCAATAATGCAAGGAGAGAAAATTGTGAAAAACAAAAACAGCTACAGAAAAATACTCTGATGACAGCCATACAGCAAGAGTGACATAAACAATGTCATCATTTACTCTAAAATGTCTGAATGAAAATATCTGGATGGCTTTGCTTCCTCTTTTTATATCACTTAAAACTTCTTCAATGGATGATTCATTTTAGTTGACCATCTTTTTCTTCTAAAAAATGGAGATGGATTCTTAAAAAATCTTTCCAATTTCCAAGTATCTCTAGAAACTCTCAGTGACCACGAATATTTGATTTCATTGTACACCTTTTTAGTTACCATAGACTCAAAGGGTCCATTTGCCTGTGTGGATCCAAGCTAAAAAAGACAGGAGCAGGAGTTTGCAGCAAAAAAAGTAAAGGTTAAGGAGTTGGCGTCAAGCCCAGAGACACAAGTGAGCTAGTGCTCTCAAAAACCTGGTTCCCTCTTGGCTTCATGTAGCTAGGTTATATAAAGGAAAAACCATTAATCATGGTTACTATAGGAGTTGGGGTCATCGGCTCTACTGATTGGTCAGGGTTAAGGCAGGGAGCGATTGATCATAGCTTCAGGTCCTGGTATCAGTCATAGCATTTGGTCCAGTTCCAAGGGGATGTGGTCCTTGGGGCTGATCTGTTTTCATGAGTCTGGAGCTAAAACACAACTGAAGCAAAGGTGTTGTTTTTGTTTTATTAAAACCTTATTCTAGTACAAACTTTGGTTATTGTATCTTGGTCATGGTTGATAAACTTGAAGCTTTATTCTTAAGTGAGTTTGATGCTGACCAGAATCTAATGTCCTAAGGACTTACTGATTAAAAGGAATGGACATACAGTATAAGCACAAGTAGGAGGATCTGCGGGAAAGAATGCAAGTGAGTTATGTAGTTCTATCAGGCTAAACAAAGCAAGCTTGGATTAAAGTAGAATGCTTGCTAAAGAAATGAAGTTCATGTGTGGTTATATTATCTTCTACTAAAAATCATTCCGCAATGTATTTGAAGATTCAAACAATTTTAAGCCTGACAAAGCCTTAGACTTAATTTATTCGTTCACTCACTTATTCCACAAACATTTCAATGATAAAAAGAAAAACATCATCCCACGCACTAGGGTTACATCAATGGATACAACAGATTACCAAAAAAATTCAATACCTTCATGTAACTTGCATTCTAGTTAGGGATGGAGGAAGGAGAAAGAAAACAAATAATAAATGTAAGAAATGAATAAAGTAAATAGATTAGAAACTGGTAAGCAAGATGTAAAAGAATAGAACAGAATGTAGGGGATTGTGAATTTGGAATCCTAACTAGTAAATATTAAGAGTCTTGGAATAGATTAATACTAACCTTTTTACCATTTAATGTCATATAATTTTACTCATAAATCTTAATTGATAGACTACATTAGAATAATAGCTACTTTTAATTTATTTTAGTTTTTACTGTGTGCTAAATAAGCACTCACTTCCACTGCACTATCAGTCAAAAATCACTCTCCTTTTGATCAGATGAGAGATTATCTTAGACAGTGCTCATTAGGGACATACAGACTAAAAGGCAAAAGCAAAGTTAGGAGCCAATGCAGCTTATGCCAGAGACTTTCTTCACTGAATTAGTGAGGATGGGTGGATGAATATTGGGTTGGTGGAAAATAGAAAAGGTTAATTGAGTAGTGGGTTTCAATTTCAACTTGAGTAAGACAGTTTTCTATATTTTATTTTTCATGTCTCTTCTTAATATTCCAGAAGTAGAAAGAACTACTTGCCAAGCAAAAGTTGAATATCACCACTTTTCTCAACAACTACTGCTTATCTACTATTTAAGTATTTTGGTAATTCAGTGTTAAAAATAGAAACTCATGGAGGACAGATGTCTATTGTAAAATAATTTATTTTCCTTACAAAAAGGAGGCATAGAAAGTTTATTTATTCTGAAGATAAACTCTAGTGGAATTTAGATCATCTTTTCAACCGTATGTTAAAAGTGCTATACTTCTTTTCCACATGACCTTTTATAATTCATGCACTTATTTGACTTTTCAATTATTGCTTTCAACAATCTCAACTTTGTAATATAGAAACAATTTTTATGCAGTTATTTCAGGGATTTATTTTATTTCATTATACATAAGTTTAACTAACTTATTTTTGTTTTGATTTTCATATCTCATTTTGTTCATTAGACAAAGCAGTGCTGCAATATTCTTGCCATTTTATTTTATTTTATTAATTGTTTAGTATGTGTTTCCACGTGAAAAGAAATATAATGCTAATTTTAAAAATGCAGACTATCCCTTCCACATCATGCATATGCATACTCTGATTTCATTGATTTGTTCAGGTAGAGGTCTCTTTAGTCACTTAGCATGCAAAGGGGCTGTGCTTTGTCACCTGCATAGAACAACTTAGGCATATAGTGGAAACACATGATTATCAAGTATTTGGAGCCCTAAATAGGAATTTCTATAATGGACATCTCTGTTCCACATTGAAGAAAATACCCATTTAACTCATCATTTTTTATTAGAAAAATGAAAACGTTCCAAGTCATCTATTATTAATTATTGGATGTAACAGTGAAATTCTGAACAGGTAGATAAGTTTCTTGAGAGCACTATCTACTTAGTAAAAAAATTCCACAAGTTTATTTAAATTGTATCTAATCTCCATTAATATACTATTCATAGCCTCAAGTTCCTAACTGAATGCTGCATTTTTATTTTTTCAGATTAAAAAAAAACATATATGTTTTTTTTCTTTTCAGGGGGGAGCAGAACATAACATTCCAGTTGTCATTTCAAAAATCTCCAAGGAACAAAGAGGTAATGGGTTAAGAGAATTATACAGTAGCCATTCTTTGTAAGTCATTGTTATGTTATTGAAGAATAAGATGATACTTATGAATCATAAATATGTGATTGACTAGTTCCGGTTTCCACATGACCAGGCATTAAGTGGATGAGTCTGATTCCTGAGTCTAGACTCTTTATTAGGAAAAGACTTCTCTCATGGAAGAGCAAAGACTTCTCTCATGGAAGAGCAAAACTGAAAGATAACAGAGCATGTGATTATATGAACAAGGGACTGCATAACTTTAGTTTCATTAAACAAACAGACAACAAACATATATGACGATAACAAGTCACATCAAATGTAAACTATCTTAATATATATTATTTTCTGTTCTCATATGAAATTTAACTCAGTCCTCCCTATAAAATTTTATCTGGGGAAAACAATGAAGATGTAAAGTAACTGTTTCAATGACTGACATTTATGAGACAATCTAATGTTTAGAAAAAAAGTTGGAGGTGATTCTATGACTGATGGATTGAATGTTTAGATCTAAACTTTTTCATAAATACCTTAAAATTATAAGCACATGAGAAAATTTAGTCATTCATCCAGAAGAGTGACTTTTTTCTTTTTTTAAGTTACTGTAAAATATAAAATGGTAGAACTAAATGGAAATATTTCAGCTTGTGTTTTAATATTTGGGCTGAGTCATAGAATTGTTGCATTTCTGTTCTTTGTGGGTCTTTTAACACGATATCCATATCAAGCATTTATATTTTTTTCTTTTTATCAGTTTTGACATTATTTAATTTAAAAAACTCATCTGTATGAAGAAAATAGTTGATGCATAACAATTGTCCTCTTCCATTCATAGCGGAACTTTCAGGACTGCTCTTTATCGGGGATGCAATTCTGCAGGTATGCATTTTACCTTTACTCTTTTATATGTAACCAAAACATAAAGTCATTTCATATTATACCACATAAAACTATGTTTTGCTTTCATTGCAGATAAATGGAATTAATGTGAGAAAATGCAGACATGAAGAAGTGGTGAGTTTTCTTTATTTTTTCCTAATATGATTTTCCCCACGTGTAAATGAAGATTTAGTACATTGCTAAAAACTATTCATTTTATTCAATAGAAAGATATGACATTTGTCCATTGTGGTATTCCGATTTATAAAAAAAAATTATTGATTTCTTAATTGGTGGTTGTGTTGTTTTATGTTTATTTGTTTCATATTAAAAACAGATCAGCGAGTACTTCCCAGGATAAAATGTATTTCAAAGAAATACCTGGGTATGGGGGGTTTGCTATGTTTTCCCAATTTTTCTATCAATCCCTACCAACTGATGTCCACTAAGTATATCTCTACATGAAAATCATCTCTACATTATTGCAAATGTTTATGAATTTATAAAGAATAAAATTTATGCCTATAAATTCTCATATAGGAGCAGGAATAACTGGAAGATGATATAAAGACTGTGTGTGTGTGTCTGTCTGTGTGTGTGTGTGAGAAAGAGAGAGAGAGAGAGAGAGAGAGTGAGAGAGAGAGAGAGAGAGAGAGAGAGAAAATTTAAATGACCTTAATCTCAAGGCAAACCTGTTTAGTATTAGGTAGAATGGTCATCATTTTTTATTGTGCTATTTTTTTGGACGTTGGTAAATATGCAGATCTGAAGCGCTGGCCTCAGTTTAGGTGGGCCCAAGAATTTGGATTTTAACAACCAGCCCAAGTGGTTCCATTGTAGGTGGCCTCTAAACTACAATTTGAGAGAAGCTGGAAGGTTGAGGAGCTTCTGTTTGGGATGGTACGATTACATAAAAATGATACAGAAAGGAATAGGACAGTATTAGATTCTTTGGCAAATGTTTGTTATGGTTGATTAAATACTATTTATAGAACCTTTGCTGAATTTCTGCATCAGTTCACATGGGAAGGGGTAGAGGAAAAATTATGTTTAAATGTTTATACTCAAGAGTCAAACAAAATGAAAAAAAATGTAAGCCTTTTACTTCTCACAGCCCTTATTTATTTGTGTGTGTTTTGTTTTGTTTTTAATACATTGCTCTTCTGTTAAAAGCTATTTGGAAAACCCTATTCTGACATATTTACATATATGCCTCACATATATGCGTTTTATATACATAAAGAGGCAACCTGGAGTGTCTGTGAAAAAGCCACAGTTCTACAAATAGTTAATATTAGAGAGGGTTCTTGATTATTAGCATTTGAGATAATCACTTGTATTCATCACTTGTCTTTGTCTTCTTACTTGGGCCACCCTATTGCCACTCTGTGACAAACTTTATGTAAAATATAAGTATTTAAGTCTTAAGTTTCCAATGAATATGTAGAGAGAAAAACAGTGTTTTAGACAAATGAGAGAACAGCATAGCACAGAGCACTCTGTTCTGCAGATTCATGTTAATTTTAAATATTGCCATGTAAGCAAAGACATTTTAATATTAGTCTTTTTTTTTTTTTCAGAAATACAGTGATTTTAAACTCTTACGGGGAACAAAAACAAGTACATTCTCCTTTAGAACCACATGCTGTTAGATGGAATCATGTTTGCAGTTTTCCCTTCAGAGGCAGGCAGCATGCTTAGACAAACTGATGGAGCTTTGATTAAACTGATTAGCATGGCATGAAAGGATGGAACTTGTTAATAATGTCATTTCTTAATAATGTTCATTCTGTTTCAAAGAAAAGGAATGTAGAATTGTATTGCAAATTATATGTGTTCCTTTACAATAAATTTTTATTTTTTTAAGAGGTTTAACTTCATCAGCTTTGAAATGTAGGTATTGATATTCTTATTTAATTTTAATCTTTCACTGTCCAACAGTGATTAGATCCTTTTGTCCTCACTATTAATTACCTAAACAAATAGACCTACTGCACCTCCATGGGACTGAGATGTTAATTAAATATTTAAGAATGGACTTACATGGGAACAAAAGAAGCAAAAGAAGCTCGGAGGATGTGGATGTTTTTAAAACAGTATGCTGATATACCACATTGTTTATTCCAGGTCAATGATTCACATAAAGTTTTAAAGTCAGAAACAAATTGGGTGGGCATGACTGTATGTTGTTTGTGCATGTGCATATAACTTTTCCTTTATTAAATTACACTGTTCATTGATATTGTTAGAAAATCTGCGTCTGTCTCTGATCAACTTAACACTTAGGAAGCCTTCAACAATATAGTTGTTACTTTATGTTGAAGTTATAAGGTTTGGCTTTTGTAGAAGGGGGATTCTTTATTGTCCACTCTGGGCACTTAGAGGGAGATGATGGGGGAGAGAGAGAGAGAGCGAGAGAAGGAAAGAATGAAAGTAAGAGAGAGAGAGATGAGAGAGAGAGAGAGAGAGAGAGAGAGAGAGAGAGAGAGAATAAGGCATTGGATAAACAGAAAGACTAATTTCTGAGCATATGGTCATACTGAGAAATATCAGGGGATACATGGCTGTGAGGGTTGAGATTCTATGTTTTTATCATGGGTATAAAAATAAATGAGATAAGGGTTGTACATTCATTTCTCCCTCTCAAGGATGGTAGTTCTCATTCATGAAGAGAAAATAGCTTGTATCCTCCGAGTTGTGCAAACTTCATTATGGTCCTGTGTTAGTGTGAAGCCTTAAAGAATTCACATTTATACCTGGGCAATACTGGAAGTCTTACCAAGAAGCTTCTGGAGTTGTATGTTCTGTAGTAGTTGTGAGACATCTCATGATGCTATAAGCTACTACTGAAGGTCATCTGGACAATAGACATGATTCCCTGGATCAGAAATCTGGAAACCACACAAAAAAAAGAGAACAACCCCAAGATCTAGTTAAAGATCCCTATATCTGTGGTCGCCCAGATAAGGAGTGGTTCTTTGCGGTAGTTTGAGGCAGAAAGATATCCTATATGCGTATGCTTATTTTTAATGTATGCTTTATATATCCTATATATGTATGCTGTGATGTCTGGCATCCCTAAAGCAGCTGATACAGACTTGTACTATAGAAATTATTATTCCCTTAATCAGTAGTACCAATGACATACATGCAAGCAAACTCCCAGAACACCTCCTTGGGTTCCTGGTTTGCGTTATCAAAATAGCATAGGAGATAGCATATTTGATCCTTTCAGGAGTACCCATAAAAAGACAAATCTAATGCCTTCTACTGTGGTCTGAAAGCCTGTGCCTCCCCAAAATTCATATGTAGAAACCCTAATGCCAACATGATGGTATTAGGAACTGGGGCCTTTGATATGTGCTTAGGTTCCACCTTCTTGAATAGGATTAGTGCTCTTATAAAAGAAGTTCTCCCCAAAGAGCTCCCTGGTCACTTCCCTCACATGAATATAGAAGAATTGTCTTCCCCTAAACACTCTGGCATACTGATCTTAAATTTCCAGTCTCCAGAACTGTAAGAAATAAATTTTCTGATGTATATAAACTACCTAGTCTGTGGTATTTTGTTATAGCTTCCTGGGCGGAGTAAGCCACCTTCCAAAGTGGTAAATGTTCAATCCTGAGCAAGTTAATTCAGAGATTTGGAGTTAGATTAGATGTTTTTAATTGTCTTCTCTCCTGAAACTCTATTATATGACAATAAACTGTGTTGTTGGTAAATATTTTGAAACTGGAAAGCATATTTTTATTTCAGTGGTAACTGTCCTAGAAGGTCTGGGAAAGCTGAAGCAAATGCTAATGTCTAGTAAACATTCATTACAGAACTCAGATAGGAATCTGAACTAGCTGGGATATTAAAAGGGACAGTTGAGAACCTGTAGCTAAGAATAGGAGATTGAATTAGAATTCTACTAGAGTCCGAGAATTTGGCCCCAGGAACATCAGAGAACGTGGGTGAGGTTCCTACTAAAATGAAGGAAGAGATATATTCTGAATAGTAAGTTTCTGGGCCTTTGCCCTTCTTTCAACTCTCAGAACACAGGCAGCAGGTTTTTGTTTGTTTTGTTTTGTTTTTTTCCACTAAGAGTGGATGTTAGAAGATTCTTCTTTAGTGAAACTGATTTAAGAGAAGTAGACCACAAATTATACAATAATACATTTGAACTCTGCAGGCTGGGTTCCCACTAGTAATAACTCCGCAGTAGAGCTCAGTGGTGGATAAACCATGTATCCTCTATCCAAAGCCATCAATTTGCTTTTTAATGTCTCACTTGTAAATATTGGCTGATACCATAGGATTACCAGTATTTGAATAAAATCATCCACATCAAAGATAAAGGTTAAAACAGAAAGAAAAAAAATGAAAGAAAGAGACAACACAAGGTTCAAGGGGAAAAAAGGACTTAATACTCAAATATTTATAGAGAGATGGAAGAAATCATCATATAAATTAAACAGTTTAAAAGTCTATGCTATTTTATTTATTTTATTGCTCACATGGTTCCATCTTTGGCTATCGGGAGTTCTTTCAGTCGGTTTCAGTGTTGCTTTGAAATATGTACTGCCCTTGATTTTTTTTTTTTTACGCTCTTCCTTGGTTTCCAGCACTACAAAAATTTTCAGGCTCATCTTGTATATATCCTGCCAGTCCAAGAATCAGCTCTTTCTCATAGAGATCCCATTTCCTTTTATTAGAGAACATATTATAAACTAAAATCTGGGTGCTAGGTGTGCTCAATGCTACTAGAGTAGCAGTGTCTTCTAGGCCCTCTCAGCTGATACAACAGGAAATGTTGTATGTATATACACTCGTTCATATATACATATCTATTCACACACATTTATGTATGAAACCATGTATATTTATATCATGCTAAATATTAAGTTTATATGGCTGTCTTCAACTTCATCCATTATCACATCAATCATTCCAGCTTCCTCCTTCTGCTTATCTGTAACCTCCCACTTCAACAGATAGTTATACCATCTGACATCTATTTAGTTAATTGTTCAAATCCAAAACACATGTACAGCAGTGTCAAAATTGTTAACCCATTCCCCAATGAGAAAAAGTTTATTAAGTAAAAGGTTTTTTTGTGTATTTTTAATTTTTTCCCCTTTCTCTGCCTCATCCTCCCTCCTCCACCCCCCAACTCCAGTTCAAGTTGTTGTTTCTCATTCTAGTTGTGCAGGACATAGCTCCCTGGACCATGCTGGTATTATGAGCCTTGCGCTCCCCAGGGCTGAGGCAGTTGGTCGCAGGTCATCGTTGGCCACTCACAGCAGCTCTTGGCAGCTCTTGCCTGCTGTCGGCCGCTCACAGTGGCTACTGGCCACTCACGCTGGTCACCGGCTGCTCATGGCAGCACACTAAACACACAACAGCCCAGTCGCAGCCCAGGGCAGCCCAACTGTAGGGAGAACCGTTGTTCACAATCTCAGCTGTAGAGGGCACAGTACACTGGCCCATGTAGGAATCAAACTGGCGACCTTGGTGTTAAGAGCACTGCGCTCCAATCACCTGAGCTACTGGGATGGCCCCAAGTAAAAGTTTTATGTACAGTTCATTTTTTTCTTTCAGTCTTACAAATTTCATTCATTTCCAAAGTTGCGTAAGTCATTACCACTACCTCAAACACTTCAGTGAAATTGTTTCAAATATTTGTA
Source organism: Rhinolophus hipposideros (assembly GCF_964194185.1). Classification (NCBI taxonomy): domain Eukaryota; kingdom Metazoa; phylum Chordata; class Mammalia; order Chiroptera; family Rhinolophidae; genus Rhinolophus; species Rhinolophus hipposideros. The sequence goes on from NC_138059.1 coordinate 48,353,826, forward strand.
ATACAAGTAGGTTCTCCTGACACATTCTGCATTCCATTATGATATTCCCCAACCTCCTAAATGATTTTTTAAAAGATTTGCATAGATTAAGTCTCACTTCGTTTTGGCTGCAAATTCTGTGGGTTCTGACAAGTGCATAGTATCATGTATCTACCATTACAATATCATATAGAATAGTGTCACTGCCCTAAACATTTCTCTTCATCTCTTCCTCCCCAATTCCTCCCCATACCACAGTCCTCTGGAAATGACCATTTCATGGTCTGTATAAGTTTGCCTTTACCAAGCTGTCATATAATTGGAATCATAGAGAATGTAGCATTGTCACATTGGCTTCTTTCATTTAGCAATGTGCATTTAAGTGTCTTTTAGTGGCTTGATAGTGCTTATAGTGGCTTGATAGCTCATTTGTTTCTGAGCACTGAATAATATTCCATTGCTCATGGAATATTGAACAACTACACTGCGGTTTGTTTATCCATTCATCTATTGAATAATATCATTCTTGCAATTATGAATAAAGCTGCAATAAATATTTTCAGACTGGTTTTTGTGTGGACATAAGTTTTCAAATCAATTGAATATGACCTTGGATGGTGATTGCTAGAATATATGGTTAAGACTAGGTTTAGTTTGTAAGAAACTGCCAAATTCTTCCAAAATATCTGTACCATTTTGTATAGCCACCAGTAATGAAGGAGAGTTGCCGTTACTCTATATTCTCCCAGCAATTGGTATTGTCAGGATTTTGGAATTTAACCATGTTAACAGGTGTATAGTTATATCTCATTGCTATTTTCATTTATAATTCCTCAATGACAGTGATGTTGGGCATTTTGTCATATGATTATTTGTCCACATATTTTTTGGTGATATATGTTTTCATATAATTTACCCATTTTAATTGGTTTGTTTGTTGATTGCTAAATTCCATGTTTATAGCTCTTTGTATATATTTGATACAACATCAAATATATGTTTTAAAATTATTTTCTCCCTATATGTGGGTGAGCTGCCTTTTAATTTTGTTTAAAATGTATTTTTTAGAACAAAAGTTTTTAATTTTAAAAAAGTCCAAGGTATCAATTTTTTTCTTTCATAAATTAGGCTTTTTCTGTTGCATGTAAAACTTATCACCAAACCCAAGTTCATTGGATAATCTCCTTGGTTTCCTTCTAGAATTTTTATAATATTGAAATTTACATTTACTTCTAAGAATGATTTTGAGCTAATTTTTGTGAAATTTTGTGAAATCTGTTTCTAAGTTATTATTATTATTATTATTGTTATTATATTATTATAATTATTTTCTTTTTGGCATACAGCTTTCTGTTTGCTCCAGCACATTTGTCAAAAGATTATTCATTTCCATTGCATTATATTTGCTCCTTTGTTGATGAGTTGACTATATTTGTGAGAAGCTATATCTGATCTTTTTATTCTCGTCTATTAACCAGTATGTGTGTTGCTTTGCCAATAGCATGCTGACATGATTATTGCAGCTATATGGTAAGTCTTGAAATCAGGAAGAGTATGCTCTCTAACTTTGTTCTTCTTCCTCAGTATTTTATTAGCTATTCTAAGTATTTTTCTTTTCCATATAAACTTTAGAATCAGTTTTAGATATCTGCCAAATAGAGTTTAGGATTTTGATAGTGGTTTATTAAATTGATTGATCAATTTGGGAAAATCAACTGCTAAACAATATTGAATTTTATAAATGCGTGAGCGTAGATTATTTTGTCTTTTTTGTATCTTCAGAGTTTTCTAGATTTGCACATTATAATGCTATATACTCACATATTTTGTTAGATTTAAACCTAAGTATTTCAATTCTTAGGTATTATAGTAAAAGGTATTGCTTTTTTAACTTCAAATTTCAATTAGTGATTGCTGGCAAATGGGAAATCAATTCATTTTTGTATAGTAAATATCTATCCTGCTCCATTAAAAAAAAATCTCTATTAGTTCCAGGAATCGTCTGCTATTGTTATTGTTGATTTTAGTAGATTCTTTGGGATTTTCTACACAGATAATAATATCATCTGTGAGTAAAGATGACTTTATTTCCTCTTTTCCAATCTATGTATCTTTTATTTCCTTTTTGTTATTGTTATATTGCACTAGCCAGGACTTCCGATACAATTTGAATTGCCATTGTGAGAAAGTACATCCTTGCTTTGTTCCTTGTCTCAGTGGGAAGGGGTCTTCTTTCTCACCATTAAGTAAGATGTTAGTTAGGTTTTTGTAGATGTTCTTTACCAAGTTGAGAATTTCCCATATATTCTCAGTTTGCAGAGAGTTTTAATCATAGATGTATGTTGGGTTCTTTCAAATGCTTGTCTTGTGTCAATTGATGTGAACATATATCTCTGTTCTTTAGCCTTTTGATGTGGTTGATTACACTGATTGAATTTAAAATATTGAATCATCCTTGCTTACCTGCTATAAACCCAATTTGGATGTGGTGTGTATAATTCCTTTTATACATTGTTGTATTTGATATGCTAATAATTTTTGAAGATCATTGCCTCTTTATTCGTGAGATATCGGTTTTAATTTCCTTTTTCTGTAATTTTTTAAAATTAGTTTTGTTACTAAGAAAAGCAAGCATCAAAGAATGATTTACACAAACAGAGAAAGTCGAGAACTGTATGAGTTGACTCATATGTGGGATATAAAACTGAAAGCAACAAAGGAACAAGACAAACAAGCAAAAACTCATAGACACAGACAATAGTTTACTGGTTCCCAGCGGGTAAAGGGAGTGGAGGGTGGTAGAAGAAGGTAAAGGGGCCAAATATATGGTGATGGAAGGAAAATTTATACTAGGTGGTGAGTACACAATGCAATAATATAGATGATGTATTATAGAATTGTACACTTGTAACCTATATAATTTTATTAGCCAACGTCACCCAATAAATTTATTACAAAAATAGTTAGGAATTAAAAAAAAGAATGTATTGCAAAGTGATGCCTCTACCTCTATATTCTAGACAAGATTGTGGAGACTTGGCATAATCTTTCACGGTTATGCAATTTAAAAAAAAAATATTGTAATCTTTATTGATTACCTATTGTAACCAATTTGCAATTTTGTAATCTATACCTATTAAATTTCTTTAAAATATATAGGCCATTTCATAAAATCTGTTTGTCTTTGTGGGAGTTTTAGTCTTTGTGTCTCTCAAAGAATTCATCCATATCATCCAAGTTATCAAAATTGTCAGCATAGAGTTGTTCACAGTATTTCATTACGAACCTTTTTTTAAATGTCCATGGGATCTATAGGGATGACCCCTCTTTTATTTGTGATATTGGTAATTTTTATCTTCTTTTATTTCGTGGTTAGTTTGGCTAAAGGTTTATCAATTTTATTTATCATTTCAAAGAATATGTGTTTAGTTTTATTGATATTTCTCTATCATTTTGGTTTATTTTTCATTTCTTTTATTTCCTCTGTATTTTTATTATTTGTTTTCCTCTTAATGTTTTAGGATTGGATTGCTTCATTTTTCTTATTTCCTATAGTGAAACCTTAGATCATTGATTTTAAATTAATCTTTTTTTATTAATATATGCATTTAATTGTATAAATTTCTTTGCAAGTATTGCCGTCACTGCATTCCACAAATTTTGAAAAATTACGTTTTATTTTTGGTTAGTTCATAATATTCTTAAATTTCTCTTCAGAGTTTTTCTTTGACTCATGCATTATATAGAAAGGTATTTTTTATCTCCTAACATTTAGGGGATTTTCCAGCTATCTCTGTTACTGATTTCTAACTTTAAATTTCTTGTTGTCTGAGAACATAGTTTGTATGATTTTTATTCTTTTAAATTTGTTGAGCTTTGTTTTTTAGTGACCTAGAATCTGGTATATCTTTGTGAATTTTCCATATTAGCTTGGGAAGAATATACATTTTGCTGTCTTTGGATGGAGTATTCAGTAACAGTCTATTATATAAATTTGAAAGGTAGTACTGTTTAGTTCAAATATATCTTTACTAAATTTCTACCTCATTGAACTATCAATTCTTGAAAGTTCTGTTAAAGTATACAAATATAATAAACAATATGACTCTTTTTTCTTTTGGTTTCATCAGCATTTGCCTCATATATTTTGATAGTCTGTTCCTAGGTTGTTTTAGATCAGTATATGAGGTCAGACAACTAAGTTAGCAAACTTGTTGCAACAATGTTGCTAACTCTTTTTGATATCAGAGGGATTATTTATTACAAATTTGTATCAAATGGACAAACAGTTACCCAAGTTTACTATTTGGAAATGCTTAAAAAGCTCCGTGAAAAAGTTAGATGACCTGAACTTTTCGCCAGCAATTCATGGCTCTTGCATCACTACAACCAGCTCACACAGCACTGTCTCTGAGGGAGTTTTTAGCCAGTAAACAAATAACTGTATTGGAACACTCTCCCTACTCATCTGATCTGGTCCCCAATGACTTCTTTCTTTACCCAAAGATAAAGGAAATATTGAAAGGGAGACATGATGACATTCAGGACATCAAGGGTAATACAATGACAGCTCTAATGGCCATTCCAGAAAGAGTTCCAAAATTGCTTTGAAGGGTGGACTAAGCACTGGCATCAGTGCATAGCTTCCCAAGGAGAGTACTTGGAAGGTCACTTTAATGATATTCAGCAATGAGATATATAGCACTCTTTCTAGGATGAGTTTGCAAACTTTCTTGTCAGTTCTTTTTTCTATGCCTTTTCTTTATGTCTTTACCTTAAACTTATGAATGTCTTTACATTATTATTATTATTATTATTATTATTATTATTATTATTATTATTTTGTAGAATTTGTAATTGGGTCTTCTATATCTCCTTAGCAATCTCTGTGTTTTAATTTATATATGTGGAGCATTTAAACATAAAGTGATTATTGATAATAGCTGAATGAATATCCAACATGTTTATAACTCTTTTCTATTTGTTGCATTTGTTTTTTGTAGCTCCCCCACCCCCTCCAACCCACTCATCCCAATTCTTTTTTGACTTCCTTTGTTTAAATTAAGCTTTTTTTTTGAGTCCATTATCTCTTCTTTTTGTGTGAACTATACATGAAAAACAATTAGCAATATTCCAAATGACTTTTAATTAATCTGCAGACTCTTTTAAGTAGCCCACTACTATTTCATGCACAATTCAGTTAACTTATAATGGAACATTCCTAATTTATTCACAACATTGCTGTCATTCATGTAACTTATCTATACTTTTTAATGACCTCAGATATTGTTACTATTACTATTTTAAATTAAACATTATATTTCCAATCAATTAAGAATAAGACAAATAAAATACTTTTATTCACTCCTTTAGTCCTTGCTTTCCTTATATCTGAGTTTCTGACATATCATTTCCTTAACCCCTAAAGAAATTCTTATAACATTTCTTGCAGCACAGGGCTCTGTTAAGGCATTCTCTGTTGTCATGTATCTGATAACATTTTTATTTCTCCACCTAGAATAATTTCATATAATATAGAATTCTAATTTGATAGTTTTCTCTTTTAACACTCTAAATATTTCACATCACTCTCTCCTTGCTTTCATATTTTCTGATAAGAGATCAGCTGTAATTCTAATTTGTATTCCACTATAAGTAAGTTGTTGCCTCAATCCTCTGGCTTATTTCAGGATTTCATTTTTGTCTTTAATTTTCTACACTAAGTATCCAAGAGAAATGACATATATCCACACAAAAACTTGTACACAAATGTTCATATCAGTATAATTCTTAGCAGTCAAAAAGTAAATAAATGGATAAACAAAATGTGGTATATTCACATAATGGAATGCTATTGGACAAAAAACAGAATGAAGTTCTTATACAGGATACAATATGGATGAACCTTGAAAATAAACTAAGTAAAAAAAGCTGGTCACAAAATACCACATATTGTATGATCTCATTTAAATGAAATATCCAGAAAGGCAAATCCACAGAGATGAAAGTAAATTAATGGTTGCCTAGGGCTGGGGAGAGGGACTAAGGAGAAGTTTTTTTTTTTTGGTGTTTTTTTTTTTTTTTATTAATTATTAGTTTCAGGTGTACAAGACAAGGTAATACTTAGAAGTTCATCATTTATATCCCTCACACTGTGCACCCCCCTCCCCCCATCCACTATCCCTCTGACCTCACACTGAACCATCACATTACATATATAAAATTATAGTTGGCATTCATTAATGTTTAGCTTCTGGTGTACAATGCCATGATCATATATCCACAGTATCCTTGAGGTGGTCTCCCAAATAGGACTCATGTCCATCGGATACCCAACAAAATCTTTACAATATTATTGAATACCTTCCCCAAATTAATTTTCAAAAAAAACCCTGAGGCCATCTTGTGGTTACCAGCTGCTTCCAAATCCCTTCACATTTCCCCTTATCCCCACCCCCCCCACACACCCATCTAACAACTCTCGGTTTTTTTCTTTGTGTCCCCAAAACTGTTTCTGATTAGTTCATTCACATAGTCTTTTCTTTAGATTCCATATATAAGTAAGATCATATGGTACTTGTCTTTCTCTTTCTGACTTATTTCACGTAACATAATGTTCTCTAGATCCATCCATGTTGCTGCAAATGATAAGATTTCTTTCTTCTTTATGGCTGCGTAATACTCCATTGTATAAATGTACCACAGCTTCTTAATCCAGTCATCTACCGATGGGCATTTCGGTTGTTTCCATGTCTTGGCTATTGTGTAAAGTGCTGCAATAAACATAGGAGTGCATACAGATTTTTGAATTGGAGTTTTGGATTTCTCCGGGTAGATGCCTAGGAGTAGAATTACTGGATCATAAAGTAGTTCCATTTTCAGATTCCTCAGATACCTCCATACTGTTTTCCATAGTGGCTGCACTAATCTGCAATCCCACCAACAGTGCACTAGCGTTCCCTTTTCTCCACATCCACGCCAGCATTTGTTGTTTGTTAATTTATTGATGATAGCCACTATGACTGGAGTGAGGTGGTATCTCATTGTGGTTTTTATTTGCATTTCTCTGATGGTTAGTGAGGTTGAGCATTTCTTCATATGTCTTCTTGCCTTCTGTATGTCCTTTTTAGAAAAATGTCTCCTCAAGTCCTCTGCCCATTTTTTAATTGGGTTGTTTGTTTTTTTGGAGTTGAGTAAGTTTTTTATAGATTTGTGATATTAATCCCTTATCAGGTATATCATTGGCAAATATCTTTTCCCATACAGTAGGATCCCTTTTTGTTTTATTGATGGTTTCCTTTGCTGTGAAAAAACTTTTTAGTTTGATGTAATCCCACATGTTTATTTTTTCTCTTACTTCCCTCGCGCGAGGGGATATATCAGTGCAAATCTTACTCCGGGTAATGTCCATGAAGTTTCTTCCTATATTTTCTTCTAGATATTTTATGGTTTCAGATCTTACATTTAAGTCTTTAAGCCATTTTGAATTTGTTTTTGTATATGGTGTAAGGAGGTGGTCCAGCTTCATTTTCTTGCATGTGTCTGTCCAGGTTTCCCAACACCACTTATTGAACAGACTGTCTTTACCCCATCGTACAATCTTGCTTCCATTGTCGTAGATTAGATGGGCATATAGGCATGGATTTACGTCTGGATTCTCTATTCTGTTCCATTGATCTATGTGTCTATTTTTATGCCAGTGCAATGCTGTTTTGATTACTGTAGCCTTGTAGTATAGTTTGAAATCAGGTATCGTTATACCTCCCACTTTGTTCTTATTTCTCAAGATTGCTGAAGCTATCTGGGGTGTTTTATGGTCCCATATAAATTTTAGGATTATATGTTCTATTTCTGTGAAAAACGATCTTGGTAGTTTGATAGGAATTGCGTTGAATATGTATATTGCCTTAGGCAGTATGGACATTTTAACTATATTAATTCTTCCTATCCATGAACATGGAATGTGTTTCCATCTATTTATGTGTTCTTTCATTTCTTTCTTCAGTGTTGTATAATTTTCTGAGTACAGATCTTTTACATCTTTGGTTAGATTTATTCCCAGATATTTTATAGTCTTTGGAGCAATTGTAAATGGAATTGTTTTTTTAATTTCTCCCTCTGCTATTTTATCATTGGTATATACAAATGCAACTGATTTCCGAATATTAATTTTATATCCTTCTACTTTACTAAATTCATCTATCAGTTCTAATAGTTTCTTGGTGGAGTCTTTAGGGTTCTCTATATATAGTATCATATCATCTGCATATAATGATAATTTTACTTCCTCCTTACCAATTTGGATCCCTTTTATTTCTTTCTCTTGTCTGATTGCTGTGACTACAACTTCCAGCACTATGTTGAATAGAAGTGGAGAAAGTGGGCAACCTTGTCTTGTTCCTGATCTTAGGGGGAATGGTTTTAGCTTTTCCCCATTGAGTACGATGTTAGCTGTGGGTTTCTCATATATGGCCTTTATTATGTTAAGATATGATCCCTCTATTCCCACTTTCTTAAGGGTTTTTATCATAAAAGGTTGCTGTATTTTATCAAATGCTTTTTCTGCATCTATTGATACGATCATGTGATTTTTATTTTTCATTTTGTTAATGTGGTGTATCACATTAATTGATTTGCGGATGTTGAACCAACCCTGCATACCAGAAATGAATCCCACTTGATCATGGTGTATGATCTTTTTAATGCATTGCTGAATTCTGTTTGCTAATATTTTGTTGAGAATTTTTGCATCTATGTTCATTAGAGATATCGGCCTGTAGTTTTCTTTTTTTGTGGTGTCTTTGTCTCCTTTTGGGATCAGGGTGATAGTGGCTTCATAAAAAGTTTTTGGGAGTCTTCCTTCCTTCTGGATTTTTTGGAAGAGCTTGAGGAGAATAGGTGATAATTCTTTTTGAACGTTTTGAAAACTTCACCTGTAAAGCCATCTGGTCCAGGGCTTTTGTTTGTTGGGAGATTATTGATTACTGATTCAATTTCCCTGGTGGTAATCAGACTGTTCAGGCTTTCTGTTTCTTCTTGCGTTAGCCTTGGAAGGTTGTGCGCCTCTAGAAAATTGTCCATTTCTTCAAGGTTGTCAAATTTGTTGGCATATAGTTGCTCATAGTAATTTCTTAAATTTTTTTGTATTTCTGTGGTGTCTGTTGTCACTTTTCCTCTTTCATTTCTGATTTTATTAATTTGGGTCCTCTCTCTCTTTTTTTTAATGAGTCTGGCTAAAGGTTTGTCAATTTTGTTTATCTTCTCTAAGAACCAAGTCTTGGATTCATTGATCTTTTGTATTGTTTTTCTGGTTTCTATTTCATTCATTTCTGCTCTGATCCTTATTATCTCTTTCCTTGTGCTCCCTTTGGGTTTATTTTGCTGTTCTTTTTCCAGATCCCTTAAGTGTGAAGATAAACTGTCAATTAGTGATGTTTCTTGTTTCTTTAGGTAGGCCTGCAGTGCTATGAACTTCCCTCTTAGGACTGCTTTCGCAGCATCCCATAGATTTTGGGTCGTCGTGTTCTCATTCTCATTTGTCTCAAGATATCTTTTGATTTTTTCTTTGATCTGCTGCTTGACCCATTCATTATTTAGCAACATGTTATTCAGCCTCCATGAATTGGTGTATCTTCCTGGTTTTTTTCCCCTGTGGTTCATTTCCAATTTCATAGCACTGTGGTCAGAGAAGACAATTGGTATGATTTCAATTTTCTTAAATTTCTCAAGGCTTGTTTTGTGTTCTAACATATGATCTATCTTAGAAAATGTTCCATGTGCACTTGAGAAGAACGTGTATTCTGCAGCATTGGGGTGAAATGCTCTGAAAATATCAATTAAATCCAACTGCTCCAAAGTATCATTTAAGGCTGTTGTTTCCATATTGATTTTCTGTCTGGAGGACCTGTCCCTTGTTGTCAGAGGTGTGTTGAAGTCCCCTACTATGATAGTGTTGCTGTTGATCTCTGTCTTTATGTCCATCAGTACCTGTTTTATATATTTAGGTGCTCCTATGTTAGGTGCATAGATGTTTACTAGGGTTATGTCCTCTTGTCGGATTGATCCCTTTATTATTATATAGTGCCCATCTTTGTCTTTTAATATGTTCTTCATTTTAAAGTCTATTTTGTCAGATATAAGTATTGCAACTCCAGCTTTTTTTTTGCTTCCATTTGCATGAAATATGTTACTCCAACCCTTCACTTTCAGCCTGTGTGTGTCTTTTGATCTGAAATGAGTCTTTTGTATACAGCATATACAAGGGTCTTGCTTCCTTATCCACTCAGCCACCCTATGTCTCTTGATTGGAGCGTTTAATCCTTTTACATTTATAGTGATAATTGGTAGGTACATAGTTATTGCCATTTTTAAATTTGTAGTAAATTGTTTTCATCTTTCTTCTATTTACAGAAGTCCTTTTAGTATTTCTTGCAATGCTGGCTTGGTTGTAATAAATTCTTTCAGTTATTCTTTTCTGGGAAGCTCTTTATCTCTCCATCAACTTTAAATGATAGCCTTGCTGGATAAAGCAATCTAGGTTGTAGGCCTTTGTGTTCCATCACTTTGAGTATCTCCTGCCATTCCCTCCTGGCCTTCAATGTTTCTGTAGAAAAGTCATTTGATAGTCTTATGGGAGTTCCCTTGTATGTAACCTTCTGCCTTTCTCTTGCTGCTTTCAAGATTCTCTCTTTGTCTTTAAGCTTTGCCATTTTAACTATAATGTGTCTTGGTGTGGGCCTGTTTGGGTTTATCCTGGTTGGAACTCTCTGCACTTCCTGGGCTTGTATGTTGGTTTCCTTCATCAGGTTAGGGAAGTTTTCGGACATTATTACCTCAAATATGTTCTCAATCCCTTGCTTCTTCTCTTCGCCTTCTGGTATTCCTATGATGCGCATGTTGTTGCGCTTGATGTTATCCCAGAGGTCTCTTAACCCATCTTCATTGTTTTTTATTCTTTTTTTCTTTCTGTTGTTCAGTTTGAGTGATCTCTGCTAACTTGTCTTCTAAGTCGCTGATTCGATCCTCTGCTTCATCTAACCTGCTGGTCATTCTTTAAGTGAGTTCTTAATTTCGGTAATTGTGTTCTTTATTTCTAGCTGGTTGTTCGTTAAGATTTCTACATCCTTTTGTAGTTCTAACTGGTTGTTCTTTATGATTTCTATATCCTTCTTTATGTCTTCTCTAAGCTCCTTAAACATTCTTATCACCAGTGTTCTGAACTCTGTCTTGACAGGTTGGTTACCTCTGCTTCATTTGGTTCCAGTTGTGGAGGTTTCTTCTGTTCTTTTATTTGGGACATGTTTCTTTGTCTCCCCATTCTGACTGACTCTCTGTGTTTGCTTTGATGTATTAGGAAGATCCCCTAGAGCTCTTAGTTCTTGCTGGGTTATCTTATGTAGTATGTGTCCTTTATATTTGACTTGGACTACTTCGTTCTTCTCCTCTGCATGTGCTCCAAAGGTGGCTCGTGTGTTTAGTATATTGTCCTGTTCAAAAAGAACTTTATATGCTTTTTGCTTGTGAGTAGGTGGGTTTAACTCCTAGGCCGTCTATTATGAGACTTGGCTCTGCCCACCGCACGGTGTTCTGCTGTGTGAGGGTTGGCCACTTAAATGAGGTTTGGCCTCTATGGGCTCTTGTGCCTTTAGAGAATTCCCTCTGGGTATGTGACTTGTAGGTCAAACCCGCTAGTACTCTGGTTTGGTCTAGAGTTGGCTTCTGGATATGTTGAATCTTGTGCCTCTTTAGCTGGGCCCTGTTAGGGCAGTTTCAGCACAAATCAACTTACCAAGTACAACAACAACAACAATGACAAAGAAAACAAATCAAGTACATTCACATGTAAAATACAACCAACAATCCCCACTCAAAATAGGCAAAGATATCAAAGAAATAAAGACAGAACAAAGCAAATCAAAACAAGCAGAACACAAACAAACAAAAAAAGAAAACAAGCAAAGCAAAACAGGAAGCAGCACCAGTCTTGGCTTAAGCCCACCAAGTAATCTCTAGGTTGTCCTCTGCTGTACCAAAGAGTTCCCTGCTTATTGCGCAGGCAGCGCTGCTCACCTGGTGCCCAGAGTGAATTTGGGACTGTAGATTTAAATGCGAGGGGCTGAGGGGTCTGGATGACAGTTTTCAGAGAGACCGTGCAGTTTCTGTCCTTTCCTGCACAAATGCACCCTGAGAGTAGCTACACCAGCCCTGTGCCGAGTCCTCCTGACTCTTAGAGCCCTCTTTCCGTGGGTGTGTGAGAGGAGGCGGGTGGGAGATTTCTAACCTGCTGAAAGTCAGGAGCTGCGTCTGCCGCTTACTTCTGAACTCAGGGAGTGCTTCCGAGGTTGCCCTTGCCCCACCCCAGGCCAGCCAGAAAGGGTGGGGGCTGGGGATGGAGGGGTCTTCTCTCTCCCAGGCCAGCCACGTCACGCTCCTCCCGCAGTCCCAAAAAGGTGGTGGCTGGGGGTGTGGGAGTCTCCTCTCTCCTCTTACAGCGAAAATCCCCTCCTCCCAGCGTCTTCCAAAGGTCAGAGCTGGCTGCCAATCTCCCAGCACCTGAGCACAGATGCCCCTGTGTAATCTGACACTACTCCTCAGTTCAGGGGTCAGTTTAAGTCTCTGGAAGGGCAGGGGGAGGATTCGAAAAGAGGGGTGAGGGGCCCAGGTGTGGCGTCTTAGTTCTTTGTCTTCCCTAGGGCCCATAAGCTGCCCACCCCAGTGGGAGCGATCAGCTGTGGGATGAAGGGAAAGAGCCCACCTCCTGGCCCCTGCACTCTCTGCTGCACCCTGGGCTCCTGTGGGACTCTAGAGCCCCGGGTCCTGCCTACCACTGCTGATGTGGGCACGCTGCAGGGCTGTGGCTCTACCGTGGGGGATGGGGAGAGCGCGGCTCGTTTCCTCTTGCCCTCCTCGTTCCTCCCCTGCTTGTCCAACTAGCGCACCCCAAAGCAAACCTTCCACAAGTCTCCGCTCCGTCCTGGGAGCCCTGCTGCGGTCGCCGTCCGGCCTGGTCTCCGCCGTGTGGTGTGGGCACTCTTCCACTTCGCTGTTCTGCGTCCTCCCTTGCTCGGAATCAGCGCGCACCTTCAGGTAGTTCCTCTAGTCTCCCCGCTGTTCTGCGTGATGAACAAATAACTCCTCGATGGGCTATATGTCCCGATTGTCAGAAAATCCCGAGGAGGATTCAAAAAGAGCGCCGCGCTGCTGCCATTCCTATGACGTCCTGGTAATCGAATATTGCTCATTTGACAGTCACTGATGATCTCTGAAGTATATCCAATGAGAGGACAGCAGAAACTGGTGGCAAGACTGCTTAGACCTTGGCATTGTGAGTTTTTTGTTTGTTGTTTTTACCATGCTAAGCAATGAGAAGAGTATAGAAAACTGTAGTGATATCACTTTTATTAGCAGAGTAAATAGAAAAAATACAGTGGTACTTATTATGCTGACTAGATTTAGGAGTGAGTAATTTACATATATTATTTCCTTTTTCAAATTTTCCTTATATCTTTATTTTTTTTTTAAATTTATTGTGAGCATTTATCTTCTCACTAGTTTGGTAGTCTCTGGAACTAAAGGACTTTATCATCTTTATTTCAACATTGCATATTCTATATTACATACTATGGTGTTTTGAATATGGTAGACACTTGAAATATGTTTGTTGAATTGATTCAAATTCTATTTTAATTAATATCAAAAAGAAAATATGCACTAGTAACTTATAAAAATGTAGCCTTACTAATTTAGAAAGAAGTTATGTACTCCATTTTATCTTGTGTTTTGGTACCCAAGAGGACTCTATCTTCTAGCTCCCTCTCAGAAGGAGAGCAGTGTGTTGGTGCTGTATCACTGGAGTCTATAGATAAAGGGATATGTGGAAGCTGAGTGGTGATGATTATCATCCCAAAATCTCTATGAGAGTCAAATATGCTTTTAAAACAATTATTAAAGATTTGCCATTAAAGAACGGCTATTGAGATTCTTGGAAAATGGCCTAGTTGGAAAAAATGGAGAATTCATTTACAAGTATACGTGTAGTTTACTTGTCAATCTGTTATATATTAGCTGTTATGTTTGAACAAGTCACTTAACTTTTAAATGTTTTCATATTCTCATTTGTAAAATAAAAGGCAATAACTTTGGCCTTGTTTACTTCATGGGTTTTATTTTATAAACCTGAGGCCGCATTGTAACTTGCACACGTGGTGTCATGTTACTCATTTACATAAACATGAATCATTAAATATAAAATTGAATATAAAACTTTTAGCAAAAACAAATGAACAAATCAAAATAATTTATTGGTCAGATTATTTGGTCTACTATTTACTAGAGAACTATTGTCATATTGAATTATTGTTGGACTATTTTAATAATGTTGCATTATGTGTCATTGTCATCTCTCACTGTATAGTGTTTAAAGAACCATTGATGTGTGTGTAGGTTAATTAAGAATGATAGTGATTTCAAGACCCGATGGGTGGAGCTTCTGCTATTATATTATACAGCCAGCTTTTACCATGTTGGTTTAGTTTTGTTTCTATGATTTAAAATATACTCTATAGCTAAGATTCAAGCTTATTGTTCATTGTGTTTTTGTCCAGTACAAGAGTGAGATGATGAAATTGCAAACTGCACTTCTCTATTTGTTGGTCTGAACAAATCTAACAACCATAGGACATTTTTTTTTTAATTATTTGGGGTGACATTTGTTAGTAAAATTACATAGATTTCAGATGTACAATTCTGTATTACATCATCTATAATCCCATTGTGTGTTCACCACCCAGAATCAGTTCTCCTTCCATCACCATATATTTGATCCCCCTTACCCTCATCTCCCTCCCCCCACCCCCCTTACCCTCTGGTAACCACTAAACTATTGTCTGTGTCTACAAGTTCTTGTTTCTCATTTGTTTGTCTTGTTCTTTTGTTGTTTTTGGTTTATATACCACAAATCAGTGAAATCATATGGTTCTCTGCTTTTTATGTCTGACTTATTTCACTTAGCATTATACTCTCAAGATCCATCCATGTTGTCACAAATGTTCCTATATCATCTTTTCTTACCGCCGAACAGTATTCCATTGTGTATATATACCACAACTTCTTTATCCATTCATCTATTGAAGAATATTTTGGTTGTTTCCATGTCTTGGCCACCGTAAAAAAAGCTGCAGTAAACGTTGGAGCATATGTGTCTTTATGGATAAATGTTCTCAGATTTTTTGGGTAGATACCCAGGAAAGAGATTGCTGGGTCATATGGTAATTCTATTCATAATTTTTTGAGGAACCTCCACATTGCCTTCCATAACGGCTGCATCAGTCTGCATTCCCACTAACAGTGAATGAGGGTTCCTTTTTCTCCACAGCCTCTCCAACACTTGTTACTATTTGTCTTGTTGATGATAGCCATTTTGACTGGGGTGAGGTGACATCTCATTGTGGTTTTTACTTGCATTTCTCTGATGATTAGTGATGTTGAACATTTTTTCATATATTTATTTGCCATTTGAATGTCCTCTTTGGAGTAATGTCTCTTCAGGTCCTCCGACCATTTTTCAATGGGGTAGTTTTTGTTGTTGTTGTTGTTGTTGTTGTTGTTGAGTTTCATGAGTTCCTTGTATATTTTGGATATTGGCCCCTTATCGGAGTCACTGTTTGCAAAAATCTTCTTCCATTCAGTTGGTTGCCTCTTTATTTTGTCGATGGTTTCTTTTACTGTGCAGAAGTTTTAAGTTTCATATAGTCCCATTCATTTATTTTAGATTTTACTTCCATTGCCTTTGGAGTCAAATTCATAAAATGCTCTTTGAACCCAAGCTCCATAAGTTTAGTACCTATGTTTTCTTATATGTAGTTTATTGTGTCAGGTCTTATGCTTAAGTCTTTGCTCCATTTTGAATTAATTTTGGTACATGGTGGCAGATAACAGTCCAGTTTCATTCTTTTGCACGTGGCTATCCAATTCTCCCAGCACCAATTATGAAGAGGTTGTCTTTCCTCCATTGTATGTTTTTAGCTTCTTTGTCAAAATAATCCATCCATATTTATGTGGTTTTATTTCTGGGTTCTCCATTCTATTCCATTGGTCTATGTGTCTGTTTTTCTGCCAATACCATGCTGTTTGGATTATTGTAGCCCTGTAGTACATGCTAAAGTCAGGCAGTGTGATACCTCCAGTATTCTTCTTTTTCTTAAGATTGCTTTGGCTATTCGGGGTCTTTTGTGGTTCCAAACAAATCAGATGATGTTTCGTTCTATTTCTTTAAAAAATGCCATTGGGATTTTAATGAAGATTGCATTAAATCTTTATATTGCTTTGGGTAATATGGCCATTTTAACTATGTTGATTCTTCCAATCCATGAGCACAAAATGTCTTTCCATTTCTTTGTGTCTTCTTCAATATAGTCCTTCACATCCTTGGTTAAGTTTATTCCTAGGTATTTTATTCTTTTTGCTGCAATTGCAAAAGGAATTGTTTTTTGTATTTCTTTTTCTGAGATTTCATTGTTAGTATATAGGAAAGCAATGGACTTTTGTACGTTGACTTTGTAGCCAACAACTTTACTGTATTTGTTGATTGTTTCCAATAGCTTTTTGGTGGAATCTTTAGGGTTTTCTATATATAGCATCATGTCATCTACAAAAAGTTATAATTTAACTTCTTCATTCCCAATTTGGATGCCTTTTATTTCTTTCTCTTGCCTGATTGCTCTGGCAAGGATTTGGAACACTATGTTGAAAAACAGAGGTGATAGGGGACAGTGTTGTCGTGTTCCTGAACGTAGAGCAAAAGGCTTCAGTTTTGCACCATTAATTATGAAATTAGATGAGGGCTTGTCATATGTGGCCTTTATTATGCTAAGGTATTTTTCTTCTATACCTATTTTATTATGTGTTTTAATCATAAGTGGATGTTGTATCTTGTCAAATGCTTTTTCTGCATCACTTGATATAATCATATGATTTTTGTCCTTTATTTCATTCTTAATTTCTTCTATTGAGTTCTTAATCTCTAGAAATTCCATTTGGTTCTTTTTTAAAATTTCAATCTCTTTTGTAAAATGCTCATGTTATTCTCTGATTGCTTTTCTGAGTTCATTAAATTGCCTTTCTGTGTTTTTTTGCATCTGCAGAATGTGTTTTAAACTGCAATCTCGTTGAGTGTTTTCAGAACTGCAATCTCAAATTCTCTGTCATTTAAGTCACATATTTTCATATTTTTAAGTTCCTTTTCTGGAGACTTTTCACCTTCTTTTTTAGCTGTCTTGTTGTCTTGGTTATTCATGGCAATTACTGATTTATTATTTCTCTTCCTAGACATCTACAGGAGTGCTTCTGCATCAGGTTGATAGGAAGAGGTCTTTCTTTTGTTTTCCAGTACTTGTTGATAGAATGTTTTATTTTCTCTCCAACTGCCGCCTTTTTTTCCTCTCTCACACAGCAGTGCTATGTTTTCTCGGCACTATTCCAGCTTCTCACAAAATGGGGGAATCCATGGGAAACAGGCTTTTTTTCTGTTAACAGTTCGCCAGGGTCATAGGGCGCTATATCCCTGTGGGGATGAGGAGAGCTTTTGAAGTTCCAAAGCTCTCTCTGTACCAGATTCAGAGCCTATATGTTCCATCAGTTCTGTTTACTCCTGCAGGGATCAGCCCAGATAGGTGGGGCTAGCGGCGGGGTGAGTTGTGAGAGGTGGCCCAAAGCAATGGGACAACCACCACCACATCCGGTCCCTCTTCCAAAGCTCCCTCCCTTTTGCCGGAACTAGTTGGGCTGTGAATCTGTGTCTGTGGTCCACACTTCTCAGAACAGCAAATATTCTGTTCTTTTGATCTGACTCTGCTACTGTTCTGCTTCTAGTACCAGGCAGGTGGGGGCAGGGCGAGCTCTGGGAGAATAGAGAGGGGGCGGCTAGTCTCAGTGCCTAAGGTTTTCGTTCTCTGCTCAGCAGTGAGGGCTTAAACCACCGTTTTCAGCCTTCTTTCCTCAGCCTTTCTCCAAGGTCTCTGCCGTGAGCATTGGGTTCATCTGTGTTATATGCTGTCTTCTCAGCCCTGTGGGCTATAAGGGAAGCCCTACCAGTCAGAGTTCTTCCCTCTCCTGCAGCTATGGTAGTTCCAGGATGCAGAGAGCTCCGAGCACTGAGCTAGGTCTGCGCAGGCGCCTGCAGGACTTCGTCCCTGCACTTCTCCCTTCCTCCTCCCCTGCTCGGGCGATTCTCCCACCTTTAGGTGAATTCAGTAGTGGGCCTCTTTGTCTTGCCTGTCTGCTGTGCGGAGAGTCCTTTGTGGAGTTATTGTTGTTCGATTCGTTGTAAATTCCAGGTGAGCTTTACAGAGGCTCACCTCATGCCACCATTTTGATGATGTCTCATGGAACTTTTAAGGTCATCTAAAAGCATAATGTCAAGGGTTAAATGAACATTGGCCCTATGTAGGAGTTGCTTATAGAAGTTGTGACCAAAACAAACAAACAAACAAACAAACAAGAGTAAAACTAAATAAAAACTGTTGTCTTCATATCTATTTAGAAGAAATTGCTAATTCAGCTAAAGAACAGGCATAATTGTTGCCAAATTTATATACGTATCTGTCTAGGTATATATAGCTTGATAGATATAGCTGTCTCTTCTAAGTTCTGGGTTTTTATTTCTGTTTAATATGTTCTTCTCACTCCTAGATTTTACATGAAATCCTCCGTATAGTTTCTTACGACATTATTTCCATAATATTATTTACATTTAACTCTTTGATTCATTAAGATATATTGTTAGTGTACTGTCTAAATAGTATCCCAGTTTGTTTTCTTCTAAAAAAAGCCATATATGCCTGCCACATTAGTGGCAAATAAACACTAGATTTAAAAAATACCTCTATTACATATTAAAAGTTCAAGAGCATTAAGATCTATTTTGGATATTCTATCCATTTCTACTGATCATACTGTGCATTTGTATATTAACAATTTATTTATTTGACTATATGTCTTAATAGCATATAGTTTCAATTTCTCCTAACTACTACTCCTGTTCTTTTTAAAGGATTTCTTGATTTTCTGGGGGATATTTAAAACTTTTTCTTGACTTAAATTGTTATTACAGAAAATTTTATCAAGTATAAAGTATATACTCACAAAGGTACAGATTTTTTTCTGTCTTTCAATAAGAATTTGCAATTTACCATACCTATTTGTTAAATCCCTACAATGTATGCCTACATGTTAAATCCCTACAATTTTTATAGTTTTTTTCAAATAGATTTTATTGTTTTTTTTTTTCCCCTGGTTATAGTTATCTTACATAAACCTACCTTAACACATTAATTTTAAAATTCTAATTAGCATTTTAGTTTTACTAGGTGATACGGAACATAGCTGAAAAAGCTAGATACCCATAACTGAACTTTTATTAAAAACAAAACAAAATAATCTCTTTAGGGAGAGGTTTTATAATTTAAAAAAATTATTTTTGTCAGTTATACTTGAAAAAAACTTCAAGATTGAAGTACAAATGTAAAGTTTTAAAAGAAAAGCAGTTGTCTACTGTCTATTTCTGAGGCAACTATATTTAACTTATGCATGTCCAATTCTCATGTTTACACTTAAGATGCTTGTACTGTTATTTGTTGATTACTTAACTCTAGATATTATTTATTGTACACTTAGAACATAAGTATTTAGTTATTGTATTCTATAGCTCGATGTTTCACTGAGTCATAATCTCAGTGAAACAGTACAGTCATGTAGCAATGATAATATCAATATTAAATGTCAGTGCAAAACATAAGCCATGTTTATATATTCATACTAAGCCAAAAATTGAAAGAAAGAATGTTGGAACTTTGAATGGGATTGTCTTGAATTTACAGAAAAGCAGGAGCGAATTGATATGTTCTTAATATTATGTCTAGCATTCAAGGCCTAGCATATCCTTTCATTTATTTAAAAATTGTTATATTTATTTGATATTAAATCAAAATAAGTTTGTCTTTGTATATTAATTTTGTATCTATGTTATTCCATACTAAACTTGCTTGCTAACTCAGCCATTAATGTCTCATGTAACCATGCCTATAAGTTCTTAAGTGTTTTCTATATTCTAAAAAATGTTACCTCTAAACAATCAGGGTTATTGTCTTCTTCCAGGTCTTATATATTTTATTACATTTTTTTTTTTTGCCTTATTCAAGTAAGACCTAAAAAAAGATTAAGAAAAAAGAGAGATAGTGGACATTTTGGCTTCATTCCTGATCTCCTGATGCTTCAATAATTTACCATTAACTATAATATGTCTTAAACTTTTTGTATATACTCTTGATAATATGAATACCCTTTGTGTACTCAGTTTTCTATGAGTTTCTAATAAAATAAATTTTGAAATGAAATGCTTCTTTGCATCTATTGCATTAAACATATATATGTATATAAATACATATTATCTATTTATCTATTTATCTAAATTTATCTATTTATCTATTTATCTAAATTTATCTAACAATCATTTATCTATTGTTAATGTGATGAAATATATCATTTTCTTGCATGTGTGTCTGCGTATTTCCTATCGTTCAGACTGAGTTAATTTTATTGTTCTGTCCTCAAGTTTAATGATGCTATCTTGTCTGTTTCACTCTATTATTGAGCCAATCCACTATGGTTTCTTTTTCATTTACATTATTGTATTTTTAGTCCTATAATTTTCATTTGGTTATTTTTATACACTGTATTTCTTTGATAAAACTTAGTAATTATTCATTTGGTTCAAATGAGAATTTGTAATTTCTTGTTGAAATATTTTATTGCATATTGCATATTATGTTAAGAGACTCTGGCTCTTATTTAAGTTTATATATTTTTTTTCTTTTTAAAAGAAGGAATTCACTCTGTTTAGCACACATTCCTTGTCTAATTTTGTAGCCTTTGTTTCATTTAACAACATAATATTTACAGGCTGTTTCTTGCTACTTTGATCTGATTGGTTTTCTTTTTGTCACTGGAACTCCTACTGCTACCTGCTGGTGCTGTTTGAGGAGGTGAAAATATCATTCCCAGGTGGATCCCTGGTGCCACTATCTGGATAAAAGCATGCTTTACCCAGCAGAAAGTAGATAATTACTCCATTGGGTAGGAACATTTAAGATATCCCTCCTCTGTCCTCCTCCTTCAGTCTGGGAGTCCCTAATTAGATCTTTATTTTCATTCTATCTTTCAGAGTTCTACTCTGGTTGTCTCTTGCGTATTTTTTCAGTATTTACAGTTGTACTTATTGAGGAGGGGCAGGGGAGATGAATCTGTGTTATTTTGTGACCAGAAGTTATTGTAAATAATCTTGACAACCAATTCTTTTCTTTTTAATTAAAATTTATTTCTCTGATGATTAGTGATGTTGAGCATTACTTTTCGGCGGTAAGAAAAGATGACATAGGAACATTTGTGACAACATGGATGGATCTTGAGAGTATAATGCTAAGCACAATAAGTCAGACAGAAAAAGCAGAGAACCCTATGATTTCACTGATATGTGGCATATAAACCAAAAACAACAAAAGAACAAGACAAAGAAATGAGAAACAAGAACTCATAGACACAGACAATAGTTTAGTGGTTACCAGAGGGTAAGGAGGGTGGGGAGAGGGAGATGAGGGTAAGGGGGATCAAATATATGGTGATGGAAGGAGAACTGACTCTGGGTGGTGATCACACAATGGGATTTATAGATGATGTAATACAGAATTGTACACCTGAAATCTATGTAATTTTACTAACAATTGTCACCCCAATAAATTAAAAAAATATATTGGAGTGACAATGGTTAGTAAAATTACATAGGTTTCAAGTATGCAATTCTGTAATACATCCCCAACATATCACATTGTGTTTTCACCATCCAGAGTCAATTCTCCTTCCATCACCATATATTGGACTCCGTTTACTCTCTTCTACCACACTCCTCCCCCCTTACTCTCTGGTAACCACTAAACTATTGTATGCGTCTATGAGCTTTTGTTTCTTTGTTTGTCTTGTTCCTTTGTTGCTTTCAGTTTTATATCCTACATATCAGTGAAGTCATACGGTTCTCAATTTTACCTTCCGACTTATTTTGCTCAACATAATATTCTCAAGATCCATCCATGTTGTCAAAAATGGTACTATTTCATCTTTTCTTATGGCAGAATAGTATTCCATTACATATATATACCACAACTTCTTAATCCATTCATGTATTGAAGGACAAGGACATTTTGGTTGTTTCCATGTCTTGGCCACCATAAATAAAGCTGCAATGGACATTGGAGCACACAAGTCTTTATGGATAAATGTTTTCAGATGTTTTGGTTAGATACACAGAATTGCTGGTTCATATGGTAATTCTATTTTTAAATTTTTGAGGAAACTCCACTCTTCCATAGCTGCTGCACCAACCTGCATTCCCACTAACACTGTATGAGGGTTCCTTTTTCTCCACAGCCTCTCCAACTTTTGTTATTATTTGTCTTGTTGATGATAGCCATTCTAACTGGTGTGAGGTGATATCTTATTGTGGTTTTTATTTGCATTTCTCTGATGATTAGTGATGTTGAGCATTTTTCCATACGTCTATTGGCCATTTGTATGTCCTTAGGAGATATGTCTATTCAGGCTCTCTGAGCATTTTTTAATTGGATTGTTGGGGTTTTGTGTTGTTGAGTTGTATGAGTTTCTTATATATTTTGGATATTAGCCTCTTATCAGAGATGTTGTTGGCAAAAGTCTTCTCCCATTCAGCTGGTTGCCTCTTTATTCTTTGATGGTTTATTTTGCTGTGCAGAAGCTTTTTAGTTTGATATAGTTCATTCACTTATTTTAGCTTTTACTTTCCTTGCCTTTGGAGTCAAATTCATGAAACGCTCTTTGAATCCACGGTCCATAAGTTTAGTACCTATGTTTTCTTCTGTGCGGTTTATTGTTTCAAGTCTTATGTTTAAGGTCTTTGATCCATTTTAATTTTGGTACACGGTGACAGATAGCAGTCTACTTTCATTTTTTTCCAACAAATTGCAGAAGTGGCTTTCCAATTCTCCCAGCACCATTTATTGAAGAGGCTGTCTTTTCTCCAATATGTTTTTGGTTACTTTGTCAAAATTTATGTGTCCATATTTATGTGGATTTATTTCTGAATTCTCAATTTTATTCCATTGGTGTGATATTTCTTTATTTATTTTCTGTTTGGATGATCTGTCCATAGCTGTCTGTGATGTATTTAGGTGTCCTACCACAATTGTATTTTGGTCAATTTCTCTCTTTAGTTCTGTTAGTAGCGGCTTGTTATATTTCAGTGCTCCCTGATTAGGGACATAAATATTGATGACTGCTATGTCTTCTTGTTGTATAGTCCCCTTTGTCATTATGAAATGTCCATCTTTGTCTTTTGTTAACTTTTTTTATCCTGAAGTCTGTTTCATCTTATATTGATATGTCTACACCTGCTGTTCTCTGAATACCATTTGCTTGGAGTGTCAATTTCCACCCTTTCACTTTGAGACTATGCTTGCCCTTGTAGCTGAGATGTGTCTCTTGCAGGCACCATATGGTTGGGTTTAGTTTTTTGATCCAATCTGCTACTCTGTGCCTTTTTAATTGGTGAGGCAGTCCATTTACATGTAGGGTGATTATTGATATATGAGGATTTCCTGTCATTCTATCTTTGGTTTTCTGGTAGGACTGTGTTTCCATTTTTCCTTCGCTTTTTTGTACATGTCTTTTATTGCAGTGTGGTGATGTTCTATGATTTTCCCCTGTTTTTTTCTTTTATTATGTTACATATTTCAGTTCTGGATTTTTTTCTTTTTGAGTGGTTACCATTAAGTTTATGTAAAAGAAAGTTTCATATTTAGAGGAATCCATTTTCTTCAGCATGCTTACTTTCTCCATTCCCTTATGCTGGTTCAGGCCTTTGCTTCCTCCCCCCCACCCTTTTATTTTGGTCACAAATTATTCGTATTTATGCGGCTCAAATAGGCTCCTTCAGTATTTATTGTAGTGTTGGTCATGTGTTAGAAAATTCCCTCAGCTTCTGTATGTCTGGAAAGGTCTTTATTCCTCCTTCATATCTAAAGGATATCTTTGCTGGATATATTATTCTTGGCTCATAATTTCTCTTTTTCAATAGTTTGCATATTTTATTCCACTCCCTCCTGGATTGTAGAGATTCTGCTGTAAAATATGATGATACCTTAATGGACTTTCTTTTGTAGGTTACCATTTTCTTTTCCCTGGCTGCCATGAGGAATCTTTCTTTGTCATTAATTTTGACAGCTTCAATACAGTATGCCTTGGAGAAGGCCTGTTGTGGTTGAAGTAATTAGGTGTTCTATTTGCTTCTTGGATTTGAGGATCCAGTTCTTTCCACAGGTTTGGGAAGTTCTCATCAACTATTTGTTTGAATATACTCTCTGTTCCCTTCTCCTTTTCTTTTCCTTCTGTTATGCCCATTATTCTTATATTGCTCTTTTTGATGGAGTCAGAAAGTTCCTGTAGATTCTTTTATTTCTTTTAATTCAAGTCTCTCTCTTTTTCCATCTCTGTCATTTCCATATTTCCATCTTTGATGTCACTGATTCTTTCCTCCATCTGGTCAGCTCTATTACCTAAGCTGGATAGTCATCCTTTTTTTCTTTTATTGAGTTCTTAATCTCCAGAAGTTCTGTTTGGTTCTTTTAAAAAATTTAAATCTCTTTGGTAAAATGTTCATTTTGTTCTTTGATTGTGTTTCTGAGTTCATTAAACTGTCTGTGTTTTCTTGCATCTTGCTAAGGTTTTTAAGAACCACAATCTTGAATTCTCTGTCATTTATATCACATATTTTCATGTCTTTAAGTTCATTTTCTGGATACTTTTAATTTTGTTTCTGAGCTGCCTTCTTACCTTGTTTATTTATGGCAATTAGTGAATTATTATTTTTCTTCCTCGGTATCTACAGGAGTGGGTTCTGCAACAGGTTTATAGTAAGAGGTCTTTCCTTTGCTTTCCAGTAGATGTTGGTAGAATGCTTTATTTTCTTTCCAACTACAGGTTTTATTTCTCTCTCATGCTGTAGTGTTATATTTTCTCTGCACTGTTCTCGCTTATCACACAATGTGGGTATTTTCTGGAAGGTGGTCTTCTCCTCTGTGAGCAGGTTGTCTGCATCTCAGGACACCACATCCATTGGGGGATGTGGAAAGCTTCTGAAGTTCTGAAGCTCTTCCTGCACCAGATTCAGGCCTGTGTGTTTCAGTGTCTCTGTTTACCCTGGCAGGGTTCAGCCCTGGTAGGTGGGGCAAGAGTGGAGTGACCTGTGAGAGGTGACTGTGATCAATGGCAGTAACCACCACCACAGCCAGTCCTGCACCCAAAGCTCTCTCCCCTTTGCCAGAACTAGTTGGGCTGCAAGACTGTGGCTGTGGGCCACAGTTCTCAGAACTGCAAATATTGTTTTTTTTGATCTGATACTTCTACTGTTCTGCTTCTAGCAATGGGCAGGTGGGGGTGGGGCAAGCTCTAGGAGGGTGGGATGGGGTTGATTAGGCTGTGTGCCTATGCTTTCCATCCTCTGCTTGGCAATGAGGGCTTAAACTGCCGTTTTCACCCCTCTTCCCTCAGTCTTTGCTCCAAGGTTTCTTCCATGAAGGTTAGGTTCAGCTCATTAAATGCTGATACCTCAGGTGGGACTGTGGGCCCTAAGGGGAGCACTAGCAGTCTGAGTTCTTCCCTCTCCCCTGGCTGCAATAGCTCCAGAGTACAGGGAGTTCAGAGCTCTTGTCTGGGTCCTGCGCCCATGAGGCCACCTCTCTGCACTTCCTGCTACAGTCCTCACCCACTCACTAATTCCCTACTTTTAGGTGACTTCAGTTGTGCATCTCTTTGACTTGCCTGTCTGCTGTCAGGCAGTCCTTTGTGGAATTATAGTTCAAGTTGTTGTAAATTCCAGGGGAGATTTCAAGAGGCTAACCTCACTCTATTATTTCTGTGATGTCATCTGAACATCTTTTCTATGTTTCATTAACAAGTTGTGGTTCCATATTTATTAACTGCTACTTATTAATTATTCTTAATTCTTCTCTTCGTTTATGTGAAATATTAAAAATTTAAATATACTTACGTCGTTTCCAGGTGTGTCTTCTATAAATAAATCATCAGCTTTTTGTAATTCTAATATATTTTACACTTATCTTGGATTAGTTTTTTGAGAAATTTTCTTTATTTTAACTGGTCGATCTATACCTGTTAATTACATTTGGGAAATATTGAGAGTTCTTGATAATAATAGTCTTCATTATAATTCTAACTTGTCAAGAAATGAAACATAAAATATTCAATAATATAATAGGAAAATAATACCTATTTTTTTTTGCAATGGGTTTGAGTGAATTGGGGCAATTTTGATTAATTAAATTTAGCACTCTGGACAATATCTGCAGTCATTTATTTGTATGGTTCCAAATGTCACATAATAGATGCTCAATAAATATTTATTAATTTAATAAATACATTGGTTTGATCACTACATCATTTTGTAGACTTCACAATCCCTCGTATTTGCCTAATATAAACCATGGACTCAAGACAACCTCAGTAAATATGAATGAAAGATTATGACACTGAGTGAACAAGAAACCATAGAATGGTAAAAAGAGGAAAGTTATCTACTCTATATCTGTAATGTTAAATCATTTATTCTCTCTGTCTTTCATAAAATGTTTCTGACCACCAGGGAAAAATGAAAGGAGGGAAAGACAACAAATAATTTCAAAATGTTGTGATTATCAAAATTTTGTGGACATACTGATAATGGTATCATTTTATGCTTTTTTATTTTAGGTTCAAGTTCTTCGGAATGCTGGAGAAGAAGTGACCCTAACAGTGTCTTTTATAAAAAGAGCACCTGCTTTCCTCAAACTCCCACTGAATGAAGACTGTGCATGTAAGCATTTATGAAGAATAGGTAAAATATGCACATCATCATATTTATATTCAAAGTATTATTTCATGATAGTAATTAGTAATTTCTTTTTAAAATTGGGATTTCTGCCTGAATACAAACATATTTATGGCATTCTGTTATTCTTATACAAAGAGAACAGATGTAACTATTATTTCAAAATATATTCATTACATTTACAGTTATTTTTAATCTATAATTGTAGAAGTATTGTGTGTTTTGAAAATAAATATCATCAAATATACACATTGTATATTTATTAAACTTTATGAATAATATTTGATGAATATATTTTCTTTAACTAGAAAATGATATACACTTATTTGACTAGTTACTTGCTAAAAAGCATTTACATGTAAGTTGTCCTGATAAAAAATTGGAAGATTGCAGGAAGTACCAGTCCATGTGGAAGTGTATTAATTTTCATAAGAGCTACTTAAAAATATCAATCATTTGCATATTATGAAATAGAAGGTATGTTTTCTAATGTTTTTGATAGAACAATATATTTTAACAGGTATAATTTACATACAATGAAATTAAAAAATCTTCATTGCATAGTTGGAATGGTGCTGACAAATACACATATTTGCTTACTCCACACTCCTTTAAATCACAAATAATTCCTCTGTGTCTTTTTCTAGAAAATAACACTGCCAGAAACATCCATTAACTTCATTTCTTATCATCATGTATTATTTTTGCTTCTTCTAAAATTGTATAGAATGGAATCATATTGTATTTATTCTTTTATGTCTGGTTTATTTCATTATGTATAATCACTTGTTATATATTTCTGTAGATTATTCGCTTACATTGCTGTGTAATACTCCATTATATGAATATAGTAAAGTTTGGTAATGCATTCTCCTCTCAATCGACACCTAGCTTTTTCCAGTATTTTGCTATTATAAATAGAGCTGCTATGAACATTCTGTGCAAAGCTTTGGAAGTCTTAGAATTTTATGGCACTATTACAAGTAGCGAGAAGTGGAATTGTAGAGTTACAGGACAGATGTATAATTAACTTGTTAACAAACTGCCAAATTTATTTATAAAACAAACAAATATATATATATATATATATATATATATATATGTATATATATGTGTGTATATATATATATATATATATATATATACATATATATAAAGAACTCTCAATTCCCACTCCAGCAGGTATATGAGAGTGCAAGTTGTTCTATAATTATTCTAAGTTTGATGGTCAAAAATTTTTTTAGGCATTATATGGAGTGTGTAGTGGTAGCTTATTGTAGTTTTAATTGTCATTTCCCTAAAAACTAATGATGATGAGCTCCTTATCATGTTTCACTTGCATATTTTATATTTCATTTGCATATGTAATGTTATAATGTATCTAATCAAGTCTTTTGCCCATTTTTCTTTTCGTATGTTATTATTGCACTGCAGAAGTTTTAAAAATGTATTCTGTATACAAACCATTTATCAGCTCTATGTGAAACAAATATTTTCACTCAGTCTGTGTGAGGGGTGCCACAACTTACAGGGGTGCCAAAAACTTGTATACACATTTAAAGAAAGAAAAACTATATTAAAATTATAGTACTCAAAATATACCGATAACAAAAGATGAATACAAGTCATGTTTGACTTCTGCAATTACAAGAGGTGCTCAAAGTGGTTACCATCAGCATTCAGACACTTCTCATTATGCAATGTTGAACTACTGCTTTAGCAATGTTGACCAAAGTGTCCACTTGTATACATTTTTTTGGCACCCCTGGTATTTTTTATCTAAAGTTGTCTTAGATTTATACGTTAATTTTTTTAACATTGTTTTATGTTTAAATTTTTTTATTGTTCAAATATAGTTGACATTCAATATTAGATGAGTTTCAGGTGTACAACATAGTGTTTAGACATTTATGTGATTTACAAAGTGATCCCCACATAAGCTTAGTACCCACCTCACATGATGCAAAGTTATTACAATACATTGACTATATTCCCTATGCTGTAATTTACATCCCATGACTAATACTTCTTAATCCAATTCATACTTCTTAATCCCTTCACCTTGTCAACCATCAGTTTCTTCTCTGTTTCTATAAGTTTGTATCTGTTTTTGATTATTTGTTTGTTTTGTTTTTAAGGTTCCAGATATGTGAGATCATATGGTATTTGTCTTTCTCTATCTGACTTATTTCACTTAATATGATATCCTCTAGGTCCATCTATGTTGTCAAAAATGGCAAGATTTAGTTATTATTTTTTACAGCTGAGTAATATTATATATATATAATATTATATATATTATTATATATAGTACATTATATATAGTACAGACACACACACACACAAATATCACCTCTTCTTTGTTCAATCATCTCTCAGTGGACACTTAGGTTGCTTCCATATCTTGGCTATTGTAAATAATGCTGCAATGAACATGGGGATGCATGTTTCTTTTCAATTAATGTTTTGGATTTCTTTAGATGAATACCCAGAAATGGGAATGCTGAGTCATATGGTGGCTCTATTTTTAATTTTTTGAGGAACAAACAAACTGTTTTCCAAGTGGCTACACCAATTTGTAATCACAATGGAGCATGAGGGTTTCCTTTTCTCCTAATCCTCGCCAACACTTGTTGTTTTTTGATTTATTGATGATAACCATTCTGACAGGTGTGAGGGGAGATACTACATTGTGGTTTTAATTTCCATTTATCTGATGATTAGTGACATTAAGCATCATCTCATATATCTGTTGGCCATCTGTATGTCCCTTTAGGAGAAGAGTCTACTCAATTCCTCTGCCTATTTTTCAATTGGATTGTTCATATTTTGGTGTTAAGTTGTATGAGTTCTTTATAAATTTTGGATATTAACTGCTTATCAGATGTATCATTGGCAAATATCTTCCTAAAAGGTAGATTTTCTTTTTTGTTTTGCTGATGGTTTCCTTTGCTATGCAAAAGCATTTTATTTTGTTGCAGTCCCATTTGTTTATTTTCCCCCTTGCTTACAGTGGTATATAAGAAAAAAAATATTACTATGAGCAATATCAGAGAGTTTACTGTCTATGTTTTCTTCTAGTAGTTTTATGGATCCAGGTCTTACATTTAAGTCTTCAATCCATTTTGAGTTTATTCTTGTATATGGAGTAAGAAAGTAGTCCACTTTCATTTTTTTTTCATGTGTCTGTCCAGTTTTTCCAACACTATTTATTTAATAGACTATCTTTATCCCACGGTATATTTTTGCCTTCTTTGTCATAGGTGAAATGACCCTATAGGCTTGGGTTAATTTCTTGGCTCTTTATGTTGTTCCATTGATCTATGTGTCTGTCTTTATGCCAGTACCTTGCTGTTTTGATTATTATAGCCTTGTAGTATAGTTTGATGTCAGGTAGCATGATATCTCCAAATTTGTGCTTGTTTCAATGTTGTTGTGGCTATTTGGGATCTTTTGTTGTTCCATAAAATTTTAGGATTATTTGTTCTAGATCTGTGAAAATTGCCATTCGTATTTTGATAGGGATTGCATTGAATAAATAGATTGCTTTGGGGAGTATGGACATTTTAACTATGTTATTTCTTCCTAATGGAACACAGTATATGTTTCCATTTATTTATATCCTCTTCAATTTTTGTTTTCAATGTATTACAATTTTGCAAGTACAGATTTAACATTCTTGGTTAAATTTATTTCTAGGTATTTTACTTTATTTTACTTTGATGCAATTGTAAATGGAATGGTTTTCTTACTTTCTTTTTGGGATAGTTTGTTATTGGAGTACAAAAATGCAGCCAATTCTGAATATTGATTTTGTATTCTGCTACTTACTGAATTCACATGAGTTCAAGTAGTTTTGGGTGGACACTTTATATAGTATCATGCCATCTGAAAATAATGACAGTTTTACTTCTTCCTTACCAGTTTGAATGTCTTATATTTATTTTTCTTTTCTAATTGTTGTGGCTAGGACTTCCACTACTATGTTTAATAGCAGTAATGGAATTGGATACCCTTGTCTTGTTCCTAATCTTAAAAAAAACAGTTAACTTTTCACCACCGAGTATTATGTTATCTGTGGGTTTGTCTTATATGGTCTTTATTATGTTGAGGTATATTTCCTCCATTTCCAGTTGGCTGAGAATTTTTATCATAAATGTGTGCTGGATTTTGTCAGATACCTTTTCTGCATTTCTTAATAAGATCAGATGATTTTTATCCTTCATTTTGTTTACGTGGTATGTTATGTTAATTGATTTGTAAATACTGAACCACATTTGCATACCAGGAATAAATCCCACTTTATCATGCTATGTGATCCTTTAAATATATAGCTGAATTCGTTTGCTAATATTATGCTGAGGGTTTTTACATCTATATACATCAGGAATATCACCCTGTAGTTTTATTTTTTATAATGTCTTTGTCTGGTTTTAGAATCAGTGAAATGCTTGCCTCATAAAGTGAATCAGGGGGTCTTCCATTCACTTAAATTCTTTGGAATAGTTTGGGAAGCGTAGGTGTTAATTCTTGGAATGTATGGTAAAATTCACTTGAGAAGTACCTGGTCCAGGACTTTTGTTTGTTGAGGTTTTTTGTTTGTTTGTTTGTTTGTTTGCTTTTATCCTTTATTTGATTTTGTTCATAATTATCAATTTCTTTAGATTTGGTTTCTTTTTTATTCAGTCTTAGAAGATAATATGTTTCTATGAATTTATCGGTTTCTTCCAGGTCGTCCAGCTTGTCGGCATATAATTCTTTATACTATTTTCTTTCTTTAATTTTTTTCAGGTGTTTTCTTTTTTAATTTATTGGGGTGACAATTGTTAGTAAAATTACATAAATTTCAGGTGTACAATTCTGTATTATGTCATCTATAAATCGCATTGTGTGTCCACCACCAAGAGTCAGTTTTCCTTCCATCACCATATATTTGATCCCCTTTACCATCATCCCCTATCCTTCACCTCCCTTACGCTCAGGTAAACACTAAACTATTATCTGTGTCTATGAGTTCTTGTTTCTCATTTGTTTGTCTTGTTCTTTTGTTGTTTTTGGTTTATATACCACATATCAGTGAAATCATAGGGTTCTCTGCTTTTTCTGTCTGACTTATTTTGCTTAGCATTATACTCTCAAGATCCATCCATGTTGTCACAAATGATCCTATATCATCTTTTCTTACCGCCAAATAGTATGTGTACATATACCACAACTTCTTTATCCATTCATCTATCGAAGGACATTTTGGTTGTTTCAATGTCTTGGCCACCATAAACAAAGCTGCAATGAACATTGAAGCACACATGTCTTTTTGTATAAATGTTTTCAGATTTTTGGGGTAGATACACAGGAGAGGGATTACTGGGTAATATGATAATTCTATTCGTAATTTTTTTAGGAACCACCACACTGCCTTTCATAATGGCTGCACCAGTCTGCATTTCCACGGACAGTGTTTGAGGGTTCCTTTTTCTCCACAGCCTCTCCAAAACTTGTTTCTATTTGTCTTGATGATAGCCATTCTGACTGGGGTGACGTGATATCTCATTGTGGTTTTTATTTGCATTTCTCGATTATTAATAATGTTGAGCATTTTTTTTTCATATCTCTATTTGCCATTTGTATGTCCTCTTTGGAGAAATATCTCTTCAGGTCCTCTGCCCATTTTGCAATTGGGTTGTTTGTTTTTTTGTTGTTGAGTTGCATAAGTTCCTTTTATATTTTGTATATTAGTCCCTTATCGGAGGCACTGTTTGCAAAAATCTTCTCCCATTCAGTTGGTTGCCTCTTTGTTTTGTCGATGGTTTCTTTTGCTGTGCAGAAGCTTTTAAGTTTCATATAGTCCCATTCATTTATTTTAGCTTTCACTTCCCTTGCCTTTGGAGTCAAATTCATAAAATGTTCTTTGAACCCAAGCTCCATAAGTTTAGTACCTATGTTTTCTTATATGTAGTTTATTGTGTCAGGTCTTATGCTTAAGTCTTTGATCCATTTTGAATTAATTTTGGTACGTGGTGACAGATAGCAGTCCAGTTTCATTCTCTTGCTCATGGCTATCCCATTCTCCCAACACCATTTATTGAAGAGGCTGTCTTTCCTCCATTGTATGTTTTTAGCTTCTTTGTCAAAAACCATCTGTCCACATTTATGTGGTTTTATTTCTGGGTTCTCCATTCTATTCCATTAGTCTATGTGTCTGTTTTTCTGCCAATACCATGCTGTTTGGATTATTGTAGCCCTGTAGTACATGCTAAAGTCAGGCAGTGTGATACCTCCAGTATTCTTCTTTTTCTTAAGATTGCTTTGGCTATTCGGGGTCTTTTGTGGTTCCAAACAAATCAGATGATGTTTTGTTCTATTTCTTTAAAAAATGTCATTGGGATTTTGATGGGGATTGCATTAAATCTTTATATTACTTTGGGTAATATGGCCATTTTAACTATGTTGATTCTTCCAATCCATGAGCACGGAATGTCTTTCCATTTCTTTGTGTCTTCTTCAATTTCTTTCAAAAATGTTTAATAGCTTTCAGCATATAGGTCCTTCACATCCTTGGTCAAGTTTATTCCTAGGTATTTTATTCTTTTTGCTGCAATTGCAAAAGGAATTATTTTTTGTATTTCTTTCTCTGAGATTACATCGTTATTATATAGGAATGCAATGGACTTTTGTACATTGATTTTGTAGCCAGCAACTTTACTGTCTTCATTGATGGTTTCTAATAGCTTTTTGGTGGAGTCTTTAGGGTTTTCTATATATAGAATCATGTTATCTGCAAAGAGTGATAATTTAACTTCTTCTTTCCCAATATGATGCCTTTTATTTGTTTCTCTTTCCTGATTGCTCTGACAAGGACTTCCAACACTATGTTGCAAAGCACAGGTAATAGGGAACAGGCCTGTCGTCTTCCTGAACGTAGAGCAAAGGGTTTCAGTTTTTCACCATTAATTATGAAATTAGCTGAGGGCTTGTCATATATGGCCTTTATTGTGTTAAGTTTTTTTTTTTCCTTCTATACCTATTTTATTAAGTGTTTAATCAAAAATGGAGGTTGTATCTTGTCAAATGCTTTTTCTGCATCAATTGATTTAATCATATGATTTTTGTCCTTTATTTTGTTTACGTGACGTATTACATTGATGGATTTGAGGGTGTTGAACCATCCTTGTGCCCCAGGAATAAACCCCCCTGGTCATGGTGAATAATCTTTTTCATGCATTGTTGTATTCGATTTGCTAGAACTTTATTTAGGATTTTTGCATCTGTATTCATCATATATATTGGTCTGTAGTTTTCTTTTTTTGTGTTGTCCTTACCAGGTTTTGGTATCAGGGTAATGTTGGCCTCATAAAATGAGTTAGGGAGTACTGTCGCTTATTCAATTTTTTGGAAGAGTTTGAGCAGGATTGGTATTAGATCCTCTTTGAAGGTTTGGTAGAATTCACTGGTGAAGCCATCTGGTCCAGGACTTTTGATTTTGGGAAGGTTTTTGATGACTGATTCAATTTTGTTACTGGTGATCGGTCTGTTTAGATTTTCCAGTTTTTCATGGTTCAGCCTTGAAGGCCATGTGTTTCTAAGAACTTGTCCATTTCTCTTAGGTTATTAAATTTGGTGGCATATAGTATTCTTGGTATGATTCTTTGTATTTCTGTGGTGTCCATGATAACTTCCCCTTATTCATTTCTGATTTTGTTAATTAGTGTCTTATCTCTTCTTATGTTAGTGAGCCTAGCCAATAGTTTGTCAATGTTGTTAATCTTTTGAAAGAACCAGGTCTTTGTCAGATTAATTTTTTATATTGCCGTTTTGTTCTCTATTTCATTTAGTTCTGCTTTGATTTTTGTTGTCTCCTTTCTTCTGCTGACCTTGGGTTTCACTTGTTCTTCTTTCTCTAGTCCTGTAAAGTGCA
This sequence comes from Rhinolophus hipposideros, assembly GCF_964194185.1. Taxonomy (NCBI): domain Eukaryota; kingdom Metazoa; phylum Chordata; class Mammalia; order Chiroptera; family Rhinolophidae; genus Rhinolophus; species Rhinolophus hipposideros. Next base: position 48,388,682 of record NC_138059.1, read on the forward strand.
ACATGAGGTTATTTATTTGGAATTTTTTTTGTTTCTTCAGATAGACCTGTAATGATACAAATTTCCCTCTTAAAACGCTTTCCCTGCATCCCAAGAATTTTCGTAGGATGTTTTTTCTTTGTCCTTTGTTTCTATGTATCTTTTGATCTCTCCTCTAATTTCTTCTTTGACCCCGTCGTTCTTTAAAAGTATGTTGTTTAATCTCCATGTATTTGTGTTTTGTCCTGCTTCTTTTTGCAGTTGATATCCAATTTCAAACCTTGTGATCAGAGAATATACTTGGTATGATTTCAATCTTCTTAAATTTGCTGAGGCTGATTTCATGTCCCAATATATGGTCTATCCTTGAGAATGTTCCATGTACACTCAAAAAGAATGTATAGTCTGATGTTTTAGGATGAAGTGCTCTATATATGTCAATTATGTCCATTTCATCTAATATGTCATTTAGGGCTGCTATTTCTTTATTTATTTTCTGTTTGGGTGATCTATCCTTAGTTGTCAATGATATATTTAAGTTCTTAGTATATTTGTGTTTTGGTCAATTTGTCCCTTTAGTTCTGTTAGTAGGTGCTTGGTATATTTTGGTGCTTCCTGATTGGGGGCATAAATATTGATGACTGTTATGTCTTCGTGTTGTATAGTCCCCTTTACCATTATGAAATGTTCACCTTTTTCTCTTGTTATCTTTTTCATTCTGAAGTCTCTATCATCTTATATCATTATGGCTACACCTGATTTTCTCTGGATACCATCTGCTTGGAGTGTCAATTTTCACCCTTTCACACTGATTCTACGCTTGTCCTTGTAGCTGAGATGTATATATACGATTTTCTTATACTTCTTTGTATTTCTGTGATATCTGTTGTTACTTTTCTTTTATTTCTGATTTTATTTATTTGTGTCCTCTCTCTTTTTTTCATTTGATGAATCTGGTTCATTATTAATTTTATTTATCTTGTCTAAGAACCAGCTCTTGGTTTCACTAATTTTTTTGTTTAACTCTATTTTGTTTATTTCCACTTTAACTTTTATTATTTCCTTCCTTCTACTCGCTTTGGTCTTTGTTCTTCTTTTTCTAGTTCCTTTTGTTGCAAGGTTAGCTTGTTTGAGATTTTTCTTGTTTCTTGGCAAAGGACTGTATTGCTATGTATTGCTATAAAAACACTCAGAACTGTTTTGGCTGTGTCCCATAGATTTTTTAGGTCATTGTGTTTTACATATAATTTTTCTCAGGATATTTTTTATTTCTCTCTTGATCTTTTCATTAACTCATTCATTGTTTAGTGGCATGTTGTGTGTGTTTTTCCCTGTTCTTGTTGTGATTGACATTTGGTTTTATCATTGTGATCAGAGATGATGCTTGATATGATTTCAATCTTTCTAAATTTATTGAGACTTGTTCTGTGGTCTAATATGTGGTCTATCCTGGAATACACACATTTGTGCTTGAATAGAGTATATGTTCTGTTGTTTAGGAGGGAAATAGTCTAAGCATATCAATTAAATCATCTGGTCTAATGTGTCATTTAAGGCCACTCTTTCCTTATTGATTTTGTGTTTGGAATGTCTATCCATTAATGTCAATAGGGTGTTAAAGTCCTGTGATTAACTGTGTTAATGTCAATCTCTCCCTTTTTTGTCCACGAATATTTACTTTATATAGTTAGGTGCTCCTTTGTTAGGTGTGTAAATGTTTATATGCATTATACTTTCTTGTTGGATCGATCCCTGTATCATCATGAAATGTCCTTCTTTGACTCTTGTCTTTGACCTTTGTCTTAAAGACTATTTTGGCTCATATAAGTATTGATACTCCAGTTTTTTGTTTTTGTTTTTCCAACTTCTATGTGCATGAAATATCTTTTTCTATCCAATTTACTTTCAGCGTATGTTTGTCTTTTGATCAGAAGTGGTCTCTTATGGGCAGTATATGCATGAGTTTTGTTTCCTTATCCATTTAGCCACACTCTATCTTTTGACTGGAGAATTTAAACCATTTATTATTTTACTTTTAGATACTTATGTATTGTTGTCATTTATTATTTATATTTTTATCTTTTTTTCATCACTCATCTTCTTAAAGAAATCCTTTTAGCATTTCTTGTAATACTGGTCTGATGGGGATGAAATCCTTTATGTTTTGTTTGTTTGTTTGTTTTGTTTTGTTTTATTTTGTCTGGGAAGCTCTTTATCTCTCCTTTGATTCTAAATGATTGCTTTGCTGTGTAGCATAGTCTTGCTTTTATGTCCTTGCTTTTCATCATTTTTAAATATTTTTTTTAATTAAAGTTTATTAGGGTGACAATTGTTAGTAAAGTTATACAGATTTCAGGTGTACAATTCTATATTACATAATCTATAAATCCCATTGTGTGTTAACCACCCAGAGTCAGTTCTCCTTCCATCACAATATATTTGATCCCTTTTACCCTCATCTACCACACACCTCCCCCCTTACCCTCTGGTAACCAATAAACTATTGTCTGTGTCTCTGAGTTTTCATTTCTCATTTGTTTATCTTGTTCTTTTATTTGTCCTGGTTTATATACCACATATCAGTGAAATCATATGGTTCTCTGCTTTTTCTGTCTGACTTATTTAGCTTAACATCATAATCTCAAGACCCATCCATGTTGTCACAAATGGTCCTATTTTATCTTTTCTTACCGCCAAATACTATTCCATTGTGTATATATACCACAACTTTTTTTATCCATTCATCTATCGAAGAACATTTTGGTTATTTCCATGTATTGGCCACCATAAAAAATGCTGCAATGAACGTTGGAACACACTTGTCTTTATGTATAAATCTTTTCAGATTTTTTTTGGTAGATTGATTGCTGGGTCATATGGTAATTCTATTATTAGTTTATTGAGGAACCTCCACACTGACTTCCATAGTGGCTGCACCATTCTGCAATCCCACTAACAGTGTATGAGGGTTCCTTTTCCTCCACAGCCTCTCCAACACTTGTTACTATTTGTTTTGTTGATGATAGCCATTTTGACTGGGGTGAGCTGATATCTTATTGTCATTTTTATTTGCATTTCTCTGATGATTAGTGATGAGCATTTTTTCATATGTCTATTTGCTATTTGGATGTCCTCTTTGGATACATGTCTCTTCAGGTCCTCTGCCCATTTTTCAATTGGGTTGTTTGTTTTTTTTGTTGTTGAGTTTCATGAGTTCCTTTTATATTTTGGACATTTGCCCCTTTTCAGAGGCACTGTTTGCAAATATCTTCTCCCATTCACTTGGTTGCCTCTTTATTTTGTCAATGGTTTCTTTTGCTGTGCAGAAGCTTTTAAGTTTGATATAGTCCCATTCATTTATTTCAGCTTTTATTCCTTTGTCTTTGGAGTCAAATTCATGCAACGCTCTTTGAACCCAAGGTCCATAAGTTGAGTACCTAAGTTTTCTTCTATGCAGTTTATTGTTTCAGGTCTTACGCTTAAGTCTTTGATCATTTTGAAATAAATTTGCTTTCATAATGAGAGATAAAAGTCCAGTTTCACTCTTTTGCATGTGGCTTTACAATTCTGCCAGAACCATTTATTGAAGAGTCTGTCCTCTCTCTATTGTAAGTTTTTTTGTCAGAAATTATCTGTCCATATATACATGGTTTTATTTCTGAGTTCTCCATTCTATTCCATTGGTCTATGTGTCTGTTTTTCTGACATTGCCATGCTCTTTTGATTATTGCTGCACTGTAGTACAAGATAAAGTCAGGGAGTTTGATACCTCCAGGATTGTTCTTTTTTATTAAGATTGCTTTGGCTATTTGGGATCTTTTGTGGTTCCAAACAAATCTGATGATTTTTTGTTCTTTTTTTAAAAAAAATGCCATTGGGATTTTGATGGGGATTGTATTAAAACTGTATATTGCTTTGGATAATATTGACATTTTAACTATGTTGATTCTTCCAATCCATAAGCACAGAATGTCTTTCTGTTTCTTTGTGTCTTCTCCAATTTCCATTAAAAACATCTTACAGTTTTCAGCATATGGGTCCTTCACATCATAGGTCAAGTTTATCCCTAGGTATTTTCTTTTTGTTACAATTGCAAAAGAATTCTTTTTTTTTTAAATTTCTATTCTGAGATTTTGTTGTTAGTATATAGGAATGCAGTGGAATTATGTACATTGATTTTGTACCCGGCAACTTTATTGTATTCGTTGATTGTTTCTAATAGTTTTTTGGTTGCGTCTTTAGGGTTTTCTATATATAGCATCATGCCATCTGCAAAGAGTGACAATTTAACTTCTTCATTCCCAATTTGAATGCTTTTTATTTCTTTCTCTTGCCTGATTCCTCTGGCAAGGACTTCCAACACTATGTTGAAAGCAGAGATGATAGGGACAACGCTCTCGTGTACCTGAACGTAAAGCAAAGGGCTTCAGTTTTTCACCGTTAATTATAAGATTAGCTGTGGGTTTGTCATATATGGACTTTATTATGTTAAGGTATTTTTCTCTATTCCTATCTTATTAAGTGTTCAATCATAAATGGATGTTGTATCTTGTCAAATGCTTTTCTTGCATCAATTGATATAATCCTATGATTTTTGTCCTTTATTTTGTTCATGTGATGTATCACATTGATGGATTTGCAAATGTTGAACCATCCATGTGCCCCTGGGATGAACCCCACTTCATTGTGATGAATCATCTTTTTAATGTATTGTTGCTAGAGTTTTGTTTAGAATTTTTACATCTGTATTCATTAGATATATTGGTCTGTAGTTTTCTTTTTTTTTCTCTTTTTTTTTTTTTTTTTTTATGTGTTGTCATTACCAAGTTTTGATATCAGGGTAATGTTGGCCTCATAAAATCAGATAGGGAGGACTGTATCTTCTTCAATTTTTTGGAAAACTTTAAGCCGGATTGGTATTAGATCCTCTTCGAAGGTTTGGAAAAATTTAGTAATCCTGGACTTTCGTTCTGGTGAAACGAAAGTTTTTAGATTTTCCAGTTCTTCGTGATTCAGCCTAAGAAGTCTATATGTTTCTAAGAACTTTCCATTTTTTCTTGATTATTGAATTTGGTGGCCTATAATCCTTCATAGTATTCTTGGATGATCCTTTTTATTTCTGTGGCATCCGTGATAACCTCCCCTTTTTCATTTCTGATTTTGTTTATTAGTGTCTTCTCTCTTTTTTCTTAGTTAGTCTAGCCAAGGGTTTGTCAGTTTTGTTAGTCTTTTCAAAGACCCAGCTCTTTGTCATATTATGTTTTTTTTATTTTCTTTTTATTCTCTATTTAATTTAGTTTTGCTCTGTTTTTTATTATTTTCTCTCTTCTGCTGACCTTTGGTTTCATTTGTTCTTCTTTTTCTAGTTCTTTAAGGTGTAACGTGAAGTTATTTATTTGGCATTTTTCTTGTTTCTTGAGATAGGCCTGTAATGATACAAATTTCCCTCTTAAAACTGCTTTCACTGCATCCCAAAAATTTCGGTACGTTGTATTTTCATTCTTGTTTGTTTCTATGCATCTTTTGATCTCTCCTCTAATTTTTTCTTTGACCTGGTCGTTCTTTAAAAGTATGTTGTTTAGTCTCCATGTATCTGTGCTTTTCTCTTGCTTTCTTTTTGCAGTTGATATCCAATTTCAAAGCCTGTTAATCATAGAATATGCTTGGTAAGATTTAATCTTCTTAAATTTGCTAGGGCTAGTTTTATGTCCCAATATATGGTCTATTCTTGAGAATGTTCCGTGTACACTAGACAAAAATGCATAATCTGATGTTTTAAGATGAAGTGCTCTATATATGTCAATTATGTCCATTTCATCTAATGTGTCATTTAGGACACTAATTCGTTTTTTTTTACTTTTTAGATGATCTATCCATAGCTGGCAATCATGTAGTTAGGTACCCCAGTATAATTGTGTTTTGATCAATTTCTTCCTTTAGTTCTGTTAGTAGATGCTTGATATATTTCGGTGCTCCCTAATTGGGGCATAAAGATTGATGACTGTTATGTCTTCTTGTTGTATAGTTCCCTTTACCATTATGAAATGTTCATCTTTGTCTCCTGTTAACTTTTTGACCCTGAAGTCTGTTTTATCTGATATCATTATAGCTTTTGCTGATTATCTCTGGATACCATTTGCTTGGATTGTCAATTTCCACCCTTTCAGTTTGATGCTATACTTGCCCTTGTAGCTGTGATGTGTCTCTTGGAGACAGCATATGGTTGGGTTTAGTTTTTTTATCACAACTGCCTCTCTGTGTCTTTTTATTGGTGAGTTCAGTCCATTTACATTTAGGGTGATTATTGGTATGCGAGGATTTACTGTCATTCTATCTTTAGTTTTCTGGTAAGACTGTTTCTCCATTGTTTTGTTTTGCTTTTTGTTGTCGTTTGTTATTTCTGTGTGGTGGTTTTATATGTTTTCTTTCCTCTGTTTCTTCTTTTATTACAGTATATATTTCAGTTCTGGATATTTTTTGAGTGGTCACCCTTAAGTTTTTGTAAAAGAAAGTTTGATATTTAAAGTATTCCAGTTTCTTCAGCACTCTTCCTTTCTCTATTCCCATATTCCAGTTCAGGCCTTTACTCTCCCCCTTTTTATGTTTTGGTTGCCACAAGTTGTCCCTGTTGATGGTGGTCTAATAGCCTCCTTTACTATTTCTTGTAAAGCAGGTCGTGTATTAGAAAATTCCCTCAGCTTATGTATGTCTGGAAAGATCTTTATTCCTCCTTCATATCTAAAGGATATCTTTGCTGGGTATATTATTCTTGGCTTATAATGTCTCTCTTTCAATAGTTTGAATATTTGGTTCCACTCCTTCCTGGCTTGCAGAGTTTCTGCTGAGAAATCTGATGATAATAGAATGGACTTTCCTTTGTAAGTTACCGTCTTCTTTTCCCTAGCTGCCTTGAGGATTCTTTCTTTATTATTGATTTTTGACAGCTTCAATACAATATGCCTTGTAGAACGCCTGTTGGGGTGAGGTAATTAGGTGTTCTATTTGCTTCTTGGATTCGAGGATCCAGGTCTTTCCACAAGTTTGAAAAGTTTACATTGACTATTTGTTTTAATATACTCTGTTCCCTTCTCTCTTTTTATTCTTCTGCTGCTATGCCCATTACTTTTATATTGCTCTTTCTGATGAAATCAGAATGTTCTTGTAGAGTTCTTTCATTTCTTTTAAGTCTCAATTCTCTTTCTTCTTCCATCCATGTCATTTCCAGGTTTCTATCTTCGATGTCACTGATTCTTTTCTCCATCTGGTCAACTGTACTACCTAAGCTGGCTATTTCATTTTTCATTTGTTCTATTGAGTTCTTAATCTCCAGATATTCTATTTGGATTATTTTTTTTTGAAATTTCAATCTCTTTGTTAAAATATTTATGTTCTTTGATTGTGTTTCTGAGTTCATTAAATTGCTTTTCTTTTTTTTCTTGCATGTCATTGAGATTTTTTCATAACTGCAATCTTGAATTCTCTGTCTTTTAAGTCACATATTTCCATGTCTTTAAGTTCATTTTCTGGAGACTTTTCACTTTCTTTCTGAGCTGTCTTGTTGACTTGGTTATTCATGGCAATTATTGATTTTTTTATTTCTATTTCTAGACATCTACAGGAGTTAATTCTGCCACAGGTTGGTAGGAAGAGGTCTTTCTGTTGTTTTCCAGTATGTGTTGGTAGAATGTTTTATTTTCTCTCTGACTACAGCCTTTTATTCTCTCTCACAACGTGGTGTTATGTTTTTTTCTGCACTATTGCAGCTTCTCCCACAATGGGGGTATTCCCATGAATGTGGGTTTCTCCTCTGTTCACAGTTCTCCTGTGTCATAGGGCACCATGTCCTTGTGGGGATGCAGAGAGCTTTTGGAATTCCAAAGGTCTTCCTGCACCAGATTCAGAGCCCTTGTGTTTCAGCAGTTCTGTTTACTCCTGCATGGATCCACCCAGATCGGTGGGGACAAAATAGGGTTGGGTTCTGAAAGGTGACCCACAGCAATGACAGTGACCGTCACCACAGCTAGTCCTGCTTCCACAGCTCCCTTCCCTTTGCCAGAACTAGTTGGGCTGCAAATCTGTGTGTGGACTACAGTTCTCAGAAATGCAAATATTCGATTCTTTTGATCTGATACTGCTACTGTTCTGCTTTTAGCACTGTGCAAATGTGGGCGGGGTGAGCTCTCAGAGGTTAGGGAGGGGGCGGATAGTCTCAGACCCTAAGGCTTCTGTTCTCTGTGGCAGTGAGGCCTTAAAGCACCGTTTTCAGCTTTCATCCCTCAGTCTTTGCTCCAAGGTCTCTGCCGTGAGCGTTGGGTTCATCTGTGTTATATGCTGTCCCCTCAGCCCTATGAGCCATAAACGGAGCCCTAGCAGTCTGAGTTCTTCCGTCTCCTGTATCTGCAGTAGTTTCGGGATGCAGCGAGCATGGAGCACAGAGCTAGGTTTGCATCCTGTGCCCCCACGGTTGCATCTCTGCACTTCTCCCTTCCAGCTTCCCCTGCTCACGCAATTTGCCCACCTTTAGGTGAATTCAGTAGTGAGCCTCTTTGTCTTGCCTGTCTGCTCTTCAGGGAGTCCTTTATGGAGTTACAGTTGATTGATTTGTTGTAAATTTTAGGGGAGATATCCAGAGGCTCACCTCATGCCACCATTTGATGATTTTTTTTTTTTTTTTTTTTTTTTTTTTAACATTTCATGCCAATCCTTTCTGGCCTGCAAAGTTTCTGTTGAGAAATCTGCTGACAGTCTAATGGAAGCTCCCTTGATAGTTTCTACCTGCCTCTCTCTTGTGATTTTTGACATTCTCTCTTTGTATTTGACTTTTGGCATTTTAGTTATGGTATATCTTGGTGTGGGCCTTTTCAGGTTCATCTTATTTGGGACACTCTGTACTTCTTGGACTTTCATGTCTTTTCCTTCACTGGGCCAGGAAAATTTAAAGTCATTATCTCTTCATCAGGTTTTCGGTCTCTTGCTCTCTCTCTTTTTTCCTTTCTGATACCTCTATTATGTGAATGTTGTTATGCTTGATGCTGTCCCAGTCGTCCCTTAAACTATCCTAATTTTTAAAATCATTTTGCTTTTTGTTGTTCCAAGTAATTTTTTCTGCTCTCTTGTCTTCAAAATCACTGATATGATTTTCTGCTTCATCTAATATGCTGTTGACTCCTTCTAATGTATTCTTCCTTTCAGTTATTGTATTCATCATTTATGATTGGTTCTTTTTATCTCTTCTTTCTCTTTGTATAAATTCTCACTGAGTTCATCTATTCTTCTCCTAAGTTCATTGAGCATTGTATAACCAGTGTTTTGAACCCCGTATGTGGTAGACATCTTCCCTCCATTTCATTTAGTTCTTTTCTTGATGTTTTATCCTGTTTTTTACTTGGATCATGTTTTCTTATCTATTCATTTTTGCCTTCTTTGGTTTATTTCTACATATTAGCTAGATGTCCTACATCTCCCAGTCTTGGCAGCTTGGCTTTTTCTAGTAGGTGTCCCATGGGGCTCAGTGTTACACTATTCCTGGTCACCTGAGCCAGGTGCTCCAGGGGGGTTTGTGTGGATTGTTTTTGCCCTCCTGTTGTACCCTGTTTCTCTGAAAATAAGACCTAGCTGGACAATCAGCTTTAATGTGTCTTGTGGAGCAAAAATTAATATGAGACTTGGTATTATATTATATTATATTATATTATTATATTATATTATATTATAAATTATATTACATTAAAGACTCAGTCTTATATTATAGTAAAATAATACTGGGTCTTATATTAATTTTTGCTCCAAAAGACACATGAGATCTGATGGTCCAGCTAGCTCTTATTTTTGGGGAAACAATGCAGTTGAGCCTTGATTGCTTTTGACATCTCAGTTGGTTGAATTCACTCTCCAGCTGCCTGGTTATGAGGAGTGGCTGTGACTATAGCAGATGAGCTATTGTGTGGGGGCTGACCCCATGGATTGGGATTCTCTGTAGAGTGGCTCTGATACCTTCTGAGTCTACCCTATGGGTATGTCATTTGTAGAGCTAATTGGGTGGTGCTCTGGTTGGTCTGAAGCTGCTCATCGGGTGTGTTTGTTCACAGGCCTCTTGTGAGGGCCTATGGTGCAATTTCAGGACAGCCACTGCCTGTGCCAAGCCCAATGTCACCAAATATAAGCGGCAAAGTGATATGTGCCTGGTAGCTGAGTGTACTAGGCTTGGAGCCACCAAAGAGAGGATGTGTTGTGAAACGATGTTGGCTTCCACTCATGCCAGGATGGGGCCTATTAGCGTGAGACACAAGGCACACTGAGGCCAGTTGCTGCTTGTTGGGAATTTGTGCTCCTTTCAGAGCTTGTAAGGAAATCAGCCTCATGGGTCAAATCTAACCACTTGTGAGGAAAGATTCAGACCTGTGTATGAGTTTTTGGAGAGGGTTCTCAGGGAATCACCTAGTGGAGTTAGCATTATTAGCCAGTTTGATGGAGTCTCAGATTTGGTGCTCTCTAGTCCCTGTTGCCCATATGGTGGGGAAGCTAAACAAAGGAACAAAGGCACCTGCCAGCATTTCCATCCAAGCCAAAGCTGCCCCTCTTGGTGCTTTCCCTAAAGCCAGACAACTGAGTTCTTCCCTGTATATTCCTGGAGCTTTTCAAGTTGCTGCCCCTGGAACTCATAGTGAGTCATTTGGTCAGTAAATAAGTCCATGCTTGAGTCTTTTAAGAAGAGCACCTGGAATGCCAGCAACTCTTCATCTCCTCGACAGAATCCCTGCTGATTTTCACATTCAGATGTTGTGTGGACTCCTCTTTCTGGCACTGGTGGTCTGAGCTGGGGAGCCCAGTTTGGGGCTTGGACCCCTCACTTTTCATGGGGAAACCACTACAGCTGAGGTATCCCTTCCTTCTCTTAACTCATACACATTGGTGTGGGACCAACTTGTTTGACTTCTCCACCCCGCCTAATAGTCTCAATGTGGCTTCTTCTTTATAGTCTTTGTTATGGTAGCTTATTTAGCTAGTGTTTAGGTGGTTCTCAAAGGTGGATGTTCTATAATTTAGTTGTAAATTACAACTGATGTGGTCATGGGAGGAGGCGAATATAGCATTTATCTACTCCACCATCTTGACCGCTGTCTCAATTTTTAATTTTGATAAAGTTTGATTTACCATTCTGTTATTGTAATTTTTGTTATATATACTTATTCCTTTCTGTATCTTCTGTGAAAAATAATGGCTTACCCCAAAGTTACAAATATATTTTCTTAAATTTTTCTTGGAAGATTTAGAGCATTTGCCTTTATATTTAAGTTTATAATCCATCTCGTATTACTTACTTTTTTGTGTTTGAGGTATGAATCAAGAATAAAGGAATCATTTTCTTATATCCATGAATTTATGTGTCTACTTTTTCAGCAAAACCACACTGATAATTATTATAGCATTACAGGAATGCTCATTGTATTGTTTGAGCCTAAGAGATACTGTATTTTTTTTACAAATTGACAGTTTGTGGCCACCCTGCATCAAGTAAATATATCAGTGTCATTTTTCCAACAACATTGCTCACTTCCTGTTTCCTTGTGAAATTTTGGTAATTCTCACAATATTTCAAACATTATTATTATTATTATTATTATTATTATTATTATTATTATGTTTCTTATGGTGATCTGTGATTGGTAATCTTTGATGTTACTATAACTGTTTTGGAGCTCCATGTACCATGCCCATATAACATGGTGAACTTAACTGATAAATGTCATGTGTGTTCTTACTACTCTACCTGACTGGCTGATCCCTCATTTCTCTCCCTCTTCTCAGGCCTTCCTATTCTCTGAGACACAAAATATTAAAATTAGGCCATTTAATAACCCTACAAAGAGCCTCAAAGAATTCAAGTGAAAAGAACAGTCACATATCTCTCACTTTAAGTAAAAATCTAGAAATGACTAAGTTTAGTGAGGGAGGCATGTTGAAAGTCAAGAAAGGATGAAAGGTAGGCCTCCTGCACCAAGCAGTTAACCAAATTACCAAGGAAAAGTTCTTGAAGGAAATTCAAAGTGCTACTCCGGTGACCATATAAAAGACAACAAAGTTGTCATGCAGGGCGGCCTGCGGGGTCTCAGCTCCTGCTCCCCACATAAGAATGCAGGATGTGGCTAGGTCAACAAGGAACACCCATGGAGACATAGGTAGGGGAGTAATACCACTATAGTCTCACTGGAGGCTGGATGCACACTACCTGCAACCTGCTGTCCGCTTTTCTGCCTGTCAACCGACCAACTCCCCTCCCCAGCGCAGCTGCGACAGTTATATCAGTGGCCAATTGGCTAACTAGCTATAGCTGATGGCCAACTAGCCACAGCCGACATCCATCTACTACCCGAGCCAGCACCCCTCCACGTGAGACTGAGAGCCTGGAAACTGCTCTCTGGAGCTCTGTCTCCACTCTCCACCCCTCCAGAGTCTCTCCTCACAATCTACGCAACAAGCATCTTCCTCAAGGGTCCCTGTGCGAGGACCCTGGTGTATGCAATATGCTGGACACAGCCAGGGTTTCTCAGGGCACCACAAGTCCTTCTGGGCACAGCCAGACTTCCTGGACTTCTTAGAGTACCACCAGTCTCCTCCTGGCACGCGGTACAGTTGCACTGTAACCACGCCCCAGGGCTGTGGCAACACTTGAGGCGGGTGGCGAGCATGCCCTCGTGTCACCGCTTTCACCACTCGGATCCGGAGACGGAACTCTCCTACTGATGTCTGTAAGCTGAGGCCATGTAGCACACCCACTCTTAGAATGTACTCTGGAACGGGGGAGACATAAAGCTTGTATGTATGAGGGGGAAGCCTTCCTATACCCAGTGGTAAGGAGACAACTTTTACAGTCACAGTCTTTCCCACATAGCCATCAATGCAGATTGCTGGTCCGGGGAACAGTTCTGGATTCCCATAAACAAGACTGCAGTCTTTGCCAGTGTCAACTAGGGCTAAAACCCTCTGCACATCAGAAGGGGACCAATGTATGGATAGTCCCATGTGTGGCTTCCGGTCCCTGTTCATCTCCTCTGACCGGGTACCTTGGCCCCACCCCTAATCAAGCTGAAGTGAATCAGCCTCAGGCGGCCTCATGAAGTCCTGGAGGAACACGGGTCGTGCTTTCTCACACTTCTCCTTTAGGCTTCTCCGGAATTGCTGTTCCGGACGCAACTGTTTCCAAAGTTCCAACAAAATGCATTGAGTTGTTGGTCTATTTTTTCCTGATTGACCCCTGCTTCCATGAGATCATACCACATCTGTGTGCGTGTTACTCTTTGAGGTCCGCGACCTTGCCCCTTTACTTTTGATTTGGACTTCCAGGTCTCAACTGTTCGGACCTCCTATCTTAACTTCCTTCACCTCTGGCTTTTAACATCCCCTAGGGTGGCCATGGCAGTTGTAACTTCAGGGATCCGCCACCTAACATAGGATGTAAGAATGGTGACCAAGGATCCAAAAGCACTCGCAGGTGCAGTATCCAAAACCAGATTTCTCATGCTGGCTGTAAAAGGCTCATCATCCGGCCCCTGCATATTAGGGTTGAAAATAGCATGTCTCATACCCATTTCACGGATGATTTGAATAAATTCCATATATGACTGCCATTGCCTCACAGTGTCTGGCAGCTCGCTAGCCTCTCCCTATACTGTGCGTACCGCAGCAGCGAGCCACTCAATTAGAGAATGGTTGCCCTGGTTTTGGGCCAATCTATAGCAATTCTGTAACCTTTGTCATAGGGACGGATGCACTGTCATAAAGGCTAGCTTTTCCATCTCACCTGGGGAGCAGAGAATGTTGTCTGCTCCCTCATCTCATATAAAAGTAATAGCCAAGCCAAGACTGGCCTTCCAGGGAGCTGTCAGTACTGCCTCCCCTGCTGCTGCAACTCAGTGGGAGTGTAAGGGGTGTAGGTTGTGAACTTAGTCTCAGCTGGGTTGCCTGCAGCAATGCCCCCTGTGGCCCAAAGATTGCTCACGTTTAACCCTTTGCATCAAGATTGGCTGGGCTGAGCTACATTGTCTCCACTCGCTTCCTCCACCTCTGCCTCGGAGTCTCCACTATGAGGCCCCTCTTCTAACAGTCAGACCAGTGCTTCCAGCACCTCCAACCGGTACACCTGGTCCGGCACCTGAGCTATTTCATTAGGCACATTTTCCATGTTGAGACTCAAGGCCGTGAGGAACATCCAGACCACGCAGATAGCAGTAGCCTTTGCCTCCTCCAGCAACCGCTCAGCCAGAGACTGCAGGGCCCTCTCCACCCTGGCTGGAGAGCCATCCATGTCCTCCCACCCCTCCTTGGGGGTCCAACTCCTGAGAACAGTGGCCACCGGACACCACACACTTTGTGGGGGCCACACGTTCTATTGCCCAGGTCAGACTGCATTCCTACCTGGTCAGAATCCTGCTGGCTGTGTCAGGTGTCTGAGTGGGTGGAGGCCTCCATATAAGCTGTCCACAACTCTAGGAGCCCACAGCAGCAGCACACCAAAAGGAAGACGACACTTGCTCTGGCCAATAGGGCGGCGTGCCATCCGGAGGTTTAAGTTTCCCAGGCAGACCGCGCCTCCTGTTCCTGGTGTCGTTCCTCAGGGGCCTTCTGAAGCTGAGCTTTCACAGGCACAAACTGCTCCACCATCCTTCAGTAGGCCTTGACCAGCACCACATCGTGCTTGCTGCGCCATTTGTCATGTGGGAGACCCTGCTCGCTGCACCATGTTTCATGCGGGGCGGCCTGCAAGGTCTCAGCTCCTGCTCCCCACATAAGAATGCAGAATGTGGCTAGGCCAAAAAGGAACACCCACGGAGCCATATGTAGGGGTGTCATACCACACTATAGTCTCACTGGTGTCACTATAGTCCCAACTGGAGGCTGGAGTCACACGACCTCCAACCTGCTGTCTGCTTTACTGCCTGCCAATCAACCGACTCCCCTCCCCAGTGCAGCCATGGCAGTTATATCAGTGGCCAATAGGCTAACGGGCTACAGATGATGGCCAACTAGCCACAGCCGATGGCCATCTTACATGGAGAATATTCTGGAAATAAGCCAAGCCATTCACAACATTCACTTAAACCAAAGCCCAATCCAGAGGAAAACCTTAGTTCTTCTCAATTCTATGACTAAGAGAGGTGAGGAATCTTCAGGAAAAAAAGTTGAAGCTAGCAGAGGTTGATTCATGAGGTTTAAGGAAGAAGATAGCTCCAAAACATAAAGGTACAAGGTGAAGCAACACATGGTGATGTAGAAGCTGCTGCAAGTTATAAGGAGACTTTAAGATAATTAAAGAAGGTGGCTACACTAAACAACAGTTTGTCAATGTAAATGAAACAGCCTTATATTGGAAGGAGATGCCATTAAAACTTTCATAAGTAGAGAAGAGAAGTCAATATCTGGCTTCAGATCTTCAAAGGACAAGCTGAATATCTTGTTAGGGGCTAATGCAATTGGTGACTTTAGATTGAAGCTTATACTTATTACCATTCTGAATAAATCCTATAAACCTTTAAAATTATTCTAAATATACTTTTCTGTGCTCTATATAAATGGAACAACAAAACCCAGACGACAGCCCATCTGTTTCTATTTACTGAATATTTTAAGCCAACTGTTGAGATGCATTGCTCGGAATAAAAAACAAAAAGATTTCTTTCAAAATATTACTGCTTATTGACAATGCAGCCAGTCACCCAAGAGCTCTGATGGAGATGTACAACAAAATTAATGTTTTCATGTCTGGTAACACAACTTCCATTCTGCAGCCCACGTTTCATGGAGGAAATTTGATTTGAAAGTCTTATTATTTAAAAAATACATTTCATAAGGCTATAGCTGTCATGGATTGTGATTCCTTTGATGGAGCTAGAGAAAGTAAACTGAAAACTTTCAGAAGAAGACTTGCCCTTCTAGATGCCATTAAAAAGCATTTAGGAGACAGGGGAAGAGGTTGAACTACAAACATTGAAAGGAATTTGGAAGAAGATGCCAACCCTTGTAGATGACTTTGAGGGGTTCAACACTTCAGTGGAGGAAGTAACTGCAGATATGTTAAAAATAGTAAGAGAACTAGAATTAGATGTGGAGCCTGAACATATGACTGAATTGCTGCAATCTTATGATAAAACTGTTATGGTTGAGGATGTTCTTCTTATGAATGAGCAAAGGAAGTCTTATCTTGAAATCAATCTACAATTGGCGAAGATGCTGTGAATAATGTTGAAATGACAACAATGGATTTAGAATATTATATAAATTTAGTCTGTAAAGCAGCAGTGAAATATGAGAATATTGACTTCAATTTTGGAGGAGGTTTTACTGTGGGTAAAATACTACTATCAAACAACATTTCATGCCACGGAGAAATAATTCATGAAAGGTAAGGTCAATTAATGTCAGAGTCAACTTCATTGTTGTCTTATTTTAAGAAATTGCCACAGAAACCCCAACCTTTAGCATCCACCACCCTGATCATTCAGCAGCTAACAATGTTGAGACAAGACCCTCCACCAGTGAAAAAGATTACAATCTGCTAAAGGCTCTGATGATGGTTAGCACTCTTTAGCAATATTGTTTATTAAGGTGTGTACATTTTTAGGCATAATGTTATTGCAAACTTAATAGACTACAGTAGTATAAACATAACATTATATGTACTCACTTTATTGCAGTGGTTTAGAACTAAACCCACAATATCTCTGAGGTATGCCTATAATGTCTTTAAAACATCCCTTAGGATAGGTTCTTCAACCTTGCAAAATTTCAAGATCAGTTGGTTATTATAAATCATTTACATTACTGCATGCATTTTAGAAACAGCTTGTCAATTTCTATTGAAATAAACCTATTATGATTGTAAATGAGACTAAATTGAATTTATAGACAATTTTGAAGGATTAAGTCCCTTAACAACTTTAAATCTTTTAATCCATGAACATAATATGCCTTTCCATTTATTTATATTTTAATTTTTCTCAGCAATATTTTAGTGTTTCAGTGGGGAAGTCTTGCATATCTGTCAGTAAATTTATTTTTAAGCATTTTGTTTTTGTATTTTATTGTAAATGGCATTTATATACTTTAATTTCTAATTCTGTTGCTAACACATAGAAATACAATTTTACATATTGTATATTCTGCAATATAACTTAATTTTCTTATTAATTTTAATAGGACATTTTATACATTCTTTAAAATTTTCTACATATAATATTATGTCATCTGCAAGTAATGAGTTTGCCTTATTCCTTTCCAAACTATATGCTAATTCCTTTTTCTTTCCTCTTGCAATGGCTAGGACTTCCAGTTAAATGTTGAATAAAATATTGGAAGCCAACATCCTTCTTTTGCTAAGGACGTCAGAGGGGAAATTTTCAGTCTCTTACCATTAAGTATGATTTTAGCTATAGGTGTTCACAGATGCCCTTTATTAGATTAAGGAAGTGCCCTTCTATCCCTTGGTCACTGAGAATTTTTCTTTTGTTTTCTTTCATTCTTTTTTTAAAATATAAGTTGATGTTGAATTGTCTCAATTTTAAAAAATCTATCGAGATATATATTTTTATTTTTGTATTCTGTTGATATGGTGACTTTTTAAAAGTGGATTTTAAATGCCAAATCAAGCTTGCATTCTTAGGATAAACACCACAAGGCCATAAAGTACTGTGGGTTTTTTATTATTATTATTACAGGTTTTAATTTGTTAATATATTGTTAACTTTCTTCTTTTGTAATTTTGGTAACAACTTTTTCATTATTTTTGTCCACTGCAATTAAGTTGTCAATGTATTTGCATAAAATTATTAATGAAATCCTTTCATTTTTCCTTTTAATATGTGTTGGCTTGTAGTAATGCTGCCTCCTGATATTGGTAACTTGTATTTTTTCTGTTTCTTACTAGATAATTTTTACTATAGGTTTTATTAATCTTTTCAAAGAACACACATTTGACTTTGTTAATTTTGAGTATTATTTTCTATTTCATTTCTTTCCACTTTTATTTTATTATTTTCAGTGTTGTATTTGTTTAACTTTCTCTTCCATTTCTAACTGTTAAGATATAAGCATATATCCTTGAATTTTTGCCTACCTTATATTTGTGCATGCATTTAAATCTTTACATTTTATTCAAAAGACTGCTGTATATGCATTCACAGAATTTGATATGTTACGTTTTCATTTTATTCAATTCAAAATGGATACAAGTGTCACGTCCAGGGCAACACAGGCAGAGATCGAGAAGGGGTGGCGAAGGATTAAGAAAGTAAGAAACAGAAATCAAGAAAGTTATGAAATGGGCCAAGGGTATTACAGCCTCAAAGAACTGAGAGCCCCAAATCAGGCCTGCGCCTTGTGGCTTTTATTGATGCACACACAAGAAAGCAACATTGTTTTCTCCAAGGTCTGTGAATTTCACACATTATACTAAGAAACTGATTTGAACTAATTACCCTTGCCTGCAAACAGCTGAACCGTCAGTTTCAGGATGTACCTCCCCAAGAGACAAAACCTTTATGCTGAAACTTACTGAAATGGATAGAGGAGAACTGATGTTATTACACTATTGAATCTCTTCCCAAACAGGTTGTGGGAAGGAATGCAGCCACAAAGGCAGAAGCTCTCCATAATTGGGAGAAGGTGGGGGTCTATGCCCACCTCTACCAACCCAGTGGGTTTTCCTGTTGGTCCTCACTTGGCTGTGCCTTTCTTGAGTTGTCCCCTCCCCACCCCACGGGAAATCTTACTCGTCATTGACTAACGAGCCATCCTCCAGGGACAAAGAGGAAGATATAAGGTGTAAGCACAAAGGTGAAGCAAAGTCCCTGAATGGATTAGCCTCACAGACTCTCCTTTTTTTAGGGGTCGGTATGAGAGAAGAGATGGGTAGGCTGCTGCGTGACAACATACAAGCATTGAAGTAATATGTGTGTGTATTAAAATTATTGTCTCATAAGAGAAATGTAGATAAACGTCAACAGGAAAATGAAGCTAAAATAAAGTATGAAATCTTTAAAATTTAAAGTGTGGAAAAACTGTATCTATGCTGGTATAGCAACAAAGAATATGAGTCCCTTCTGAGCATCATGAAAACTACAGAATTTTAGAGTAATAAAAGAGGTGAACAAAATCATTATGTTTTGAACTCATTGTTTAATATGTTAGGAGTTTTTACTTATGATGCTGATTTTTTAATTTAAGTATAATATTCCAAATAAAAATTGAGTCAATTAAATTAAGAACTTATATTCACGAACATTAGCAACTCCAGAAAACTTAATGCTTCTAGAAAATGTTAAATAAAACAGAAAACAAGAAATATGTATTCTAATTCTAAAACCAAATTATAGACTCTGAAAAAATAAAAAAATTTTTGGCCCCCATTTTCTCTTTAAAAAATAGATATTAGTACGTTTCTCATTAAGATCTAACATGAAGTATTTAGTTGCAGTTTCACAAAAATTAGATATCAATAATGAGGGTACTTCCAAGTATAATATATACCAAGAGCATTTGTAGTGACAGAGCACAGGCAAACTTTTTTTGCGTCATGGAAAATTATGGTATCTAATGACAGAATTTGCCAGTGGGTTGAAACATGACATTATGTAGAACTTTGTAGGCAAACAAAACTATTATAAGTATGTTTCATAAGTACAAGCCACTATGGATAATGGACTTACTTTTTATAAGGTTATGTATTTTCCTTAAAAAAGCTTTCAAAGTTCTGAAATCAATGATCAAGACTTGCAGCTCTCTTTCAGTGCCCTAATAAATTTAGACAGCTAGCTTACTTGCAAAATGTACATTGATATAAGCACAGTAATTTTATTTTATTACCTAATTTACGTGATAAAATTGGGTATGCTGAAGTACACGTATATAATGTGGAACACATTAGTTTAGAACAGTTTCTCATTCTGACCAGTGGTGCATTGTGTTTTTGTTTCCTGTAGGTGCTCCAAGTAACGAGAGCAGTGGCACCTCCTCTCCTCTTTGTGACAGTGGCTTACATCTCAACTATCATCCCAACAATACGGTAAGATGACTGAAGCATAGTTCAGATTAATAAGATTACGTACACACATGCACACGCACACAAACACACACACACACACAAAATAAAACAAACAAACAAAAAAAAAAAAACAAAACCCAGGTCAATATGTATATTTATAGTTTGTAAAAACTGCTATTGAATCTGGTTTGAAATCCTTGGTTGCTTCATCATTAATTATGATAATCCAGGAAGGAAAAAGTAAGTAGGTCAGTTAGTTTTTTAATGTCACTTTTCTCCTCATGCATCTGTATTAAGCCCTTTGTAAGCTATAAATACTTTTAACTTCAAAAACTCATGTATAACATCATATAATCATTTTATAACATTGCATATTACATGTAATTTCGTGCTCTAAATGATTTGCCATGATTTTTAAAATAATTTTTTCTATTGAAATTATTTAGCTAAACTTAGCTATTTCATTTGCCTTTTTTTTTTTTAGAATTTATCAGAAATCTTCATGCATATCAAGGAATTAATGCATAGTGAAAAAATCTAAGCTACACATTATGTTAAATGTAATGAACTTTAAACACATATTTAGTAATGAAAAATTGACATGTGTGTTTTAAATATATTTAATAAAATGTTAATTTTTTATTTTTCACTTGTATTTTGGAGTAAATAGGTTTTAAAAAAATATTTTTAAGTATTTTTTAATTATCATGGATTTCACCCTTTAAAATATTCACATAGTCTAAAGACAAAACAATTCTTTATAGTTATATATAAGACTAACGATTATCCCCTGTGCTCACAAACATAAGAGTAGCAGAGCTAACTTTAAATAGGCTTTTATGTTTTTATTCTACATGTTGGGATATATAAGACATATACATTCTTTTTCTGACTTGTATGATTCATCCTCTATTTGAAGTTCTTAATCCAATTGTAGCATTTTACTTCAAAGTAAAATTTTACTCCTTTTGAACATCTTAAGGCCTGAATGGCCTCCATTGTACAAAACTGTATCAGTATTATCCTTAAGCTGTGTGCCTGAGGTCCCCAAGTCTTATTTATTTTAGTATTTATTTATTTACCATATTTGGCTGTGTATAATGTGCTCCTGTGTATAGTGCACCCCGTGTTTCTGGCCCAAACTTTCAGGGGAAAAAAATCTGGTTTTAATTTTTTAATTCAAATTCTTATCTGTTTGCTTTAGGTACTTTTTGTGTATTATAAAGAAATTTTAGTGTTTAGATTTTAACATTATGGTATGAGAAATCTTATGTAACAAATAATTACAAAACACAAGAATAGATACAAGGTACATATCAGTAACAAATTTAAATATGCATCCTTGAAGGGCAAGAACTCTTCGTCATTGCAAGTTTGTCGTAATGTCAATAAAACCGATGATCCCATTCCAGAGTATTATTTTGCATATGGATATCATTATTGATTTCTAGAGTTAACTTTTAACTCATAAGCATAAATAAAATAATTAAAAACATTTATATAGATACAGAAGTACTACCCACGTATAAAGTGCATCCTTATTTTTCCCTCAGAATTTGGGCAAAATAAGGTATTTATTTTCTCCTAAAGAAGAACCCTTGGTAAAACCAAATATTATTTCTCCGAGTATAACCTAACCACATCTGAGTGCATTTTATCTGAGCTTTTCTTTTACTTTTGTTGTCACAGAAACAGTTGTCATACAGAGGTTATCTTAAAATGCTAATCTTCAGAAAATGGCAAGTTCTGAGTCACTTAAACATTGACTTCCTAATGAAAAGAATGAATATATACACTTTGTGCTCCTATCAGCTCCCTTCTCAATTCTACAGACTTACAATCTACAACCAAATCTTCACCTCTTACTTTAGTCATTGCTATGCTGACCTCTTCTCTTCCACTCTAGATGTTCTTGATATTTTCAAAGCCCTTCCAGTTCGCTTTACTGAGCTGTTGTGCACACCCCCAGCTGTTGTGAGCATTGGCTGCCCCTAATTCACAGGGACCCCTCCTGTAAAGAACATTTGCCTAGGAATCAGGGTGTCCCGCCCCATTCCCTGGCATGGCTGCAGCTCAGGACTTACTGATGGGGTGTAAAACCAAACCCTCTTACAGGGCCTCGGCAGATGACATGGAAGCTTTTTTTCCAGAGCCCCATCTCTGGCTAGGTTTTTCCTTGCCCCATTCACTGCTTCCTTTAGTCTTCACAGATTTCTCCTGACAACTTTCCCTCCACATGACAGTCACAGAAGAATCCCCATCTCAGCTCTGCTTTGACAGGAAAGAAGAGCTATTTTATTCAACACTGGGAGAAAACTGACAATATTTTTATCATAATTCTTCTCCTCTATAATAATGAAAAGTAGAGAAGTCAGAGTGGAAGGTCTATGCATAAGAATGATTCTGGTTAACTATAATCATTATGGTTCTAACTCATTCCATTGATGTACAAAACAAATCTATGGAATTCATTTTATGAATGGTGCCTCTATGTCATTGCTTGATATATAATATTCTTCAGGAAATTATAAGTAAAGCAAGAAAAATCACCAAGTAATTCCATAACAGGATTGTTCCAAATAAATTCAGTTGTATAAAATAAAAAACACAGTTGTCATAATTTTTTTTTTCTTACTGGAGTTATGTCTTTCTATTTTCAAAAGACACATTTTATTTCTGTTTTTAGCATTAGGATTGAACATTATTTTGACATTGCTAAAGATCTTTAGGTGTAAGGGAATTAATGGTATTTATCATGATTTTAGACCACAATAAAGACAAATGTAAATTCAAATGAAGTATATTAAAAATAAAGAAAATAATCTCAATGCATTTTAACTAAATGAGTTAAAACTCTACTCTGTGGAAACACTCCTCTAGGGAACAGGAGATGAACTTAATTATGGTTCCTGACTCAAAAGTTTAAAACTCAGATCTATAAAAAATGCATACATTTAACTATAATATAAACGGAAAAGAAATAATGAATATTAGATTAGCATCCTAATATCAGAGAAAAGGTCTGTTAGAGACTTTGAGTATCTGACTTAATTGAGCTCAACAAAAATTACAAACAAATATGTTCTGTTGCCCTTTTGGGAATAAGCTTTCAGGCCTGATTGGATCACACAGATTTACACAGAAAGTGCTATCTTGTGTTTCTCTTCTATAACTTGAATAGGCTTTGATGTAGGTGTAAAGAATGGATGACGTTTTGCTTAGAGATTTATAAAATTAGAAACAGTCAAATGCATGTTATCTAGTTACCCATCACTAAATAAC
The DNA here is from genome assembly GCF_964194185.1 of Rhinolophus hipposideros. Classification (NCBI taxonomy): domain Eukaryota; kingdom Metazoa; phylum Chordata; class Mammalia; order Chiroptera; family Rhinolophidae; genus Rhinolophus; species Rhinolophus hipposideros. The sequence continues at coordinate 48,411,978 of NC_138059.1, forward strand.
AAAGAACAGTGGAAACTTGTAAAGAAGTGTACATTGTGAATTATGTAGTCTGACAATTAAGTTTGAAAACTTGTCGCAACAATGTTGCTAACCATTTTTGATATCACAGGGATTTTTCATTATGAATTTGTACCAACTGGACAAACAGTTAACCAAGTTTGCTATTTGGAAGTGCTGAAAAGGCTGCATAAGATAGTTAGACAACTGGAGCTGTTCACCAACAATTCATGGCTCTTGCATCATGACAATGCATGACATTGTCTGTGAGGGAGTTTTTAGCCAGTAAACAAATAACTGTATTGGGACACCCTCCCTAATTACCTGATCTGGCCCCCAGTGACTTATTTCTTTACCCAAAGATACAGGAAATATTGAAATATTTTGATGGCATTCAGGACATCAAGGGTAATATGAGAACAGCTCTGATAGCTGTTCCAGAAAGAGTTCCAAAATTGCTCTGAAGGGTGGATTAGGTGCTGGTGTCGGTGCATAGCTTCCCAAGGGGAGTACTTTGAAGGTGACCATAGTCATATTCAGTAATGAGGTATGTAGCACTTTTTCTAGGATGAGTCCATGAACTTAATTGTCAGACCTCGTATATTTTTCACCAAATGTGCATGTATTATAGAAGGTCTCCTTAAGAGACATATTTAATTCACTGATATGCCTAAATCCTCAAATCTATCCTGGACTGAGGTAACTTCATTTTTACTTCCTATGCCTTAATTATTCTCTGAACCAAATTTTGGGTAAGTAGGCACAATTTTGGTTTTTGGAAACAGTATTTTAAGAATATGGCAAAACCACAACTGATAATTTATTAACATCACTTCATCATCTTACAGAAAATTGTAGTCTAGTCTTTTTAAGGACTTCATGTCATCAATTTCAGAGTATAGAGTCATCTTGTTTTCTAGCCAAGGTAGAGAAAAACAATTAGCTTTGTTCTCATCAGGAGACTTAAATTCAGATAATCATCCAGCCAGACTTTTAGAAACATTGTGTTATAACTATAGACCTTTGACAAATACTTTCTAAGCAAATTTCTTAATGAAACTGGATCAGCATTTTGCTATCTATGCAATTCTATTTTGATAAGGTGGTTGTCGCTGAGGTTATTTAATGGCAATACATCTTTGAAATGTGTTAAGTTCTGGAAAACGAGTATTTTAAAGCAAATGCTATATAAATTCTACTTTCTCCATTCATGTTATTAGTAATATGGGACTCAACATTGTTGGCATTGAAGAATAAAGCTCTTGAAAAGTAGTAAAGGCCTTAGAACCATAAAAATTGTTGTGTTTTTAGATCATCTTATATACAATTCACAAAAACTCTAAGATTACTGTTATAGTAAAAGGCAGAAAGCAAATTTATATTGTTTTCATAATTAAAATAAATAAAGATAAATAATCATCAAAATATACTTGGTCTTCCATGAAATAGCAGCTCTATAAAATCAAATATATTAACCCTGATTAATTCAATAGCTGAAGTGGGGCTTATTTGTATTTTTTATAAGGAGGAAACATTAAAGAAAGTGACATTTTACAACTTTGGTACCTAAAGGCCTCAAGTTGGGATGTAAACGATCACATGTATTTTCATATCTGGCAATATATGAAGTGTATTAAATATGATTTTTTAAATTTATCATACTTGTGTGTTGGTGAGTATCATTGTCTTCAGTATTCTATTGCCTATGTCTTTTATGATCTTTTACATTTTCTATCCCATTTGTTCATGAACAAATGGGGAACTATTTGTGCTTTTCAAGAAAGATGAGGAACCATATTAAATAAGTTTCCTAAACTTCTATAGCAAAACTGTAAAATAATCAAGATAGAGATCTGAATTATTTCCATAATTTCACCTCTGGTTATGAATATTAAATGTGCTATGATAGATGTGTTGGCACTGGAATCAGAAAGATGTAAGTTTCTGCTAATCCTGGTCCTGTCATTTGCTGGCTGGATGACTTGGATAAATTATTGACCATAGAACTGCTCAGGAGTGGGCCATATTATCAGTGTACTGGAGTCTTGCAGAAGGTTTGAACTATATGCTGATATGGGCTGAGTTATAGGGCAGCTTGGTGGGACCTGGGACACTTACAATACCTATGGTTAGCTCTGGCCTGACCACAGAAACATAGTCTGTTTATCCTTGTGTGTCACACAGGATTATCATTTCTTCAAGTGTCCTCATGAAGAAGAGGTGGGGAAGCAATAATTTAATGAGTCTAAAAAAGCTTTAAGTTTTTTGTTTTGTTTTGTTTTGTTTTGTTTTGTTTTGTTTTGTTTTTGTAAGCATAGCCTTGTAATACCTTTATATTTGGAAATAGGCACAATAAGGCACAGTTTAAATAACTTCCCCTAGCTTTAAAGGACAAGTTAGTTGGGAAATTGGGATTTTGAAACCAGGTGGTCTAATTCTGATTTGGAGCCTGAACCCTCACCACCCTGCCCCCAACTGACCCCATGCTGACCATCTATAACATCTGTCATGAAGGCCAGAAGAAAGACAAACATGAAACCTAGGTTTTTGCCTTTGCAATTACCAGATAAGCATTAAAGGCAACTGTCTTGCATCAAAGGATTGTGTCTTAGACCAAAGTGCTCACTGAATCACTGGTAGGGGACCCCTCACTGAGTGGTCTTATCCAGTTAACCCTACTGGGTGTTCTCAACTATTCTAAGGATTTAGTAGATTTGTATTTGCACAATTGGTGGCAAACAACATAGTAATGCCAAGAAACACTCAACCTTTAGTGATAATAATGGAAGGTATTTTTTTCCTGAAGCAATTTTAAATAAATTAATATCCGAAAGATATTAGACTAAGAGTTTCAACATGACTAAAACAGAACCTTCTAACATTGTCACTCAAAAATTAAAGAAAAGAGAATCCTACCGCCGCGCCAACTATAATTTTATATATATAATGTGATGGCTCGGTGCGAGTTCGGAGGGATAGTGGATGGGGGAGGGGGTTCACAGTGTAAGGGATATAAATGATGAACGTCTAAGTATTACCTTGTCTTGTACACCAGAAACTAATAAATTAAAATAAAAAATAAAAATAAAATAAAGAAAAGAGAGAAATCAATATCAATAGTTCCCTGATCAATTTAAGCTTTCGCTCCTTACCACCCATGGCAACTTAAATATGAACATTATTTTATGTGCTAGTGCTATGAATATTTTTTTTTTACTATTCCCCTATCCCCTTACCTTCTGATAACCACTAAACTACAGCCATGAAGAAATTTTAACAGTGAAGCTCATATGGTGATAGAAGCATAAATCAACATCAAGTGAAAATCTCAAATTTTATTCAAATCTCTTTCCTCCATACATAAGGGAAAAAAAACACAGACTTCTAATGAAACATAAAATACATGCAATTTTTAATTAGCAGTATTTGACTTGAGAGTAAAACAATATAAAAAAATACAAACATTTTATAAACATTAAGTTAAAACAGTGGACAAATATTTCCTTGAATAGTTTTTAAATGTTGTTTTATAAGAATATTCATTATACTCAAAAATATTTACAAATAACTGATAAATCACACAGACTTATATCAGTGTTTTGTGCTTAGCAGATACTCAGAAAATATTGGCTACTTGGATGAAGTACAACTTATTTTTATTTGTCACTTACTAGTTCATTACAATTACAGTTTGACCTCATCTTTACCATTTGTAAAATGAAATCAGTGATGTAAGATGAAATCAGTTCTATCACACTTTTAATTTTTCTTTCTTCTCCCAACCCATTTTTTTCATGTTTCACTATGAATATTAATCTCAACAACTTGCTCCTCACTTTCTTATAGAATTACATTAATAAAGAAGTTAAATACAGTTTTATTGTCAATGAATATAGATTTCTTCTTGTGGTAGTCTGTAAATGTCTAAGGATTTGTTACATAGAAACTCAAAACAGAAAGAAAAAAAACAGTACTGAATATTAGTATTTTTTTCAGGACACATTATCATGCTCCTCATGGCCGACATCTCCAGGCTTGAGATGGGAAAAGCAATGGTGTGACCTTAGACTGATCCCTCTACTTCATTCTCGTTTCTCTCAATATGTGCCTGGGACAGATTTGAGTCGGTGAGTTCATGTTACTGAGTTCTAATTTACTGTTGATTGAAAAAGAGACATTTAGTGAAACTTTTAACATAGTATGCTTATGATCCTTTTTTTCAGCACATTTCTAATAGGAAAAGAAAGAGCTAGAAAAGAATAGTATAGTACAGTAAAATATTTATGAATCCGGTAATAAAAACATAAATTAAAACCCTGACTCTAATACAAACTTTTGTAATGGAATCAGTGTCTTTAATAGAGATAGTGTCATCAGATTTTTAAATATTTCTTGTGTCCTCTTTAATGAGTTATTTATATTCCTCAAAAATTACATAGTTCATTTAATAGCAAAAATTATTTTCATGTAGTGTATAATGTTCTCATATTATTATAATTTTAAATAAGTGTGGGGGCACTAAATATGCCTTCCTTTTTATTCTTGAATTTTGTATTTTTCTCTTTTATCTTGGTCACTTTTGCAACGGGGTTGTAAATTTTATTAATTTATTTTTCAAAGGACTAATTTGGGGCTTTTTTGAAGGTCTTCTGCATGTGTACGTATAGTAAATCACAAGTCTCCTCTTCTTTCTTGATTGTTTCCATTCCTTAAATCCTATGGCTTTATTATTTGTTCTTACAGTTTCTTGAGATGGAAATTCTAGGGCACCAGAAAGTTTCCTGTAAAGAAGAGTAGAGTACATATTTTAAGCTTTGTAGGCCTTAATGTCTTTGTCACAACTACTCAGCTCTGCCCTTGTATGATAAAAAGTTAAAAAACGACGTCATAGAAATGGAAGCGCGAAGTGAGGCCCTTGAAATCTACCCTGGAATTTATAACACGTTGAACAACTGTAATTCTACAAAGGACTCCCAGTGTAGCAGACAAGCAAGACTAAGAGGCATGCAACTGATATCATCTCAAGGTGGGCAAATTGGGCAAGCAGGGGAGGAGGGAAATGGGAAGTGTGGACACATGGGCCACGTAGGCACAGGACCTAGGTACAGACCTAGCTCAGTTCTCCAAGCTTCCAGCATTCTGGACCTACCTCAGACATGGGAGAGGGAAGAATTCAGACTGCTAGTGCTCCTGTTATGACCCACAGTCTCGCCTGAGGGAACAGCATATCATACGGCTGAACCAAATGTTCATGGCAGAGACCTCAGAGCAAAGATTAAGAGAAGAAGGGTAAAAATGGAGCTTTAATTCCTCACTGCCAGGTAGAGGATGGAAGGATTAGGAACTGAGCTTAGCCGACCCCTCCTAACCTTCCAGAGCTCGCCCACCTCAACCTGCCCAGTGCTAGAAGCAGAATGGTAGCAGTGTCAGATATTTGCAGTTCTCAGCACTGTGGCCTGCAGCTACTAACTGAAAGCAAAAAAAGTTCTAGGGAAGGAGGGAGCCTTGGGTGCAGAACAGGCTGTACTGGTGGTCCTGCCATTACTCACAGCCTCCTCTCACAACCCGTCCTTCCCCACCTATCTGGGCGGATCCTTGCAGGGGTAAACAGGACCACTGAAACACACAGGCCCTGAATCTGGTGCTAGAAGAGTTTCCTAACTTCAGAAGCTTTCCACATCCCCCAACACAGGCGGTACACTAAGACCCAGGCAACCTACTCACAGAGGAAAAGCCCCCTCCAGGGAATGCTCCAATTGTTTCAGAAGCTGAAACAGAGCAGAGAAATATAACATTACAGTGAGAGAGAATTAGAGGCTATTGCTGGAAAGAAAATAAAGCATTTTGCCAACACCTACTGCAAAGCAAAGAACTTTTCCTAACAACCTATCACAAAACCCACTCCTGTAGATGACTAGGAAGAGAAATAATAATTTACTAATTACCATGAATAAACTACGTAGCAAGGCAGCTCAGAAAAAAATGAAAATTCTCCAGAAAATGAACTTAAAGACATGAAAATATGTGACTTAAATGACAGAGAATTCAAGAGTGCAGTTCTTAAACTACTCAATGAGATGCAAGAAAACACAGACAGGCAGTTTAATGAACTCAGAAACACAATCAAATAACAAAATAAACATCTTAACAAAAAGATTGAAAATTTTAAAAAGAACTAAATAGAATTTCTGGAGATTACGAACTCAATATAAGAAACAAAGAATGGACTGAGATCGGAAAAAAATGGCGGCGTGAGGTGAGCCTCTGTAACGCTCCCCTGGAATTTACAACGAATCAGACAACAATAACTCCACAAAGGACTCCTTGCACAGCAGACAGGCAAGACGAAGAGGCCCACTGCTGAATTCACCTCCAGGTGGGTGAATCGCGCGAGCGGGGGAGAAGGGAGAGTAGAAGTGCAGAGACGGAGCCTAGCGGGCGCAGGACACAGACCTAGCTCAGTGCTCGGAGCTCCCTACTCCCGGATCTTCCGCAGCTGCGGAAGAGGGAAGGACTCGGACTGCTAGGGCTCTGCTTACGGCCCACAGGGCTGAGGGGGCAGCATACAAAACGGCTGAACCCAACGTTCCCGGCAGCAAAGACTGAGGGAAGAGGGCAGAAATCGGCGGTTTAAGCCCTCACTGCCGAGCAGAGAACGGAAGCCTTAGGCACGGAGACTAGCCTTCCCCTCCCTACCCTCCCAGAGCTCGCCCCGCCCCCACCTGCCCAGTGCTAGAAGCCATAAAGTAGCAGTGTCGGATCAAAGGACACAATATTTGCTGCTCTGAGAACTGTGGACCGCAGACACAGATTCGCAGCTCAACTAGTTCTGGCAAAGGGGAGGGAGCTGAGAAAGCAGGACTGGCTGTGGTGGTGGTCGCTGCCATTGCTCTGGGCCACCTCTCACAACTCACCCCGCCCCTGGCCCCACCTATCGGGGCGGATCCCTGCAGGAGTAAACAGAACTGCTGAAACAAACGGGCTCTGAATCTGGTGCAGAAAGAGCTTTGGAACTTCAAAAGCTCTTCGCATACCTATCAACCTGTTGCAGAAGCCACTCCTGTAGATGTCTAGGAAGAGAAATAGTAAATCAGTGATTGCCATGAATAACCAAGACAACAAGATAGCTCAGAAAGAAAGTGAAAAGTCTCCAGAAAAGGAACTTAGAGATATGCACCTTTGTGATTTAAATGACAGAGAATTCAAGATTGCAATTCTGAAAAAACTGAACGAGATGCAAGAAAACACAGAAAGGCAGTATAATGAACTCAGAAAACAATCAAAGAACACCATGAGCATTTTACAAAAGAGATTGAAATCTTGAAAAAGAACCAAATAGAATTTCTGGAGATTAAGAACTCAATAGAAGAAATTAACAATAAAATATCCAGCTTAGGTAGTAGAGTTGACCAGATGGAGGAAAGAATCAGTGACATCGAAGATAGGAACCTGGAATTTACACAGAGGGAAGAAGAAAGAGACTTGAGATTTAAAAGTAATGAAAGAACTCTACAAGAACTTTCTGACTCCATCAGAAAGAGCAATATAAGAATAATGGGCATACCAGAAGGAGAAAAAAGAGGGAAGGGAACAGAGAATATATTCAAACAAATCGTCGATGAGAACTTCCCAAACTTGTGGACAGAACTGGATCCTCGAATCCAAGAAGCAAATAGAACACCTAATTACCTCAATCCCAACAGGCCTTCACCAAGGCACATTGTATTGAAGCTGTCTAAAATCAATGACAAAGAAAGAATCCTCAAGGCAGCCAGGGAAAAGAAGACGGTAACTTACAAAGGAAAGCCCATTAGATTATCATCAGATTTTTCAGCAGAAACTCTACAAGCTAGGAGGTAATGGAACCAAATATTCAAACTATTGAAAGAGAGAAATCATGAGCCAAGAATAATATATCCAGCAAAGATCTCCTTTAGATATGAAGGAGGAATAAAGACCTTTCCAGACATCCAGAAGCTGAGGGAATTTTTTAATACACGACCTGCACTACAAGAAATACTAAAGGAGGCTATTAGACCACCATCAACAGGGACAACTTGTGGCAACTGAAACATAAAAAGGGGGAGCGTAAAGGCCTGAACTGGAATATGGGAATAGAGAAAGTAAGCGTACTGAAGAAACTGGAATACTCTAAATATCAAACTTTCTTTTACATAAACTCAGGGGTAACCACTCAAAAAACATCCAAATCTGAAATATATACTGTAATAAAAGAAGAAACAGAGGGAAACACCATAGAATACCACCACACAGAAATAACAGACAACAACAAAAAGGCAAAGAAACAATGGAGACACAGCCATACCAGAAAACTAAAGACAGAATGACAGGAAATCCTCACATATCAATAATCACCCTAAATGTAAATGGACTGAACTCACCAATAAAGAGACACAGAGTAGCAGATTGGATCAAAAAACTAAACCCAACCATATGCTGCCTACAAGAGACACATCTCAGCTACAAGGACAAGCATAGACTCAAAGTGAAAGGGTGGAAATTGACACTCCAAGCAAATGGTATCCAGGGAAAATCAGGTGTAGCCATAATGATTTCCGATGAAACAGACTTCAGGGTGAAAAAGATAACAAGAGACAAAGATGGACATTTCATAATGGTAAAGGGGACTATACAACAAGAAGACATAACAGTCATCAATATTTATGCCCCCAATCAGGGAGCACCGAAATATACCCAGCAACTACTAACAGAACTAAAGGGAGAAATTGAACAAAACACAATTATACTAGGGGACTTAAATACATCATTGACAGCTATGGATAGATCATCCAAACAGAAGATAAATAACGAAATCGCAGCCCTAAATGACACATTAGATGAAATGGACATAATTAACATATATAGAGCACTTCATTCTAAAACATCAGACTATACATTCTTTTCTAGTGTACATGGAACATTCTCAAGGATAGACCATATATTGGGACACAAAATCAGCCTCAGCAAATTTAAGAAGATTGAAATCATACCAAGCATATTCTCTGATCACAAAGCTTTGAAATTGGATATCAACTGCAAAAAGAAAGCAGGAAAAAACACAAATACATGGAGATTAAACAACATACTTTTAAAGAACGACTGGGTCAAAGAAGAAATTAGAGGAGAGCTCAAAAGATACATAGAAACAAATGACAATGAAAATACATCCTACCAAAATTTTTGGGATGTCGCGAAAGCAGTTTTAAGAGGGAAATTTATATCATTACAGGCCTATCTCAAGAAACAAGAAAAATCCCAAATAAATAACCTCATGTTACACCTTAAAAAACTAGAAAAAGAAGAACAAGCGAAACCCAAGGTCAGCAGAAAAAAGGAAATAACAAAAATCAGAGCAGAACTAAATGAAATAGAGAACAAAAAGACAATAGAAAAAATTAATGTGACAAAGAGCTGGTTCTTTGAAAAGGTTAACAAAATTGACAAACTCTTGGCTAGACTCACTAAGATAAAAAGAGAGAAGACACTAATTAACAAAATCAGAAATGAAAAAGGGGAAGATATCACGGACACCACAGAAATGCAAAGGATTATCCGAGAATACTATGAAGGACTATATGCCACCAAATTTAATAACTTAGAAGAAATGGACAAGTTCTTAGAAACATATAGCCTTCCGAGGCTGAATCATGAAGAACTGGAAAATCTTAACAGGCCGATCACCAGTAACAAAATTGAATCAGTCATCAAAAACCTTCCCAAAATCAAAAGTCCTGGACCAGATGGCTTCACCAGTGAATTCTACCAAACCTTCAAAGAGTATCTAATACCAATCCTGCTCAAACTCTTCCAAAAAATTGAAGAAGAGTCAGTACTCCCTAACTCATTTTATGAGGCCAACATTACCCTGATACCAAAACCTGGTAAGGACAACACAAAAAAAGAAAACTACAGACCTATATCTCTGATGAATACAGATGCTAAAATCCTAAACAAAATTCTAACAAATCGAATACAACAATGCATTAAAAAGATTATTCATCACGACCAAGTGGGGTTCATCTTTGGGGCACAAGGATGGTTCAACATTCGCAAATCTATCAATGTGATACATCACATAAACAAAATAAAGGACAAAAATCATATGATTCTATCAATTGATGCAGAAAAAGCATTTGATAAGATACAACATCCATTTATGATTAAAACACTTACTAAAATTGGTATAGAAGGAAAATACCTCAACATAATAAAGGCCATATACGACAAACCCTCAGCTAATCTCATAATTAATGGTGAAAATCTGAAGCCCTTTGCTCTACGTTCAGGAACACGACAAGGTTGTCCCCTATCACCTCTGCTTTTCAACATAGTGTTGGAAGTCCTCGCCAGAGCTATCAGGCAAGAGAAAGAAATAAAAGGCATCCAAATTGGGAATGAAGAAGTTAAATTGTCACTCTTTGCAGATGACATGATGCTGTACATAGAAAACCCTAAAGACTCCACCAAAAAGCTATTAGAAACAATCAATGAATACAGTAAAGTCACTGGCTACAAAATCAACGTACAAAAGTCCATTGCTTTCCTATATACCAACAATGAAATCTCAGAAAAAGAGATAGAAAAAACAATTCCTTTTGCAATTGCAGCAAAAAGAATAAAATACCTAGGAATAAACTTAACCAAGGATGTGAAGGACTATATTGAAGAAGACACAAAGAAATGGAAAGACATTTTGTGCTCATGGATTGGAAGAATCAACATAGTTACAATGGCCATATTACCCAAAGCCATATACAGATTTAATGCAATCCCCATTAAAATCCCAATGGCATTTTTTAAAGAAATAGAACAAAAAATCATCAGATTTGTTTGGAACCACAAAAGACCCCGAATAGCCAAAGCAATATTGAAAAAAAAGAACAATACTGGAGGTATCACACTCCCTGATTTTTGCTTGTACTACAGGGCAATAATCAAAACAGCTTGGTATTGGCGGAAAAACAGACACATAGACCAATGGAATAGAATTTAGAACCCAGAAATTAAACCACATAAATACGGACAGATAATTTTTGACAAAGAAGCTAAAAACATACAATGGAGGAAAGACAGCCTCTTCAATAAATGGTGCTGGCAGAATTGGATAGCTACGTGCAAAAGAATGAAACTGGACTGCTATCTGTCACCATGTACCAAAATTAATTCAAAATGGATCAAAGACTTAAGCATAAGACCTGACACAATAAACTGCATTGAAGAAAACATAGGTACTAAAGTTATGGACCTTGGGTTCAAAGAGCATTTTATGAATTTGACTCCAAAGGCAATGGAAGTAAAAACTAAAATAAAGGAATGGGATTATATGAAACTGAAAAGCTTCTGCACAGCAAAAGAAACTATTGACAAAATAATGAGGCAACCAACTGAATGGGAGAAGATTTTCGCAAACGGTTCCTCTGATAAGGGGCTAATATCCAAAATATACAAGGAACTCATGAAACTCAACAACAAAAAAACAAACAACCCAATTGAAAAATGGACAGAGGACCTGAAGAGACATTTCTCCAAAGAGGATATACAAATGGCAAATAGACATATGAAAAAATGCTCAACATCGCTAATCATCAGAGAAATGCAAATGAAAACCACAATGAGATATCACCTCACCCCAGTCAGAATGGCTTTCATCAACAAAACAAATAGTCACAAGTGTTGGAGAGGCTGTGGAGAAAAAGGAACTCTCATACACTGTTGGTGGGAATGCAGACTGGTGCAGCCGCTATGGAAGGCAGTATGGAGGTTCCTCAAAAAATTACGAATAGAATTACCATACGACCCAGCAATCGCTCTCCTGGGTATCTACCCCAAAAATATAAAAGCATTTCTCTATAGAGACACGTGTACTCCAATGTTCATTGCAGCTTTGTTTACGGTGGCCAAGACATGGAAACAACCAAAATGTCCTTCGATAGATGAATGGATAAAGAAGTTGTGGTACATATACACAATGGAATACTATTCGGCGTTAAGGAAAGATGATATAGGAGCATTTGTGACAACATGGATGGATCTGGACAGTATAATGCTAAGTGAAATAAGTCAGACAGAAAAAGCAGAGAACCCTATGATTTCACTGATATGTGGTATATAAACCAAAAACAACAGAAGAACAAGACAAACAAATGAGAAAGAAAAACTCATAGACACAGACAATAATTTAGTGGTTACCAGAGGGTAAGGGGGTGGGGGGTGGGTGATGAGGGTAAGGGGGTCAAATATATGGTGATGGAAGGAGAACTGACTCTGGGTGGTGAACATTCAATGGGATTTACAGACGATGTGATACAGAATTGTACACCTGAAATCTATGTAAATTTGCTAACAATTGTCACCCTAATGAATTTAATTAAAAAAAAAAAGAAACAAAGAATGAAATAGCCAGCTGAGGTACTAGAGTCAACCAGATGGAAGAGTCGACCAGATAGAAGTCGACTAGAGTCGACCAGATGGAAGAAAGAATCACTGATATAAAAGATAGACATCTGGAAATGACACACATGGAAGAAGAAAGAGACTTGAGACTTAAAAGAAATGAAAGAACTCTACAAGAACTTACTGACTCCATCAGAAAGAGCAATATCAGAATAATGGGTGTACCAGAAGGAGAAGAAAGAGAAGGAAACAGAGTATATTCAAACAAATAGTTGATGAGAACTTCCCAAATTTGTGGAAAGATCTGCATCCTCGAATCCAAGAAGCAAATTACCTCAATCCCAACAGGACTTCTCCAAGGCACACAGTATTGAATCTGTCAAAAAATTAAAGACAGAGAAAGAATCCCCATGGCAGCCAGTGAAAAGAAGATGGTAACATACAAAGGAAAGCCCATTAGGTTGTCATCAGATTATTCAGCAAAAACTCTACAAGCCAGGAGGGAGTGGAACCAAATATTCAAACTATTGAAAGAAAGAAATTATGAGCTAAATATAATATATCCAGCAAAAATATACTTTGTATATAAATGAGGAATAAAGAACTCTCCAGTCATACAGAAGCTGAGGGGATTTTCTAACACACGACCTACACTACAAGAAATAGTGAAGGAGGCTATTTGACCAGCATAGTAGGGATATATTGTGACAATAAAATTATAAAATGGGGGAGAGTAAGGTAAGGCCTGAACCAGAATACGGGAATGGAGACAGTAAGCATGCTGAAGGAAATGTAATACTCTAAATATCAAACTCCTTTTTAACATAAACTTAATGGGAACCAGTCAAAAACAATCCAGAACTGAAATATATAACATAATAAAATAAGAAACAGAGGTAAAATCATAGAATACCACAACACTGAAATAATAGACAGCAACAAAAAGAAAACAAAAACACACAAAAACAAACAAACAAACAAACAAAAAGAAAAAAAATGGAGACACAGTCTTACCAGAAAACCAAATATAGAATGATAAGAAATCTTCATCTATCAATAATCACCCTAAATGTAAAAGGACAGAAATCACCAATAAAAAGGTACAAAGTACAAGATTGGATCAAAAAACTAAACCCAACCATATGCTGCCTCCAAGAGACATATCTCAGCAACAAGGACAAAGAAAGACTGAAGGAGAAAGGGTGGAAATTGACTCTCAGCAAAAGGTAGCCAGAGAAAATCAGATGTAGCCATACTGATATCAGATGAAAGAACTTCAGGATAAAAATGGTAACAAGAGACAAAGATGGACATTTCATAATGGTTAAGGGGACTATACAACAAGAAGACATAACAGTCATCAATATTTATGCCCCCAATCAGGGAGAACTAAATATACCTAGCAACTAATAACAGAACTAAAGGGAGAAATTACCAAAACACAATTATAGTAGGGGACCTAAATACATCACTGACAAATATGGATAGATCATCCAAACAGAAAATAAAGAAACGTCAGGTTTAAATGACATATTAGAAGAAAGGCATATAATCAACATTTATAGAGCACTTCATCCTAGAACATCAGACTATATAGTCTTTTTTAGTGTACATGGAACATTCTCAAGGATAGACCATGTACTGGGACCTAAAACTAGCCTCAGCAAATTTAAGAAAATTGAAATCATACCAAGTATAGTCTTTGATCACAAGGCTTTGAAATTGGATGTCAACTGCAAAAAGAAAGCAGGAAAAACCAAAACCATGAGGAGATTAAACAACATACTTTCAAGAACGACTGTGTCAAACTAGAAATGAGAAAAGAGATAAATAGATACATAGAAACAAATGAGGATGAAAATACATCCTACCAAAATATTTTGGATGCAGCGACAGCAGTTTTCTTTTTTTTTTTTATTAAATTTATTGGGGTGACAATTGTTAGTAAATTTACATAGATTTTAGGTGTACAATTCTGTATTACATCATCTATAAATACCATTGTGTGTTCACCACCCAGAGTCAGTTCTCCTTCCATCACCATATATTTGATCCCCTTTACCCTCATCTCCCACCCCTCACTCCCCTTACACTCTGGTAACCACTAAACTATTGTCTGTGAGTATGAGTTTTTGTTCCTCATTTGTTTGTATTGTTCTTTTGTTGTTTTTGGTTTATATAACACATATGAGTAAAATCATATGGTTCTCTGCTTTTTTTTACAATTTTTTGGAAGAGTTTGAGCAAGATTGGTATTAGATCCTCTTTGAAGGTTTGGTAGAATTCACTGGTGAAGCCATCTGGTCCAGGACTTTTGATTTTGGGAAGGTTTTTGATGACTGATTCAATTTTGTTACTGGTGATCGGCCTGTTTAGATTGTTTAGTTCTTCATGATTTAGCCTTGGAAGGCTATACGTTTTTAAGAACTTGTCAATTTCTTTAAAGTTATTGAATTTGGTGGCATATAGTCCTTCATAGTATTCTTGGATCATCCTTTGTATTTCTGTGGTTTCCGTGATAACTTCCCCTTTTTCATTTCTGATTTTGTTAATTAGTGTCTTCTCTCTTTTTATCTTGGTGAGTCTAGCCAAGGGTTTGTCAATTTTGTTAATCTTTTCAAAGAACCAGCTCTTTGTCACATTAATTTTTTCTATTGTCTTTTTGTTCTCTATTTCATTTAGTTCTGCTCTGATTTTTGTTATCTCATTTCATCTGCTGACCTTGGGTTTCACTTGTTCTTCTTTTTCTAGTTCTTTTTCTAGGTGTAACATGAGGTTATTTATTTGGGATTTTTCTTGTTTCTTGAGATAGGCCTGTAATGATATAAATTTCCCTCTTAAAACTGCTTTCGCGGCATTCCAAAAATTTTGGTAGGATGTATTTTCATTGTCATTTGTTTCTATGTATCTTTAGAGCCTCCTCTAATTTCTTCTTTGACCCAGTCATTCTTTAAAAGTATGTTGTTTAATCTCCATGTATTTGTGTTTTTTCCTGCTTTCTTTTTGCAGTTGATATCCAATTTCAAAGCTTTGTGATCAGAGAATATGCTTGGTATGATTTCAATCTTCTTAAACTTGCTCAGGCTGAATTTATGTCCCAATATTTTGTCTATCCTTGAGAATGTTCCATGTACACTAGAAAAAAATGTATTGTCTGATGTTTTAGGATGAAGTGCTCTATATATGTCAATGATGTCCATTTCATCTAATGTTTCATTTAGGTCTGCTATTTCGTTATTTATCTTCTGTTTGGATGATCTATCCAGAGCTGTCAATGATGTAGATAAGTCCCCTAGTATAAATGTGTTTTGATCAATTTCTCCCTTTAGTTCTGTTAGTAGTTGCTGGGTATATTTCGGTGCTCCCTGATTGGGGGCATAAATATTGATGACTGTTATGTCTTCTTGTTGTATAGTCCTCTTTACCATTATGAAATGTCCATCTTTGTCTCTTGTTATCTTTTTCACCCTGAAGTCTGTTTCATCAGAAATCATTATGGCTACACCTGATTTTCTCTGGGTACCATTTGCTTGGAGTGTCAATTTCCACCCTTTCATTTTGAGTCTATGCTTGTCCTTGTAGCTGAGATGTGTCTCTTGTAGGCAGCATATGGTTGGGTTTAGTTTTTTGATCCAATCTGCTACTCTGTGTCTCTTTTTTGGTGAGTTCAGTCCATTTACATTTAGGGTGATTATTGATATGTGAGGATTTCCTGTCATTCTATCTTTAGTTTTCTGGTAATGCTGTGTCTCCATTGTTTCTTTGCCTTTTTGTTGTTGTCTATTATTTCTGTGTGGTGGTAGTCTATGATGTGTCCCTCTGTTTCTTCTTTTATTACAGTATATATTTCAGTTCTGGATGTTTTTTGAGTGGTTGCCCTTAAGTTTATGTAAAAGAAAGTTTGATTTTTAGAGTATTCCAGTTTCTTCAGCACGCTTACATTCTCTATTCCCATATTCTAATTCAGGCCTTTAGTCTCCCCCTTTTTATGTTTTGGTTGCCACAAGTTGTCCCTGTTGATGGTGATCTAATGGCCTCCTTTAGTATTTCTTGTAGTGCAGGTCGTGTATTAGAAAATTTCCTCAGCTTTTCGATGTCTGGAAAGGTCTTTATTCCTGCTTCATATCTAAAGGAGTTCTTTGCTGTATATATTATTCTTGGCTCATAATTTCTCTCTTTCAATAGTTTGAATATTTGGTTTTATTCCCTCCTAGCTTGTACAGTTTCTGCTGAAAAATCTGATGATAATCTAGTGGGCTTACCTTTGTAAGTTACCGTCTTCTTTTCCCTGGCTGCCTTGAGGATTCTTTCTTTGTCATTGATTTTAGACAGCTTCAATACAATGTGCCTTGGTGAAGGCCTGTTGGGATTGAGGTAATTAGTTGTTTTATTTGCTTCTTGGATTCGAGGATCCAGTTCTTTCCAGAAGTTTGGAAAGTTCTCATCGACGATTTGTTTGAATATATTCTCTGTTCCCTTCTCTCTTTCTTCTCCTTCTGGTATGCCCATTATTCTTATATTGGTCTTTCTGATGGAGTCAGAAAGTTCTTGTAGAGTTCGTTCATTTCTTTTAAGTCTCAAGTCTCTTTCTTCTTCCATCTGTGTAAATTCCAGGTTCCTATCTTCGATGTCACTGATTCTTTCCTCCATCTGGTCAAAACTACTACCTAAGCTGGATATTTTATTGTTAATTTCTTCTATTGAGTTCTTAATCTCCAGAAATTCTATTTGGTTCTTTTTCAAGATTTCAATCTCTTTTGTAAAATGCTCATGGTGTTCTTTGATTGTGTTTCTGAGTTCATTATACTGCCTTTCTGTGTTTTCTTGCATCTCGTTCAGTTTTTTCAGAATTGCAATCTTGAATTCTCTGTCATTTAAATCACAAAGGTCCATATCTCTAAGTTCCTTTTCTGGAGACTTTTCATTTTCTTTCTTAGCTGTCTTGTTGCCTTGGTTATTCATGGCAATCACTGATTTACTATTTCTCTTCCTAGACATCTACAGGAGTGTCTTCTGCAACAGGTTGATAGGTATGCGAAGAGCTTTTGAAGTTCCAAAGCTTTTTTTGCGCCAGATTCAGACCCCAAATGTTTCAGCAGTTCTGTTTACTCCTGCAGGGATCCGCCCAGATAGGTGGGGCAAGGGGCGGGGTGAGTTGTTAGAGGTAGTCCAGAGCAATGGTGACGACCACCACCACAGCCAGTCCTGCTTTCACAGCTCCCTCCCTTTTGCCGGAACTAGTTGAGCTGCGAATCTGTGTCTGCAGTCCACAGTTCTCAGATCAGCAAATATTCTGTCCTTTGATCTGACACTGCTACTTTATGGCTTCTAACACTGCGCAGGTGGGGGCGGGGCAAGCTCTGGGAGGGTAGGCAGGGGGCGGCTAGTCTGCGTGCCTAAAGCTTCCGTTCTCTGTTTGGCAGTGAGGGCTCAAACCATCGATTTCAGCCCTCTTCCCTCAGTCTTCGCTCTGAGGTTTCCGTGAGTGAGCGTTGGGTTCAGCCGTGCTATATGCTGCCCCCTCAGCCCTGTGGGCCATAAGCGGAGCCTTAGCAGTCCGAGTCCTTTCCTCTCCTGCAGCTGCGGCAGTTTGGGAGCAGTGAGTTCTGAGCACTGAGCTAGGTCTGAGTCCTGATTCACTTACGTGGAGGTGAATTCAGTAGTGGGCCTCTTCGTCTTGCCTGTCTGCTGTGCAAAGAGTCCTTTGTGGAGTTATTGTTGTCCGATTCGTTGTAAATTCCAGAGGAGCGCTACATAGGCTCACCACACGCCGCCATTTTTCACAACTCCCCGACAGCAGTTTTAAGAGAGAAATTTATATCATTACAGGCCTATCTCAAGAAAGAAGAAAAATCCCAGATAAATAACCCCAGATTACAACTTAAAGAACTAGAAACAGAAGAACAAATGGAACACAAAGTCAGCAGAACAAAGGAAATAATAAAAAACAGAGCAAAACTAAATGAAAGAGAGAACAAAAAGACAATACAAAAAAATCAATGTGACAAATAGCTGGTTCTTTGAAAAGATTAATGAAACTGACAAACCCTTGGCTAGACTCACTAAGATAAAAAGAAAAAAAGACACAAATAAACAAAATCAGAAATGAAAGAGGGGAAGTAATCACGGATGCCACTGAAATATAAAGGACCATCCAAAAATACTATGAAAAACTATATGCCACCAAATTCAATAACCTAGAAGAAATGGACAAGTTCTTAGAAACATATAGCGTTCCTAGGCTGAATCACAAAGAATTGTGAAATCTAAATAGACTAATGAAAATCTAAATAGACCATAAGGAAATTGAATCAGTCATATTAAACTTTCCCTAAAACAGGAGTCTGGGACCTGATGGCTTCACTAGAGAATTCTACCAAACATTCAAAATGGATCTAATACCTATCCTACTCAAACTCTTCCAAAAATTGAGGAAGAGATAGTACTCCCTAACTCATTTAATGAGGTCAACATTACTCTGATACCAAAACATAGTAGGGATAACACAAAAAAAGAAAATTATAGACCAAAAGCTCTGATGAATACAGATCTAAAAATCCTAAGCAAAATTCTATCAAATCGAATACAACAATGAATTAAACAGATTGTACATCACTACCAAGTGAGGTTTTTCCCAGTGGCACAAGGATGGTTCAACATAAGCAAATCCATCAATGTGACAGAACTCATAAACAAAATGAAGAACATAAATCATACGATTATGTCAATAGATGCAGAAAAAGTTTTTGATAAGAAAAGTGTTATCCATTTATGATAACATCCATTATAACAACATCCATTTAATAAAATAGGTATAGAAAGAAAATATCTTAACATAATAAAGGCTGTATATGACAAAAGCTTAGCTAATATCATAATTAATTGTGAAAAACTGAAGCCCTTTGCCCTTTGTTCAGGAACACGACAGAGCTGTCCCCTATCACCTCTGCTTTCCAACATAGTATTGGAAGTCCTAGCCAGAGCAATCAGGCAAGAGAAAGAAATAGAAAGCATCCAAATTGGGAATGGAGAAGTTAAATTGTCACTCTTTGCAGATGACATATTTACCCTAGAAGAGGGTAAACTGGGTCAAATATATGGTGATGGGGGGAGAACTGACTCTAGGTGGTGAACACATAATGTGAGATATAGATGATGTATTATAGAATTGTACACCTGAAATCTGTATAACTTTATTAACAATTGTCATCCTAATAAACTTTAACTTATAAATAAATAAAAGTATTTCATACCACACAAAAACACAAAAAGTCTTCATTTTTTTTTTAATCTTCAGGTAAAGAAAGAAGTCATTAGGGGCCATATCAGGTTAGTAGTGAGGGTTTTCCAATACAGTTATTTGTTTACTGGCTAAAAACTCCCTTACAGAGAGTGCCTTGTGAACTGGAGCATTGTTGTGATGCAAGAGCCGTAAATTGTTGCCAAAATTTCAGATCGTTTTTGTCTATTTTTTCACGCAGAATTTTCAGCACTTCCAAATAGTAAATCTGGTTAATTGTCTGTCCAGTCGGTATAAGTTCATAATGAATAATCACCCTAATATAAAAAAAAAAAAAAAGTTTAGCAACATTGTTTTTACTCTTGATTTAGACTGACGGAACTTTTTTCATCATGGAAAATTGGTTGACTTCCACTGTGCACTTTGACACTGTTTCAGGGTCGTGTTGGTACACCCATGTTTCATCACCAGTGATAACATGGCCCCAAACATTGTCTTTCCTCTCCAAAAGGTCTTGGCAAACTTTGACTCTCCTTTGCTTTTGTTCATGGTGAGTTCCTTCAGGGCCATTTTTATACATACCTTTCTTATGCTAAGATTTTCAGTTAAATTTCCCATTTCTCTACTAATGTTTAGTTGTTCTGCTATGCTTCTCACAGTCAGGTGACAATTTTGTTGCACAATATAATGAATTTTTTGCAATGTTTTCTTCAGTTCTGCTCATTACTGGCCACCCTGACCTCTCTTCATCAGTGACACGTTTTCTCCTCTTAGAAAAATGTTTATTCTATTTGTACACTGCCATTTTATTCATGGCATTATCTCCATAAACTTGAACTGACACGCCCCTGATTCTTTTTCCATTCTTGCCAAGATAACAATAAATTTAATGTTTATTCATTGCTCTAATTCAAGCTCAGACATTCTCATTGCAGCACACAAAAACATGCAAGAACAATAGTGAACGTTACTCAGTAAGACACTGCATCCACATGACCACAGCCAAGAATCAGTGATATAAGAAGGTTATGAAACCTTATTGAACTGTTTGTACAGTGCTGCCAATGTAAGGGCATGGTGGCAAGTTTAAAAACTTAATTGTCATACCTTGTATGCATGGCCCCTTAAGAGGAGCACCTGGGACTTCAGCAGCCCTCTATCTCACTCAGCCACAATCCCTGTTTGTTTCCGCATCCAGTAGTTATGGGTACTTCTTTTCTTGGCTCTGAACCCAAGTTGGGAGCCCCAAGTTGGGGAACCCAAGTGTGGGACGGTGACCCTTCGGACCTCTCAATTTTATACCTGCCAAATTTTAACCACCACACGTGGTTGTGGGACTAAGCTGTTTTTCATCTCTACCCCTTCTAACAGTCTCGATGTGGCTTCTCTGTATTTTTCATTAGAGGACTGTTCATCTAGACTTAAGGTGATTCTCAATGATGGTTGTTCTGTAATTTAATTGTAATTTGATGTGGTAATGAGAGGAGGAAAGCACAGCGTTATACCAACTCTGCCATTTGGACCACATCCTTAACTTTTTTTATTTTTGATCTATGAAATGCGCCTCTTCTCAGCTGCACATGCTTGCATGTTTTTTCTTTTTCTTTATTTGTTTTTAATCCAAAGGAAAAATCTTAGTCTGTTAATTGGATTATTTAGTCTAGTTAGTTTTAATGTAATTACTTATATATTTGGAATATCTAACTTTTTAGTATATTTTGTTTGTTTGTTTTTGTTTTCTTCAAATAAAGTTTATTGGGGTGAGAATTGTTAGTAAAGGTACATAGCTTTCAGGTATACAATTCTGTATTACATCATCTATAAATCACATTGTGTGTTCACCACCCAGAGTTAGTTCTTTTTCCATCACCACATATTTGATTCCCTTTACCCTCATCTACCACCCCCCTCCCACATTACCCTTGGGTAACCACTAAACTATTGTCTGTGTCTATGAGTTTTCGTTTCTCATTTGTTTCTCTTGTTCATATGTTGTTTTTGGTTTATACACCACATATCAATGAAATCATATGGTTTTCTGCTTTGTCTGACTTATTTCGCTTAGCATTATAATCTGAAGATCCATCCCTGTTGTCACAAATGGTACTATTTCATCTTTTTTTAGTGCCAAATAGTATTTCATTGTGTATATATACTACAACTTCTTTATCCATTCGTCTATTGAAGGACATTTTGGTTGTTTCCATGTCTTAGACACCGTGCAGTGAACACTGGAGTACATATATCTTTATGGATAAATGTTTTCAGATATTTTGCGTAGATACAAAGGAGAGGGATTGCTGGGTCATATGGTAATTCTATTCTTAATTTTTTGAGAAACCTCCGACACTGCCTTCCATAGTGGCTGGACCAATTTGCATTTCCACGGACAGTGTTATGAGGGTACCTTTTTCTCCACAGCCTCTCCAACACTTGTTACAGTTTATCTTGTTGATGATAGCCATTCTAACTGGGGTGAGGTTATATTTCATTGTGGATTTTATTTGCATTTCTCTGATGATTACAGTTTTTGAGCATTTTTTCATATGTCTATTTGCCATGTGTGAGTCCACTTTGGAAAAATGTCTCTTAAGGTCCTCTGCCCATTTTTCAGTTTGATTGTTTTACTGTTGTTGAGTTACATGAGTTCCTTTATATTTTGGATATTATCCACTTACTGGAGGCGTTGTTTGCAAAAATCTTCTCCCATTCGGTTGGTTGCCTCATTATTTTGTAGACAGTTTCTTTTGCTGTGCAGAAGCTTTTAAGTTTGATATAGTCCCATTCATTTATTACAGCTTTTTCTTTCCTTTTATTTGGAGTCAAATTCATACAATGCTCTTTGAACCCAAGGTTTATAAGTTTAGTACCTATGTTTTCTTATATGGAGTTTATTGTTTCAGTTCTTATGCTTAAGTCTTTGATCCATTTTGAATTAATTTTGGTACATTGTGAGAGATAGCAGTCCGGTTTCATTCTTTTGCACGTGGCTTTACAATTCTGCCAGCACCATTTGTTGAAGAGGCTATCTTTTCTCTATTGTATGTTTTTTACTTCTTTGTCACAAATTATCTGTCCATATTTATGAGGTTTTATTTCTGTTTTCACATTTTTATTCAATCGGTCTATGTGTCTGTTTTTCTGACAATACCATGTTGTTTTGATTATTGTAGCCCTGTAGTACAAGCTAAAGTCGGGCAGTGTGATACCTCCAGCATTGTTCCTTTTTCTTAGGATTGCTTTGGCTATTTAGGGTCTTTTGTGGTTCCATACAAATCTGGTGATTTTTTTGTTCTATTTCTTTAAAAAATGCCATTGAGATTTTGATGAGGATTGCATTAAATCTATATATTGTATTGGGTAAAATGCCCATTTTAACTATATTGATTCTTCCAATCCTTGAGCACAGAATGTCATTCCATTTTTTTGTGTCTTCTTCAATTTCTTTTAAAAATGTCTTATACTTTTCACCATATAGGTTTCACATCCTTCGTTAAGTTTATTCCTAGGTATTTAATTCTTTTTGTTGCAATGGCAAAGGAAATGTTTTCTTTATTTCTCTTATTGAAATTTTATTTTTAGTATATTGGAATGCAATAGACTTTTGGGTGTTGATTTTGTAGCCGGCAACTTGACTGTATTCGTTGATTGTTTCTAAGAGCTTTTTGGTTGTCTTCGGGGGTTTTTATATGTAACATGTAGCGTCATGCCATCTGTAAAGAGTAACAATTTAACTTCTTCATTCCCAATTTGGATACCTTTTATTTCTTTCTCTGCCTGATTGCTTTGGCGAAGACTTCCAATACTATGTTGAAAAGCAGAGGTGATAGGGGACAGCCCTGTCATGTTCCTGTCAGTTTTTCACCATTAACTGTGATATTAACTGAGGGATTGTCATATATGGCCTTTATTATGTTATTTTCCTTCTATACCTATTTTATTAAGTATTTTAATAATAAATGGATGTTGTATATTGTCAAATGCTTTTTCTGCATCAATTGATATAATCATATGATTTTTTTTGTCCTTTGTTTCATTTATGTGATGTATCATATTGTAGATTTTTGTATTTGAACTATCTTTGTGCTCCTGGGATGAACCACACTTGATTGTAATGAATAATCTTTTTAATATATTGTTGCATTTGATTTGCTAGAATTTTGTTTAGGATTTGCATCGGTATTCATCAGAGATATAGGACTATAGTTTTATTGTGTTATCCTTACGATGTTTGGTATCAAGGTAATTCTGGCCTCATAAAATGCGTTAAGGAGCGTTGTCTCTGCTTCAATTTTTTGGTGAGTTTGAATATGACAGGTATTAGATCCTCTTGAGTTAGGGAGTTAGGGAGTTAGGGAGTACTGACTCTTCTTCAATTTTTTGGAAGAGTTTGAGCAGGATTGGTATTAGATCCTGTTTGAAGGTTTGGTAGAATTCACTAGTGAAGCCATCTGGTCCCAGAGTTTTGCTTTGGGAAGGTTTTGGATGACTGATTCAATTTCCTTCTTGGTGATCAATCTATTAGATTTTCCAATTCTTCGTGAATCAGCATATGCTATAGGTTTCTAAGAACTTGTCCATTTCATCTAGGTTATTGAATTTGGTGGCATATAGTCCGTCATAGTATTCTTGGATGGTCCTTTGTATTTCTGTGGCATCCGTGATAACTTCTCCTCTTTCATTTCTGATTTTTTTTCATTAGTGTCTTTACCCTTTTTATCTTAGTGAGCCTAGCCATGGGTTTGTCAATTTTATTGATCTTTTCAAACACCCAGCTCATTGTTACATTAATTTTTTCTGTTGTCTTTTTGTTCTCTCTTTCATTTAGTTTTGCTCTGATTTTTATTATTTCCTCTCTTCTGTTGACGTTGGGTTTCATTTGTTCTTTTTCTAGTTTTTTAAGGTGTAACGTGAGGTTATTTTGGGGATTTTTCTTGTTTTTTCATAGGCCTGTAATGATATAAATTTTCCTTTAACACTCCTGTCACAGCATCTCAAAAATTTTGGTAGGATGTATATTCATTCTCATTTGTTTCTATGTATCTTTTGATCTCTCCTCTTCTTTCTTTTTTGATCCAGTCGTTCTTCAAAAGTATATTGTTTAATCTCTATGTATTTGTGGTTTTTCCTGCTTTCTTTTTGCAGTTGATATCCAGTTTCAAAGACTTGTGATCAGAAAATATGCTTGGTATGGTTTCAATCTTCAATTTGTTGAGGCTATTTTTAGCCTCAATATATATTCTGTCCTTGAGAATGTTCCATGTACACTAGAAAAAAAAATGTATAGTCTGATGTTTTAGGATAAAGTGCTCTATAAATGTCAATTATGTCCATTTCATCTAATGTGTTTTTAGGGCTACTGTTTCATTATTTATTTTCTGTTTAGGTGATCTATCCATAGCTGTCAATGATATATTTAGGTCCCCTAATATAATTATGTTTTAGTCAATTTCTCCCTTTAGTTCTGTTAGCAGTTGCTTGATATATTTTGGTGTCCCTGATTGGGGGCATACATAATGATGACTGTTAAGTTCTCTTTGTATACTCCCTTTTATCATTATGAAATGTCTATCTCTGACTTGTGTTACCTTTTTTTATCCTGAAGTCTGTTTCATCTGATATCAGTATGGATACACCTGATTTTCTCCTGATACTATTGGCTTGGAGTGTTAATTTCCACCGTTTCATTTTGAGTCTATGTTTATCCTGTAGCTGAGATGTGTCTGTTGGAGGCAGCATATGCTTGGGTTTAGGTGTTTGATACAATCTGCTAGTCTGTGTATTTTTATTAGTGAGTTCAGTTCATTTATATTTAGCATGACTATTTATATGTGAGTGTTTCCTGTCATTGTATCTTTAGTTTTCTGGTAAATCTGTGGCTCCATTGTTTCTTTTCCTTTTTGTTGTCTGTTATTTCTGTGTGGTGGTATTCTATGATTTTCCTCTCTGTTTCTTGTTTTATTACGTTATATATTTCAGTTCTGGATTTTTTTTGAGTGGTTTTTGAGTGGTTAAATAAAGTTTGATATTTAGAGTATTCCATGTTCTTCAGCATGCTTACTTACTTCATTCCCATATTCTGGTTTGGGTCTTTACTCTCCCCTTTTTTATGTTTTGGTTGCCACAAATTATCCCTATTGATGCTGGTCGAATAGCCTCCTTCAGTATTTCTCGTAGTGCAGGTGGTGTCTTAGAAAGTTCCCTCAGCTTCTGTATGTCTGAAAGGTTCCTCCTTCATATCTAAAGGATATCTTTGCTTGATATATTATATTTGGTGCATAATTTCTCTATTTCAGTAGTTTGAATGTTTGATTCCATCCTCTCCTGGCTTGTAGAGTTTCTACTGAAAAATCTGATCATATTGTGATGGGCATTCCATTGTAGTTTACAGTCTTCTTTTCCCTGGCTGCCTCGAGTATTCTTTCTTTGTCATTGATTTTTGACAACTTCAATACAATGTGTCTTGGAGAAGGCCTGTTGGGATTGAGATTATCAGGTGTTCTATTTGCTTCTTGGATTCAAGGATTCAGTTCTTTCCACAAGTTTGGGAAGTTATCATTGACTATTTGTTTGAAAATACTCTCTGTTCCCTTCTCTCTTTCTTCCCCTTCTGGTATGCCCATTATTCTTATATTGCTCTTTCTGATGGAGTCAGAAAGTTCTTGTAGAGTTCTTTCATTTCTTTTAAGTCTGAAGTCTCTGTTTTCTTCCATCCATGTCATTTCCAGATTTCTATCTTTGATGTCACTGATTCTTTCCTCCATCTTGTCAACTCTACTACCTAAGCTGGCTATTTCATTCTTTTTTATTTCTTTTATTGTGTTCTTAATCTCTAGAAATTCTATTTGTTTTTTTTCTAAAATTTTAATCTCTTTGGTAAATGTTCATTTTGTCCTTGATTGTGTTTCTGAGTTCATTAAATTGCCTTTCTGTGTTTTTTTGCATCTCGTTGAGTTTTTTTAAGAACTGCTATTCTGAATTCTCTGTGATTTAAGTCACATATTTCCATATCTCTAAGTTCATTTTCTGGAGACTTTTCACTTTCTTTCTGAGCTGTCTTGTTGCCTTGGTTATTCATGGCAACTAATGATTTATCTTTTCTCTTCCTAGACATCTACAGTCATGGATTCAGCAACAGGCTTATAGAAAAGGGTCTTTCTTTTGTTTTCCAGTATGTATTGGTAGAATGTTTTATTTTCTCCCTGACTACAGCCTTTTATTCTCTCTCACACTGTAATGTTATGTTTCTCTGCACTATTCCAGCTTCTCACACAATAGGGGGTTTCCTTGGAAGGCAGACTTCTCCTCTGTGAAGGTTCACCCGGGTCATAAGGCACCTCCTTTGTTTCAGGATGCAGAGAGCTTTTGAAGTTCCAAAGTTTCTTTTGCACCAGATTTAGAGCCCGTGTATTTCAGCAGTTCCATTTATTCCTGCAGGGATCCACCCAAATATGTAGGGACAGGGGTGGTGTGGGTTATGAAAGGCGGGCAAGAGAAATGGTGGTGAACACTACCACAGCCAGTCCTGCTTCTACAGATCCCTCCCCTTTGCCAGAACTAGTTGGGTTGCAAGTCTGTGTCTGTGGACCACAGTGCTCCAAATTGCAAATACTCTGTTCTTTTGATCTGACACTGCTACTATTCCACTTGTAGCACTGGGCAGGTGGGGGCGGGGCGAGCTTGGGGATGGTAGGCTCAGTGCTTAGGGCTTCCCTTTTCTGCTCAGCGGTGAGTGCTTAAACCACTGTTTTCAGCCTTCTTCCCTCAATCTTTGCTCAGCGGTCTCTGCCATGAACATTGGGTTCAACTGTGTTCTACACTGGCCCCTTGGCCCTGTGGGCCATAAGTGAAGGCCTAGCAGTCCAAGTTCTTTTCTGTCTCACAGCGGCTGTAGCTCCGAAATGCATTGAGCTTGAAACACTGAGCTAGGTCTGCATCCTGCTCCCACGTGGCCCAGTCTCCACACTCTCCGTTCTTTCCTGTCCTGCTCGCGCAATTTGCCCACCTTTAGGTGATTTCAATAGTGTGCCTCTTAGTCTTGCCTGTCTGCTGTGCAGGGAATGCTTTGTGGAGTTATAGTTGTTCAATTTGTTGTAAATTCCAGGGGAGATTTCAAGAGGCTCACCTCATGCTGCCATTTTTATCTTTAGTATCTGTTTTATATTCACCTCTTTTAAAAATACTTTTATGGTTAAATATTTTATCTTGAGTTAACTGTAGATTCACATGCCATTGTAAGAAATAATTCAGAGAGATTCTGTTTATACCTTACACATTTTCTCAAATGGTACCATCCTGCAAAACTGTAATACAATACCACATTCAGGAAATTGATATTGATAAAATCAATCACTCATTCAGAGTTTATGTGTGTGTGTGATTGTATTTAGTTCTATAGAATTTTACCACATGTGTATGTTCCTATATTCATCAACACAGTCATGATATAGAAGTTTCATGACAAGAATCCTCCTGTTGCCCTTCTATCAAACATGCCAGCATCACTCCTCCTCTACCATGCCCCTAACCTCTGACAACTACTAATCTCTTCTTCATCTCTATTACTTTGTCATTTTAAAAGCATTATATAAATAGAATATTGTAGTACATAACCTTTTTGGTTTGGATATTCACACTCAGCATAATTCCCTGACAATTATTTCAATTAGTTGCATTTTTCAATTGTTTATCTCTTGTTATTTCTGAGTAATAGTCAATTCATAAAAATAGGTCCTATTTTCAACTCTGAAGTGTGCTAATAATGCAGAATGTTGCAGTCCCAGTGTGTGTGTGTGTGTGTGTGTGTGTGTGTGTGTGTGTGTATTTCTGTTTTGGAAACAGTATTTATCTCTGTACTTTCTGTGTTAAGCATATTTTATGGCTCAAAAGTGCTTGATAAATGTTAATTAAATAAATAATAAGTAGGAAGAATTTCATGTTTAGTTTGTTTTATTTTAGTAGGAGTATCATCTACTGCATGCTTATTACAAACTATGGAAATTAATAGTATTGAAATGAATTTTCTACTAATTTTAGACAATTCCCAATGACAGCAGAATTTCTACTGTCCTTTCAAGAACACAGCATTTTTCTCCTGAGGTGAGAACACTTGAGATGATGCCATACTGGGCACCTATGGATGAAATTCAGTATCTGAACAGTAGTTTAGGATAGGGGTTGTGAGAACTGTGCTTTCAATAATGCAAGTACCTGCTTAAATAGGTTTCTAACAATAGAACAAAGTATGAATCTGCTTCATAGTAAACACTCAATTCATGGTTGCTCATTGAAGGATGGCACTTTCAGGAAAGTATATTTTTGAAGATCTGAAGAGGAAACAGAAACAATGAATGTATGAAATAGGAAAGAAGTAAATGGAAGAAGAACTAAGTATGATATTATGTTATCAGAGAAGGTATTGCAAACAGGTTTGTAAAGAGAAGAAAATGGTTGATCATATCAATGACAGAAAAATATGTTAAAATGACTGAAAAACAGTGATCAATTCTGGGGTGATTTGTGGTAGAATAATTTTTGGAGCCAATTGGATGAAAACAGTTTTGTTATAAGAAGATTATTGATGATAAAGAAAGAGAACCAATGTATAAGGATATTGTATTTATAATGTGATGAGGGGAGAAGAAGAGGCATATAAAATTTAAGGTATATCATGTTCATGGTTAGTGATTAAGGGGAGGGAGTCAATATCAAAGATGGAGACAGCATCCCTTTTTTGGTGTGTCATGGACTTTGCCATTCCATTGCTGTATTTTTACATGTGGTTCTACACATGGGACTCCAGAGTTATTGAACTGAAAAATAGATAAACATATCCACAGGAACTGTGTTCTATGTAAACCAGGAACATTCACTGATTTTCAAAAAATATTTAACTGAATAAAATTAAGATACTACTTGATTTTACCTACTCTATGAGCAATGCAAGTGTCCCTTTGTCTAGGACAATCTTTATATATACCTCACCTTTTTACCTTCTTATACAATTGTACTGTGATGTTAAGGAAGAAATTGCCATAATACCCTTAAGATACACAATTCTCTCTTTAAAAGCTCAAACCTCCTATAGGCAGCTCTAGAGCAAATTTGCATAGGTTTTACAAACTGGAGAAAATTGTCTCGTCAAAGATTTCCTACTGTTTTCATTTCTCAAGTTTGTGACATATTTATTCAATGATACAAGACTACATTTTAATTACATTTTAATATTTTCCATAGCCAGGAAAGAGAGAATCTCAGGGAACTTGAGTATTTCTGGAAAATGGGGAAAAATAAATAAATAAATAAATAAATAAATAAATAGGGACTAACCATTGAAAGAGCAATATTCCAGTACACTTTAGGCTCAGATGAAAGATTTTTTAATTGATGAAATGAAAGGAAATGTATGTCAAAAACCCATAAATTATGACAAAAATAAACTAAAGATATACAATGTAGTGCTTCTGCTGCCTGAAAATTAAATATTCAAGAGTTGTAAGACAAAGCTGTCTTCTCAGAATGACATAGAGACGGAGGGATTCAGGAATTGAAAACAGACAGATAAGCTAAGGAAGATATGTTATGAGGAATAGGACTTTCTGGTCAGGAAGAGATAAATAAAGTGACTACTAGGTGGCAAATAATCTGCAATATACAATGCTGACTGCTGTGAGGGTAGAACCACAGTAAAGTATATAAGAGGAAATAAACAACCTGATTCCCGGAGACCAATTATATTGTGACTCCTTTTCACAAATTATTCCTTTGCCAGAGAATCCTGGCACATTAGGAAGAATAGGCTATACATTGAAGTTATTAAGGGCTAGATATTAGTAAGGTAGGATGAGCTGGAGGTCAAAATGACAAGAAATTTTAGGGTGGGGAGAAAAAAAGTCACATAATTGATATGGATGAACAGGGAACCCAGTCTTGGTAGGGATACAGATATCCTAAATGTATTTATGGGCCAGATAACTGGAAGGAGTAAAAATAAAATAAAATAAAAATAAAAAAAATGTTAGGTTTAAAAGAAAAAGGTTATAGTCAAAAATCAGAAATATCAAAATTCAAGCTGGGGAGTGAAGCTCTCTTAAATTACAACTAGATCTCAAGTTAGCAAAAGCAGAGATTGCTAAAATAAAATAGGGATGGATATTTTTGCACTTACAAATTAAAGTTAAGAGTACCAACACCGAGCTAGTACTATGAGCAATTAAAATGAACATACATGGTCCCTCCTCATGGAGCTTACAGCCTAATAAGAAAAACAGTATGTAATATATACAAACAGAGTTTTAAAGAAACACAAAGAACAAGGACTACAATAAGTGGGTGGGGAAACTGAGAATACTCAAGTAGAAGAGATTTATTTCAAATACCTGGGTTACAGAAAAAGTCATGAACTAGATGACATCTGAGTTAACTTTTTAAAATTTGAATTGTATTTGACAGGTAGAAATAATGCAATAAGCATTTTTAACAGATTGTCAGGTTTTAAGAAGTGCAGTCATAAGCTTCAAAATACAATATAATGCAACATTAACTAAGATAGACCAAATAGTAAGCCATAAAACACACTGAAAAGATTTAAAATAAGAAAAATCATAAAATGTCTGCTCTTAGAGCACAGTGGACCTAAACTAAGAATTAATAACAGAAAGATAACTGAAAAAACACCCAAATACATGAATATGGAACAACACACTTCTAAATAGAATATGGCTTAAAGAAGAAACCTCAAAAGAAAATTTTAAAATATTTTGAACTAAATGAAAATGAAAATACAACTTATCAAAAATTTTGGAATACAGTAAGAGCAGTCCTTAGAGGAAAAATTTATAGCATCAGATGCATATACTAAAAAAAGATATAAAATCAATAAGTGAAGTTTCCACTTATGAAATTAAAAAAATAAGGTCAAATTAAATCCCAAGTAAAGAAAATGAATAATAAAAATTAAAGCAGAAATCAATAAAATTGAAAACAGGAAATCAATAGAGAAAACTAATTGAAACCTGAGTTCTTAACAACCGAAATGCCCATCGGTAGATGACTGGATTAAGAAGCTGTGGTACATTTCTACAATGGAGTATTACTCAGCCATAAAGAAAAAAGAAATCTTATCATTTGCAACAACATGGATGGATCTAGAGAACATTATGTTAAGTGAAATAAGTCAGAAAGAGAAAGACAAGTACCATATGATCTCACTTATATGCGGAATCTAAATGAAAGAATATGTGAATGAACTAATCAGAAACAGTTTTGGGGACACAAAGAAAAAATCGAGAGTTGTTAGATGGGCGGGGGGGGGGCGTTGGGGATAAGGGGAAAGGAGAAGGGATTAGGAAGCAGCTGGTAACCACAAGATGGCCTCAGGGTTTTTTGAAAATTAATTTGGGGAACGTATTCAATAATGTTGTAAAGATTTTGTTGGGTATCCGATGGACATGCGTCCTATTTGGGAGACCACCTCAAGGATACTGTGGATGCCTGATCATGGCATTGTACACCAGAAGCTAAACATTAATGAATGCCAACTATAATTTTATATATATAATGTGATGGCTCAGTGTGAGGTAAGAGGGATAGTGGGTGGGGGGAGGGGGGTTCACAGTGTGAGGGATATAAATGATGAACGTCTAAGTATTACCTTTTCTTGTACACCTGAAACTAAAAAATAAAAACACACACACACAAAAAAAATACCTGAGTTCTTTGAAAAGATCAATAAAATTGACAAACCTCGAGCCAGGCTAAGAAAAGAAAACGAAAAAAAAAGAAAGGAAAAGAAAGAAAACAAGCTCATAATATTAGAAATAAAGAGAGGACATTGTTCCCAATCTTTACAAATAATTGCATCATTATTACAAATCTTATGGACATTAAAAGAATAATAAAGGAATACTATGAACTACTTTATGCCCACATTTGATAGCCTAGATGAATAGGGCCTATTCCTACAAAGAAAAAAATTACCAAAACACACACAAGCAGATAGAGGAGCTGAATAGGCATATTTCTATTAAAGTAATTGAATCAATAATTAATGAGCTATCAAAACAGAAAGCACATGGTCCAGTGGGAATTCCACAAAACTTTAAGAAAGATATCATACCAATTCTCTATGATCTCTTTTATTGGATAGAAGCAAAAATAATACTTTCTAAATCATTCTCTGAAACTCTAATACAAAAATCAGACAAAAGCATTATTAAGAAAAACAAAAATTAGAAATGCAGACCAATACCTCTCATAAACATAAATGCAAAAATTATCAACAAAATATTGTCAAATTGAATCCACCACTGAATAAACAGAATTATACACTACAACCCACTTTGATTTATCTCATCTATGCAAAGCTAGTTCAACATTAAAATAATTAATTAATGTTATCCATCAAATCAACAACCTAAAGAAGAAAAATCACATGATTATATAAATCTGTGCAGAAAATGCATTTGAGAAAATGTAACACTCATTCATGAAAAAATAGAAAACACAAGAAACCTCTCAGTAAACTAGAAATAGAGGAGAACTTCCTCAACTTCACAAAGGATATGTACAAAAAAATTACAACTAACTTTATACTCAGTGGTGAGAAACTGGGAGCTTTCCCACTAAGATCAAGAACAAACAAGAATGTTTCTCTCACTACTCATTTTTAACATCGTGCTTTAAGTCCTAGCTAAAATGATAAAGCAAGAAAATAAAATAAAAGATATACAGATTGGGAAAGAAGATACCAAAATGACTTTGTTTGCAGATGACATGATCACATACATAGAAAATCTGAAAGAATGAACAAAAGAATACTCTTGAAACTAATAAACAATTATAGCCAGGTTGCAGGATACAAGTTTATATTCAAAAGCCAATAACTCCTATATACCAGCAATTAACAAGGAAATATGAAATTAAAATCACAATAGCACCCAAATAAATGAAATACTTAAGTATAACTGATGAAGAAAATAAAAGGAGAATTAAATAAATGGAGAGATATTCCATGTTTATAGATAGGAAGACTTGATATTGTGAAGATGTCAGTTCTTCCCAACTTGATCTATAAATCCAATGCAAACTCATTCAAAATACCAGTAAGTTATTTTGTATATTTTGTATATACCAGTGATTCTTTGGAGAGGCAAAAGACTGAGAATAGCCAGCAAATATGAAGGAGAACAAAGATGGAGGACTAATACTACCCAACTTTAAGACTTACTACAAAACCACAGTAATCAAGACACTGTGGTATTGCAAAGTAATAGATAAATAGATCAATGGAAGAGAATAGATAACCCATCCTAGACTCACCTAAATATAGTCAAATAGATCTTTGACAAAGGAGCAAAAGGAATATAATGGAGAAAACAGTCATTTCAACAAATGGTGCTGGAACAGATGGACACACACACACACACACACACACACACACACACACAAGAATCTAGATACAGATCTTACACTTTTCTCAAAAATTAATTCAAAATCAATCAAAGACTAAACATAAAACACAAAACTATGAAACTCCTAGAAGATAATATAGAAGAAAGTTTAGATAATGTTGGCAATGATTTGTTAGATATAAAACCAAAGACATGATCTACAAAAGAAATAATCAATATGCTGGACTTCATCAAAGTTAAAAACTTTTGCTCGGCCAAAGACAATGTCAAGAGAATGGGAAGAAAACACACAGGCTGGGAGAAAATACAGAAGACACAACTGTCAAAGAGCTCTTATGCAAAATATACAAAGAACTCTTAAAATTCAAAAATGAGAAAAAACTACCAAAAAGTGAGCTAAAAATCTTACTAGACCAAAGAAGTTATACTATGGTAAATAAACATATCAAAAGATGCTCACATCTTATGTCATCAAGAAATGTAAATTAAAACAAAAATGATATATCACTATGCACCTGTTAGGGTGTTGAAAACCCAGAACACTGACAACATCAAATGCTGGTGAGGGAGGATATGGTGCAACAGGAAATCTCATTTATAGCTGGTGGGAAAGAAAAATAGTACAGCCACTTTGAAAGACTCTTGGTGGTTTAATGCAAAACTAAAAACACTCTTACCATATAATCCAGCAATCACAATTTTTGATATTTACCCCGAGGAGTTGAAACTTATGTCCACACAAACACCTGCAAACAGATATTTATAGCACCTTTATTCACAATTGCCAAACTTGAAAGCAAGACATCTTACAGTAGGTAAATGAATAAATAAAATGTGGTACATCCAGGCAGTAGATTATTCAGTGCTGAAAAAAAAATTAATGATTGAGTCATGAAAGGACATGATGGAACCATAAATGCATATTATTAAAAATGAAAAAAAAAACAATCTGAAATAGCTATATACTTTATGATTCCAACTATGTGATACTCTAGAAAAGGCAAAACAATGGAGACAATAAAAAGATCTGTGATTGCCAGAGCTGGGGATAATGGGGTGTTGGTATTTATGAATAGGCAAAGCAGAGAGAATTTTTAGGCAGAGGAAATACTCTTTATAATATAATGAGAGTTATATGTTGTCCAAACCTATAGAATGTAGAACACCACGAGTAAACCCTAATGTAAACTTAGGACTTTGGTTGATAATGATGTGTCAGGGTTGGTTCATCAAATGTAATAAATGTACCACTCTAGTAGGGGGTGCTGATAATTGGGGAGGCTGTGCATGTGTGGTGGCAGGAGGTATATAGGACATTCTTCTTAATTTTGCTGTGTACTTAAAACTGCTCTAAAAAAGTTTCTAAATATGTGAGGTATGAGAGAAAAATGTTGCCATGTTTATTTTACGTGCAAAGAAGTTGTAGGTCAGAGAGTTACATAACATTGTTACTTGTAATAACCATACAGCTAATAAATGGAGTGGGATAGAAGGGAATTTTAGGCATATGACTTCATATGTTATATATAATCAACAATGAATCAAAACAATAATTATTGTATTAATCAGAAATATATATATATATATATATATATATATTATATATATATTATATATAACATATATGGTATATTGAAAGTTATTTATAGATGTGTATAGTGAACAGTGTATTTTTCATACAAAGATTAAATTTTTATTTTAAATAAAAAAACCTAATTTGAAATTCAGCAACATTGAGAATAATTTTTATTGCCAAGGCAATGACCAAGAATTCCTAGAAAAATATGAAAGATACTGAACAGAGAGTGGAAAAAGAATCTGTACTCAAAACTTAAGATTATCTAACTCTTTAATTACATAACTTTTTCAACAAATATATGTGTTGTGTGTGTGTGTGTGTGAGCGTGCGTGTGTGTGTGTGTGTGTGTGTGTGTGTGTGTGTGTGTACTAAGTATCATAATTTTGTCTGGGTATCCTCAAGACTGCTACAAATGTTGGAGTTTAATGTCTTACAATACTAAATAAATGGGTAATGGAGTTTACTGATTTCAGAAAATATATGCCACAGTGTGAAAGTTTAAATAAAAAAAAATTGCAGTAAAAAACAAGTTGCCATTAACCCCCTCAAAATAACCCCCCTGGCTTCAAACACACTTATCCCATCATTTTTGCCACTTTCTGAACCAGTTCTGAAAGTCCTCTTTCATGAGTGTCTTTAGTTGTGCTGTCATGGCTGCCTCAATGTCCTCAATGATTCAAAATGTTTATCTTTCATGGTCATTTTGACATTGGGGAAGAGCCAGAAGTTGCACAGTGCCAGATCCAGTGAATGATGTGGATGAGGGCATGTTTTTATTCGACAGAAATTGCTGTACCAGAAGCAGTGGTGACATGGAGCCTTTCCATTGTGATCAGAAAATGTGGTGAATGCTGCTGCAGAGTGCTGTCCAAAGAAAAGGCAGGGGTCTTCAATATGGAAGTTGCACATCAAACCTTAGTAACAGTGTGGGACAAGTTTCAACTTGTTCGGTGCAGTGAGTCGGGTGTGAGCTATGGTTGAGAGAAGGTGTGTTTTAAAGTGTGCCATAAATCATCCTCCATCATGACAATGCTCTATGTCACACATTACTTCTGGTACAGGACAATTTCTGTCAAATAAAAACATTATGGTTTGTCCGCATCCACTTTATTCCCTAGATCTGGCACCATGCGACTTATGTCTCTTCTCCAAAGTCAAAATGATTCAGGATATTAAGACAGCCATGACAGCAAAACTAAAGATGCTCACAAAGTATAGGACTTCCATAACTTCTTCAGAAAGTGGCAAGAACAATGGAATATGTGCACTCGAAGCAAGAGGGGGTATCTTTAGGGGAATTAATGGGAATGTATCTTTTACTGTAATATTTTTTTATTTAAACATTCACTGTATTGTTCGATTATTTAACACCTTGTACAATCAAATAACATGAAACAATTTTATTTTTAAATTATCTTCACTCAAAGAATTACATTCTGTAAAGGCTACAAATAAAATCAAAAGCACTGCAGTTCTTATTAAATCCTTAATGAAACAAAAAGTCCATGTGGAGACATTCCCACTAAATACTCTCAAATACTGCTATCAAGACCACATATTAGCCCTGGGGGAAAAAATGGCGGCGTGAGGTGAGCCTCTGTAACGCTTCCCTGGAATTTACAATGAATCGGACAACAATAATTCCACAAAGGACTCCTTGCACAACAGACAGGCAAGACGAAGAGGCCCACTACTGAATTCACCTCCAGGTGGGTGAATCGCGCGAGCGGGGGAGGAGGGAGAGGAGAAGTGCAGAGACGGAGCCGCGTGGGCACAGGACACAGACCTAGCTCAGTGCTCGGAGCCCGATGCTCCCGGATCTTCCACAGCTGCGGGAGAGGGAAGGACTCGGACTGCTAGGGCTCCGCTTACGGCCCACAGGGCTGAGGGGGCAGCATACAAAACCGCTGAACACAACACTCACTCACGGCAGACCTCGGAGCAAAAACTGAGGGAAGAGGGCTGGAATCGGTGCTTTAAACCCTCACTGCCGAGTGGAGAACTGAAGCCTTAGGCATGGAGACTAGCCGCCCCTCCCTACCCTCCCAGAGCTCGCCCCGCCCCCACCTGCCTGGTGCTAGAAGCGATAAAGTAGCAGTGTCGGATCAAAGGACAGATTATTTGCTGCTCTGAGAACTGTGGACCGCAGACACAGATTCGCAGCTGAACTAGTTCCAGCAAAGGGGAGGGAGCTGTGGAAGCAGGACTGGCTGTGGTGGTGGTCACCGCCATTGCTCTGGGCCACCTCTCACAACTCACCCCGCCCCTGGCCCCACCTATCTGGGCAGATCCCTGCAAAAGTAAACAGAACTGCTGAAACATACAGGTTCTGAATCTGGTGCAGAAAGAGCTTTGGAACTCCAAAAGCTCTTCGCATACCTATCAACCTGTTGCAGAAGACACTCCTGTAGATGTCTAGGAAGAGAAATAGTAAATCAGTGATTGCCATGAATAACCAAGACAACAAGATAGCTCAGAAATAAAGTGAAAAGTCTCCAGAAAAGGAACTTAGAGATATGCACCTTTGTGATTTAAATGACAGAGAATTCAAGATTGCAATTCTGAAAAAACTGAACGAGATGCAAGAAAACACAGAAAGGCAGTACAATGAACTCAGAAACACAATCAAAGAACACCATGAGCATTTTACAAAAGAGATTGAAATCTTGAAAAAGAACCAAATAGAATTTCTGGAGATTAAGAACTCAATAGAAGAAATTAACAATAAAATATCCAGCTTAGGTAGTAGAGTTGACCAGATGGAGAAAAGAATCAGTGACATCGAAGATAGGAACCTGGAATTTACACAGATGGAAGAAGAAAGAGACTTGAGACTTAAAAGAAATGAAAGAACTATACAAGAACTTTCTGACTCCATCAGAAAAATCAATATAAGAATAATGGGCATACCAGAAGGAGAAGAAAGAGGGAAGGGAACAGAGAATATATTCAAACAAATCGTCGATGAGAACTTCCCAAACTTGTGGACAGAACTGGATCCTCGAATCCGAGAAGCAAATAGAACACCTAATTACCTCAATCCCAATAGGCCTTCACGAAGGCACACTGTATTGAAGCTGTCTAAAATCAATGACAAAGACTATGTGAATGAACTAATCAGAAACAGTTTTGGGGACACAAAGAAAAAACCGAGAGTGGTTAGATGGGTGTGTGTGGGGGGTTGGGGATAAGGAAAAAGGTGAAGGGATTTGGAAGCAGCTGGTAACCACAAGATGGCCTTAGGGTTTTTTTGAAAATTAATTTGGGGAAGGTATTCAATAATGTTGTAAATATTTTGTTGGGTATCTGATGGACATGAGTCCTATTTGGGAGACCACCTCAGGGATACTGTGGATACCTGATCATGGCATTGTACACCAGAAGCTAAACATTAATGAATGCCAACTATAATTTTATATATATAATGTGATGGTTCAGTGTGAGGTCGGAGGGATAGTGGATAGGGGGAGGTGGGTTCACAGTGTGAGGGATATAAATGATGAACGTCTAAGTATTACCTTGTCTTGTACACCTGAAACTAATAAATAAAAAAAATTTTAAAAAAAATCAATGACAAAGAAAGTATCCTCAAGGCAGCCAGGGAAAAGAAGACGGTAACTTACAAAAGAAAGCCCATTAGATTATCATCAGATTTTTCAGCAGAAACTCTACAAGCTAGGAGGGAATGGAACCAAATATTCAAACTATTGAAAGAGAGAAATCATGAGCCAAGAATAATATATCCAGCAAAGATCTCCTTTAGATATGAAGGAGGAACAAAGACCTTTCCAGACATCCAGAAGCTGAGAAAATTTTCTAATACACGACCTGCACTACAACAACTACTAAAGGAGGCTATGAGACCACCATCAACAGGGACAACTTGTGGCAACCGAAACATAAAAAGGGGGAGTGTAAAGGCCTGAACTGGAATATGGGGATAGAGAAAGTAAGCATACTGAAGAAACTGGAATACTCTAAATATCAAACTTTGTTTTACATAACCTCAAGGGTAACCACTCAAAAAACATCCAAATCTGAAATATGTACTGTAATAAAAGAAGAAACAGAGGGAAACATCATAGAA
Organism: Rhinolophus hipposideros; assembly: GCF_964194185.1. Taxonomy (NCBI): domain Eukaryota; kingdom Metazoa; phylum Chordata; class Mammalia; order Chiroptera; family Rhinolophidae; genus Rhinolophus; species Rhinolophus hipposideros. Next base: position 48,451,706 of record NC_138059.1, read on the forward strand.
TACCACCACACAGAAATAACAGACAACAAGAAAAAGACAAAGAAACAATGGAGACACAGCCTTACCAGAAAACTAAAGACAGAATGACAGGAAATCCTCACATATCAATAATCACCCTAAATGTAAATGGACTGAACTCACCAATAAAGAGACACAGAGTAGCAGATTGGATCAAAAAACTAAACTCAACCATATGCTGCCTACAAGAGACACATCTCAGCTACAAGGACAAGCATAGACTCAAAATGAAAGGGTGGAAATTGACACTCCAAGCAAATGGTACCCAGAGAAAATCAGGTGTAGCCATAACGATTTCCGATGAAACAGACTTCAGGCTGAAAAAGATAACAAGAGACAAAGATGGACATTTCATAATGGTAAAGGGGACTATACAACAAGAAGACATAACAGTCATCAATATTTACGCCCCCAATCAGGGAGCACCGAAATATACCAAGCAACTACTAACAGAACTAAAGGGAGAAATTGACCAAAACACAATTATACTAGGGGACTTAAATACATCATTGACAGCTATGGATAGATCATCCAAACAGAAGATAAATAACGAAATCGCAGCCCTAAATGACACATTAGATGAATTGGACATAATTGACATATATAGAGCACTTCATCCTAAAACATCAGACTATACATTCTTTTCTAGTGTACATGGAACATTCTCAAGGATAGACCATATATTGGGACACAAAATCAGCCTCAGCAAATTTAAGAAGATTGAAATCATACCAAGCATATTCTCTGATCACAAAGCTTTGAAATTGGATATCAACTGCAAAAAGAAAGCAGGAAAAAACACAAATACATGGAGATTAAACAACATACTTTTAAAGAACGACTGGGTCAAAGAAGAAATTAGAGGAGAGCTCAAAAGATACATAGAAACAAATGACAATGAAAATACATCCTACCAAAATTTTTGGGATGTCGCGAAAGCAGTTTTAAGAGGGAAATTTATATCATTACAGGCCTATCTCAAGAAACAAGAAAAATCCCAAATAACTAACCTCATGTTACACCTTAAAAAACTAGAAAAAGAAGAACAAGCGGAACCCAAGGTCAGCAGAAGAAAGGAAATAACAAAAATCAGAGCAGAACTAAATGAAATAGAGAACAAAAAGACAATAGAAAAAATTAATGTGACAAAAAGCTGGTTCTTTGAAAAGATTAACAAAATCGACAAACCCTTGGCTACACTCATTAAGATAAAAAGAGAGAAGACACTAATTAACAAAATCAGAAATGAAAAAGGGGAAGTGATCACGGACACCACAGAAATACAAAGGATTATCCAAGAATACTATGAAGGACTATATGCCACCAAATTTAATAACTTAGAAGAAATGGACAAGTTCTTAGAAACATTTAGCCTTCCAAGGCTGAATCATGAAGAACTGGAAAATCTTAACAGGCCGATCACCAGTAAGGAAATTGAATCAGTCATCCAAAACCTTCCCAAAATCAAAAGTCCTGGACCAGATGGCTTCACCAGTGAATTCTACCAAACCTTCAAAGAGGATCTAATACCAATCCTGCTCAAACTCTTCCAAAAAATTGAAGAAGAGTCAGTACTCCCTAACTCATTTTATGAGGCCAACATTACCCTGATACCAAAACAAAAAAAGAAAACTACACACCTATATCTCTGATGAACACGGATGCTAAAATCCTAAACAAAATTCTAGCAAATCGAATACAACAATGCATTAAAAAGATTATTCATCATGACCAAGTGGGGTTCATCCCCGGGGCACAAGGATGGTTCAACATTCGCAAATCCATCAATGTGATACATCACATAAACAAAATAAAGGGCAAAAATCATATGATTCTATCAATTAATGCAGAAAAAGCATTTGATAAGATACGACATCCATTTATGTTTAAAACACTTACTAAAATTGGTATAGAAGGAAAATACCTCAACATAATAAAGGCCATATACGACAAGCCCTCAGCTAATCTCATAATTAATGGTGAAAAGCTGAAGCCCTTTGCTCTACGTTCAGGAACACGACAAGGTTGTCCCCTATCACCTCTGCTTTTCAACATAGTGTTGGAAGTCCTCGCCAGAGCTATCAGGCAAGAGAAAGAAATAAAAGGCATCCAAATTGGGAATGAAGAAGTTAAATTGTCACTCTTTGCAGATGACAGGATGCTATATATAGAAAACCCTAAAGACTCCACCAAAAAGCTATTACAAACAATCAATGAATACAGTAAAGTTGCTGGCTACAAAATCAATGTACAAAAGTCCATTGCTTTCCTATATACCAACAATGAAATCTCAGAAAAAGAGATAGAAAAAACAATTCCTTTTGCAATTGCAGCAAAAAGAATAAAACACCTAGGAATGAACTTAATCAAGGATGTGAAGGATTTATATGCTGAAAACTATAAGACATTTTTGAAAGAAATTGAAGAAGACACAAAGAAATGGAAAGACATTCCGTGCTCATGGATTGGAAGAATCAGCATAGTTAAAATGGCCATATTACCCAAAGCCTATACAGATTTAATGCAATCCCCATTAGAATCCCAATGGCATTTTTTAAGGAAATAGAAAAAAAAATCATCAGATTTGTTTGGAACCACAAAAGACCCCGAATAGCCAAAGCAATATTAAAAAAAAATAAAAATACTGGAGGTATCACACTCCCTGATTTTTGCTTGTTCTATAGGGCTACAATAATCAAAACAGCTTGGTATTGGCGGAAAAACAGACACATAGACCAATGGAATAGAATTGAGAACCCAGAAATAAAACCACATAAATATGGACAGATAATTTTTGACAAAGAAGCTAAAAACATACAATGGAGGAAAGACAGCCTCTTCAATAAATGGTGCTGGCAGAATTGGATAGCTACATGCAAAACAATGAAACTGGACTGCCATCTGTCACCATGTACCAAAATTAATTCAAAATGGATCAAAGACTTAAGCATAAGACCTGACACAATAAACTGCATTGAAGAAAACATAGGTACTAAAGTTATGGACCTTGGGTTCAAAGAGCATTTTATGAATTTGACTCCAAAGCAATGGAAGTAAAAACTAAAATAAACAAATGGGATTATATGAAACTGAAAAGCTTCTGCACAGCAAAAGAAACTGTTGACAAAATAATGAGGCAACCAACTGAATGAGTGAAGATTTTCGCAAACAGTTCCTCTGATAATGGGGTAATATCCAAAATATACACGGAACTCACGAAACTCAACAACAAAAAAACAAACAACCCAATTGAAAAATGGGCAGAGGACCTGAGGAGACATTTCTCCAAAGAGGATATACAAATGGCAAATAGACATATGAAAAAATGCTCAACATCGCTAATCATCAGAGAAATGCAAATGAAAACCACAATAAGATATCACCTCACCCCAGTCAGAATGGCTTTCATCAACAAAACAAATAGTTTAAGTATTACCTTGTTTTGTACACCTGAAACTATTAAATAAATTAATTAATAAAAAAAAAAAAAAAACAAATAGTAACAAGTGTTGGAGCGGCTGTGGAGAAAAAGGAACTCTCATACACTGTTGGTGGGAATGTAGACTGGTGCAGCTGCTATGAAAGGCAGTGTGGAGGTTCCTCAAGAAATTACGAATAGAATTACCATATGACCCAGCAATCGCTCTCCTGGGTATCTACTCCCAAAATATAAAAGCATTTCTCTATAGAGACACGTGTATGCCAATGTTCATTGCAGCTTTGTTTACTGTGGCCAAGACATGGAAACAACCAAAATGTCCTTCGATAGATGAATGGATAAAGAAGTTGTGGTACATATACACAATGGAATACTATTCGGCGTTAAGGAAAGATGATATAGGAGCATTTGTGACAACATGGATGGATCTTGAGAGTATAATGCTAAGTGAAATAAGTCAGACAGAAAAAGCAGAGAACCGTATGATTTCACTGATATGTGGTATATAAACCAAAAAGAACAAGACAAACAAATGAGAAACAAAAACTCATAGACACAGACAATAATTTAGTGGTTACCAGAGGGTGAGGGGGTGGGGAGGTGGGTGATGAGGGTAAATGGGATCAAATATATGGTGATGGAAGGAGAACTGACCCTGGGTGGTGAACACACAATGGGCTTTATAGACGATGTAATACAGAATTGTACACCTGAAATCTATGTAAATTTACTAACAATTGTCACCTTAATAAATTTAATTTAAAAAAAGACCACATATTAATTGAACATTCAAAGGAAAAGTATTCATAGAGCTTCAGTAAAAGTATTTGGATCCCACCAGTTACTCCATAAATAATTGCTAAATTGCAAAGTATATTATTTTTATTTTCCTTTAGGGGAAATTGAGGCAGAAGTGGACTAATTTATCAATACTCTCACTTATTCAATATTAGAGGCAGAACTATGACCCGAGTAGCAATCTCTATGATCAGCCTATTTTGCAAGAAATCTTATGTAAGCAAAGAAACTGTTCAAATAATTCAGATATTGTCATGCAAGAGTTTCCATCAAATCAACCTTAAAGTGAAAATACAATGTGAAAGTGATATATGTTAATATATAGTCTAGGTTTAATAAAGGTTAGTCTTCAGAATCATTTCATCTAGGACCGATGTTACATATATATAGATTGTAGATTTGGTGTAAGTCTATTAACCATAATCAGTTAAAACTATCAAACTGCCATGATTCATTTAAAGCAGAAAAAACAAGTATGTCAAGACATGTTTTAATTTGTTGTTCATTAAGTAATGCTTATGATGATCAGAGAGCAGAAAGAAATGTATATTGCTAAACTCAAATTATTTTAAGTTAACTCATTTTCCATGGGTGGTTGACCTTTCTGGATTTAAAAAGTCTTATTCACTATTGAATATCAAAATTAAAGCTAAGGAAATCATATAAAGTATAATGTTCTTTACATGCTATGCATCTTTTTTTTCTTTTCACAAATTCAAAAGAACATTATTTCAGAGAGAAACAATAGTTGAACTTACTAAAGGCGTTTCATGTAGTTTAAGATAAAACAAAAAAAATAGTGTATTTGAACACTTCCTTGTTATCAGTTGAAAGTGCTTGGTCAAAGAGATGAGAGCAAATTTCTCTAAAAATATTAATAATTTCGATGCAGAATATCTTAGAGGAAAAAGGTTTTACCACATGCCTAGTTCAGAGATAGGGACTGGTTCTTATGGGAAGAAAGAGTGACACAGGCCTAGTGATGAAGCTGAGCCAGACATATGCTCTGTGGAGTATACTTTGTTTGGAGGAATAAAATCATGTCTAATGTCAACAAATATCTAGTTACAAAACTCAGAAGAGGCAGAAAAGGTATTTATTTGGAATATATATGTATACATATTTAATATGTATACATATGTATACATATCTTTACATATATATGTATACATATTTAATATATATGTATATATGTATATATGTATGTATATTGTATATTCATGTATATATGCATAGATGTATATATGTATACATATTTTAATATGTATACATATTAAAATGTATACATATGTATACATATTTTTACATAGCTTTTGAATACTGAACTACAGAATGTTTCTATTGCATTATAATTGGCTGGAATTTAAATATAGTTTGTGCATTTTCTAAAGTGTTATACAACAGAGTAATTCTTAAGCATGAGACATTTGGTTACCTTTTATTGATTTTGGGTTTTTGTCTATTCCTGTTCATTAAGCTTATATCTAACCATGCAAGAACTTGATACAGGAGAAAAAAAAAGAAGTCAATCATTAAAGCTTTATGAGCTGCTTTATAAATTAACCGAGGTCGAAAGTGATTTACCAACTGACAAAATGCTAGGTCATGACGTCAAGTGAATTTGTTTTAATATGTTTACATTTTTTGGTTTTTTAAATGTGATCTTTCAATTATACATCAGAAGATGCATTAAAATTGTCAAGAGGAGATGATAGCCAAAATAATGGCTGAACTTTTATGTATAATTTCATGATAAACTGTAAAAAAATTCTAAAATATCTTAGATATTCTTCCATTTACATACTATATATTTTATAACCCAAAGTTTTTCCAAATTTATCTAAATCTTAAGATGCTTTCTAGTAATTCAAAATTATATATTGTCTCAATGTGTCTTTAGTGTTCCATTTAGAAACAGAGATATTAAGTGAAGTAAGCAAATATGAATTTGAAGCTGTATATGTATTGTATGAACGAAGAGTTTTTCAACAGCTACTATTTCAAGTTGCAAATATATAAATAAGATAATGTTTTGATCTGATTTGTTCTGACATATCTATAGGCAGAATGCTTTTCAAGTCATTGCTGTGGATGGGGTCTGCAGTGGGATTATTCAATGCCTCTCTGCTGAAGACTGTATTGACTGGCTACAAGCAATAGCAACTAATATTTCAAACCTCACAAAGCACAATGTAAGTAGTGATTCAAGGGATAAATGACCATAGAGTTTCTCCCCTTGGTAAATTTCATATATATACGGAAAACTCTGCATCAACTGTTTGGTTTTCATCAAAGAAAATCCGTCATGAAAGTTTTCTGGAATACTAATCAAAAGAAAATCAGTCCCAGAATAGTTACACATAGGTTTCCATTCAGAAACCTGCTAAACATCTACATTAGTTAAAAAAATGAGAATAGATATTTAGCATGTAATCACTAAATATCTGTCTCTATTTCTATGTCTAGATCATTTATCTATCTATCATCTATGTAAAAGCATTCTGGAATGAATTTCAAAAATATTGTTGATTTTCTTTTAGTGACCTGAAAATTGCAGGTAGAAATTATCGAAGGAGTTGGAAGGAATGGTTAAAAGAGTTAGCATGGAGACTGAAGGTATTACCTAAGACTACACTGGTGTAGGAACAGTCAGAACATGTCATTGTGGGATGTGGTAACTTGCATATTAAAGCCACGTCTATATTACTAGGAATGGCTTCTCAACTTTTTCTCTGTCTTTCTACTCAAACATTTTCTCTTTCCCCATTCCTGTCTCTTTATTATTACTATTTTCTCTATCACTATTGATTGATAACTTAAATTAGTTTAACAAAATATGCAAAATCATAAACCTCACTTCATTGAATATTGATGCATATTATTTAAAACTATTTGATCTTAATTAATTTAAAAAAATAGATACCACCCATGTCATAGTACTGTCCTCTTTCCACAATTGTTCTATGCCATTTTGGAGCATTTAAGAAGTCCTATGGGAAATTCAGAGGTCTGATATATAAATAGTCAAATGAAAATATGTAACTTTTTTTTTGTGAGAAAAAATATTTTTTTTAATTAATTTTATTGGGGTGACAATTGTTAGTAAATTTACATAGATTTCAGGTGTACAATTCTGTATTACATCGTCTATAAATCCCATTGTGTGTTCACCACCCAGAGTCAGTTCTCCTTCCATCACCATATATTTGATCCCCTTTACCCTCATCACCCACCCCCCACCCCCTTACCCTCTGGTAACCACTAAATTATTGTCTGTGTCTATGAGTTTTTGTTTCTCATTTGTTTGTCTTGTTCTTTTTGGTCTATATACCACATATCAGTGAAATCATACGGTTCTCTGCTTTTTCTGTCTGACTTATTTCACTTAGCATTATTCTCTCGAGATCCATCCATGTTGTCACAAATGCTCCTATATCATCTTTCCTTAACGCCGAATAGTATTCCATTGTGTATATGTACCACAACTTCTTTATCCATTCATCTATCGAAGGACATTTTGGTTGTTTCCATGTCTTGGCCACCGTAAACAAAGCTGCAATGAACATTGGCGTACACGTGTCTCTGTAGAGAAATGCTTTTATATTTTTGGGGTAGATACCCAGGAGAGCGATTGCTGGGTCATATGGTAATTCTATTTGTAATTTCTTGAGGAACCTCCACACTGCCTTCCATAGCGGCTGCACCAGTCTGCATTCCCACCAACAGTGTATGAGAGTTCCTTTTTCTCCACAGCCTCTCCAACACTTGTTACTATTTGTTTTGTTGATGAAAGCCATTCTGACTGGGGTGAGGTGATATCTCATTGTGGTTTTCATTTGCATTTCTCTGATGATTAGCGATGTTGAGCATTTTTTCATATGTCTATTTGCCATTTGTATATCCTTTTTGGAGAAATGTCTCTTCAGGTCCTCTGTCCATTTTTCAATTGGGTTGTTTGTTTTTTTGTTGTTGAGTTTCATGAGTTCCTTGTATATTTTGGATATTAGCCCCTTATCAGAGGAACTGTTTGCGAAAATCTTCTCCCATTCAGTTGGTTGCCTCATTATTTTGTCAACAGTTTCCTTTGCTGTGCAGAAGCTTTTCAGTTTCATATAATCCCATTTGTTTATTTTAGTTTTTACTTCCATTGCCTTTGGAGTCAAATTCATAAAATGCTCTTTGAACCCAAGGTCCATAACTTTAGTACCTATGTTTTCTTCAATGCAGTTTATTGTGTCAGGTCTTATGCTTAAGTCTTTGATCCATTTTGAATTAATTTTGGTACATGGTGACAGATGGCAGTCCAGTTTCATTGTTTTGCACGTAGCTATCCAATTCTGCCAGCACCATTTATTGAAGAGGCTGTCTTTCCTCCATTGTATGTTTTTAGCTTCTTTGTCAAAAATTATCTGTCCATATTTATGTGGTTTTATTTCTGGGTTCTCAATTCCATTCCATTGGTCTATGTGTCTGTTTTTCTGCCAATACCAAGCTGTTTTGATTATTGTAGCCCTGTATTACAAGGAAAAATCAGGGAGTGTGATACCTCCAGTATTGTTCTTTTTTTAAAATATTGCTTTGGCTATTCGGGGTCTTTTGTGGTTCCAAACAAATCTGATGATTTTTTGTTCTATTTCTTTAAAAAATGCCATTGGGATTTTAATGGGGATTGCATTAAATCTGTATATGGCTTTGGGTAATATGGCCATTTTAACTATGTTGATTCTTCCAATCCATGAGCACGGAATGTCTTTCCATTTCTTTGTGTCTTCTTCAATTTCTTTCAAAAATGTCTTATAGTTTTCAGCATATAAATCCTTCACATCCTTGGTTAAGTTCATTCCTAGGTGTTTTATTCTTTTTGCTGCAATTGCAAAAGGAATTTTTTTTCTATCTCTTTTTCTGAGATTTCATTGTTGGTATATAGGAAAGCAATGGACTTTTGTACGTTGATTTTGTAGCCAGCAACTTTACTGTATTCATTGATTGTTTCTAATAGCTTTTTGGTGGAGTCTTTAGGGTTTTCTATATATAGCATCATGTCATCTGCAAAGAGTGACAATTTAACTTCTTCATTCCCAATTTGGATGCCTTTTATTTCTTTCTCTTGCCTGATAGCTCTGACGAGGACTTCCAACACTATGTTGAAAAGCAGAGGTGATAGGGGACAACCTTGTCTTGTTCCTGAACGTAGAGCAAAGGGCTTCAGCTTTTCACCATTAATTATGAGATTAGCTGAGGGCTTGTCGTATATGGCCTTTATTATGTTGAGGTATTTTCCTTCTATACCAATTTTAGTAAGTGTTTTAATCATAAATGGATGTTGTATCTTATCAAATGCTTTTTCTGCATCAATTGATAGAATCATATGATTTTTGTCCTTTATTTTGTTTATGTGATGTATCACATTGATGGATTTGCAAATGTTGAACCATCCTTGTGCCCCGGGGATGAACCCCACTTGGTCGTGATGAATAATCTTTTTAATGCATTGTTGTATTCGATTTGGTAGAATTTTGTTTAGGATTTTAGCATCTGTATTCATCAGAGATATAGGTCTGTAGTTTTCTTTTTTTGTGTTGTCCTTACCAGGTTTTGGTATCAGGGTAATGTTGGCCTCATAAATGAGTTAGGGAGTACTGACTCTTCTTCAATTTTTTGGAAGAGTTTGAGCAGGATTGGTATTAGATCCTCTTTGAAGGTTTGGTAGAATTCACTGGTGAAGCCATCTGGTCCAGGACTTTTGATTTTGGGAAGGTTTTTGATGACTGATTCAATTTCGTTACTGGTGATCGGCCTGTTAAGATTTTCCAGTTTTTCATGATTCAGCCTTGGAAGGCTAAATGTTTCTAAGAACTTGTCCATTTCTTCTAAGTTATTAAATTTGGTGGCATATAGTCCTTCATAGTATTCTTGGATAATCCTTTGTATTTCTGTGGTGTCCGTGATAACTTCCCCTTTTTCATTTCTGATTTTGTTAATTAGTGTCTTCTCTCTTTTTATCTTAGTGAGTCTAGCCAAGGGTTTGTCAATTTTGTTAATCTTTTCAAAGAACCAGCTTTTTGTCACATTAATTTTTTCTATTGTCTTTTTGTTGTCTATTTCATTAAGTTCTGCTCTGATTTTTGTTATTTCCTTTCTTCTGCTGACCTTGGGTTTCGCTTGTTCTTCTTTTTCTAGTTTTTTAAGGTGTAACATGAGGTTATTTATTTGGGATTTTTCTTGTTTCTTGAGATAGGCCTGTAATGATATAAATTTCCCTCTTAAAACTGCTTTCGCGACATCCCAAAAATTTTGGTAGGATGTATTTTCATTGTCATTTGTTTCTATGTATCTTTTGAGCTCTCCTCTAATTTCTTCTTTGACCCAGTCGTTCTTTAAAAGTATGTTGTTTAATCTCCATGTATTTGTGTTTTTTCCTGCTTTCTTTTTGCAGTTGATATCCAATTTCAAAGCTTTGTGATCAGAGAATATGCTTGGTATGATTTCAATCTTCTTAAATTTGCTGAGGCTGATTTTGTGTCCCAATATATGGTCTATCCTTGAGAATGTTCCATGTACACTAGAAAAGAATGTATAGTCTGATGTTTTAGGATGAAGTGCTCTATATATGTCAATTATGTCCAATTCATCTAATGTGTCATTTAGGGCTGCGATTTCGTTATTTATCTTCTGTTTGGATGATCTATCCATAGCTGTCAATGATGTATTTAAGTCCCCTAGTATAATTGTGTTTTGGTCAATTTCTCCCTTTAGTTCTGTTAGTAGTTGCTTGGTATATTTCGGTGCTCCCTGATTGGGAGCGTAAATATTGATGACTGTTATGTCTTCTTGTTGTATAGTCCCCTTTACCATTATGAAATGTCCATCTTTGTCTCTTGTTATCTTTTTCACCCTGAAGTCTGTTTCATCGGAAATCATTATGGCTACACCTGATTTTCTCTGGGTACCATTTGCTTGGAGTGTCAATTTCCACCCTTTCATTTTGAGTCTATGCTTGTCCTTGTAGCTGAGATGTGTCTCTTGTAGGCAGCATATGGTTGGGTTTAGTTTTTTGATCCAATCTGCTACTCTGTGTCTCTTTATTGGTGAGTTCAGTCCATTTACATTTAGGGTGATTATTGATATGTGAGGATTTCCTGTCATTCTGTCTTTAGTTTTCTGGTAAGGCTGTGTCTCCATTGTTTCTTTGTCTTTTTCTTGTTGTCTGTTATTTCTGTGTGGTGGTATTCTATTATGTTTCCCTCTGTTTCTTCTTTTATTACAGTACATATTTCAGATTTGGATGTTTTTTGAGTGGTTACCCTTGAGGTTATGTAAAAGAAAGTTTGATATTTAGAGTATTCCAGTTTCTTCAGTACGCTTACTTTCTTTATTCCCATATTCCAGTTCAGGCCTTTACGCTCCCCCTTTTTATGTTTCGATTGCCACAAGTTGTCCCTGTTGATGGTGGTCTGATAGCCTCCTTTAGTAGTTGTTGTAGTGCAGGTCGTGTATTAGAAAATTCCCTCAGCTTCTGGATGTCTGGAAGGTCTTTATTCCTCCTTCATATCTAAAGGAGATCTTTGCTGGATATATTATTCTTGGCTCATGATTTCTCTCTTTCAATAGTTTGAATAATTGGTTCCATTCCCTCCTAGCTTGTAGAGTTTCTGCTGAAAAATCTGATAATAATCTAATGGGCTTTCCTTTGTAAGTTACCGTCTTCTTTTCCCTGGCTGCCTTGAGGATTCTTTCTTTGTCATTGATTTTAGACAGCTTCAATACAATGTGCCTTGGTGAAGGCCTGTTGGGATTGAGGTAATTAGGTGTTCTATTTGCTTCTTGGATTCGAGGATCCAGTTCTGTCTACAAGTTTGGGAAGTTCTCATCGACGATTTGTTTGAATATATTCTCTGTTCCCTTCCCTCTTTCTTCTTTTTCCGGTATGCCCATTATTCTTATATTGCTCTTTCTGATGGAGTCAGAAAGTTCTTGTAGAGTTCTTTCATTTCTTTTAAGTCTCAAGTCTCTTTCTTCTTCCCTCTGTGTAAATTCCAGGTTCCTATCTTCGATATCACTGATTCTTTCCTCCATCTGGTCAACTCTACTACCTAAGCTGGATATTTTATTGTTAATTTCTTCTATTGAGTTCTTAATCTCCAGAAATTCTATTTGGTTCTTTTTCAAGATTTCAATCTCTTTTGTAAAATGCTCATGGTGTTCTTTGATTGTGTTTCTTAGTTCATTAAACTGCCTTTCTGTGTTTTCTTGCATCTCGTTCAGTTTTTTCAGAATTGCGATCTTGAATTCTCTGTCATTTAAATCACAAAGGTGCATATCTCTAAGTTCCTTTTCTGGAGACTTTTCACTTTCTTTCTGAGCTATCTTGTTGCCTTGGTTATTCATGGCAATCACTGATTTACTATTTCTCTTCCTAGACATCTACAGGAGTGTCTTCTGCAACAGGTTGATAGGTATGCGAAGAGCTTTTGCAGTTCCAAAGCTCTTTCTGCACCAGATTCAGAACCCGTTTGTTTCAGCAGTTCTGTTTACTCCTGCAGGGATCTGCCCAGATAGGTGGGGCCAGGGGCGAGGTGAGTTGTGAGAGGTGGCCCAGTGCAATGGCTGCGACCACCACCACAGCCAGTCCTGCTTCCACAGATCCCTCCCCTTTGCTGGAACTAGTTGAGCTGCGAATCTGTGTCTGCGGTCCACAGTTCTCAGAGCAGCAAATATTCTGTCCTTTGATCCGACACTGCTACTTTATCGCTTCTAGCACCGGGCGGGTGGGGGCGGGGCGAGCTCTGGGAGGGTAGGGAGGGGGTGGCTAGTCTCCGTGCCTAAGGCTTCCATTCTCCGCTCGGCAGTGAGGGCTTAAACCATCGATTTCAGCCCTCTTCCCTCAGTCTTTGCTCCGAGGTCTGCCGTGAGCGAGCGTTGTGTTCAGCGGTTTTGTATGCTGCCCCCTCAGCCCTGTGGGCCATAAGCGGAGCCCTAGCAGTCCGAGTCCTTCCCTCTCCCGCAGCTGCGGAAGATCCGGGAGCAGCGGGCTCCGAGCACTGAGCTAGGTCTGTGTCCTGCGCCCGCTCGGCTCTGTCTCCGCACTTCTCCTCTTCCTCCTCCCCCGCTCGCGCGATTCACCCACCTGGAGGTGAATTCAGTAGTCGGCCTCTTCGTCTTGCCTGTCTGCTGTGCAAGGAGTCCTTTGTGGAGTTATTGTTGTCCGATTCGTTGTAAATTTCAGGGGAGCGTTACAGAGGCTCACTTCACGCTGGCATTTTTTTTCGTAATTCGTGAAAATATATAAGTTTTTCACCAGCGCATGGGCATGTAAAACTCTTCACATAAATGACCCTCCAGACCCAAATATCTTTGCAAATATTTTGCTTTGAAATCTATAAAAGATTGTGGTAAATATATATATTTTTAAATACGACGACTATTAGCTATTAAAGACAACAATATCATCATATACGACTATGTTTATTTCTCCTGAGTGGATGTTGAAGGGATTTTCTGGGAATGGAATTGATAGGCATGGAATATGTACATGTACAACATTTGCTGGTAATGCCAAATGTTTTCCAAATTACTTGCAATTTACCTCCTTATTTTCAGTGACCTGACACATCTTTTCCCAGAGTTCACTTGAACAATTGTTATTATCCTATCTTTTTAATTTTGGGTTATTTTGTATGTGTGGAACTCTGTCTCATTGTGGTGTAAAATAAAAAGCAGGTGTATTTTTTTCGTGGTGTCTAAATAGGTTTAACTAAACAAAACCTTACCTGGAACATCACTCAACAACGAGGCCTGTCCTGGGCATGTCTGGCTTGGGCAAGAATTACCTCACAACACCCAATCATTGTTAATATGTTGATATCATAATACAGGAACAGCAAAAGATGACAGAAGGTTTTCAGGTTGACAACAAATAAATAAAAAATAAAAAAGCAGCATTTCTCTGAGGATCATTCCTCTCCTCATCCCTTACTCCTTCACATGGGTGTTCTAGGGTTAAGAAAAAGAGAAAAATATCTTGTGAAAGTACTGACTATTTCATTACATGCAATAATTAGAGTGCCCCAAATAAGCTTAGATCTTATATTTATTAGAAAAAAAATTAAAGAACAGAAAGTTAATTTTTAAATCTAATGTTTTTCTCTTTACCTAGATACAAATTTATGTCAACCCTAAATCCTAGGAATTCTGTTATAAAAATTGTTTCTTTCAAATGTATGTTCAGTTAGAGTGCTATGACCCCCAAAAGCAAGCTAATGAAAAGTTAACACTATATTAATTTAAAAACAACAACAACAACAAAACAATGGTGTAGGTATAAATGCCACTGTCCCCCGTAAGCACAAAAAAGGAAGAGCCAAATTTCACTGTGTGTTTTTCACCCTTGTCGTAAGTGTTCAGCATCAAACTTAGGAAAGCACACAATTCTATCTATTGTGTTTTAGCTATATCTACTATGATAATGTTGATGTTTTATAAATTATCTTTTTGTTTTTTAACCTTCCTGTGGTTATATTCCAATTGCATGTCCTTTGATTTTGTAATTAGTCTTCATTCAAAACTACTAATGATTAAAATACACTCTCATATCTGTAGTGCTACATAAATGTTGAAAACTTATTACCCATAGTAATAATAATATGTAAACATTAGATTGACGTTAGTGATGGTATAATGACTATATTGATATCATTAATACTATTAATATAGAACTAAATATCTCTATATTTGCAAATACTCTGAGGGCATGTAGGCATTTATAAGTCTGACTCTGAATAGTTTACCTGTTAATAATATGTGCAAAATAAAAAATATAATGTCTCAAACAAAATATTGAGACAACTATCTAAGGAAATTACAATCTAGAGATTAGTGTGCATAAGAATGATTTTGAGAGATTTCTGGTCAAGGTGGCAAAGTGGATAAATGCTGTGCATGTTTCTTCTCATGACCACATCAAAATTATAACTAAACTATAGAACATTCATTGGGAAACACTTGAAGTCTAGCAGTACCGAAGTCCTGCAAATAAGGACATACAGAAGAATCCACTTTGAAACTGGTAGAGGGGCAGAGACAT
The DNA here is from genome assembly GCF_964194185.1 of Rhinolophus hipposideros. Lineage (NCBI taxonomy): Eukaryota > Metazoa > Chordata > Mammalia > Chiroptera > Rhinolophidae > Rhinolophus > Rhinolophus hipposideros. The sequence goes on from NC_138059.1 coordinate 48,467,044, forward strand.
GAAATAGACTGGTCGCACAACCACGTGTTGACCATTAAAAAAATCAGGAGCTATATCTCAGCTTCAGAGGTCACCCACCAGAGGAGCGAGGGGGTCCCAGCCACACACCAGGCTCCACAGCCCAGGTATCCAGTGCCAAGGAGAAAACACTCCATTACTTCTGGTTCTGAAAATCAGCAGAAATGGTGGCTGAGTGAGATGAAGGGTAGCTACAGTCTCAGGTGCTCCTCTTAAAAGACCCCCACATGGACTTACTCACTGATAGACTTACTTGCTTTGAGCTCCAGTACTGGGGCAGCAGTTTGAAATGTTCCAGGGACATACAAGGAGGAACTGAAGTATCTCACCTCAGGGCAAGGGCTTGAGGGAGAGCTTTGTCCTAGGAGGAGCTGGCAGAAACCATTGTTTGTTGAGCCCTGCGCTCTTCTGGCATGCAGACATGGCAGCTGCCAGAACTGAGTCTCCATCAACCTGGCCAACACCTTTCCTTCAACCCTCCCCGGTAATTATAAGACCTCGTTCCACACAACTTGTGGACCCACCCAAGCCACTTCCAGTGGCTTTTCCATACAAACAGCCTTCTATGGATCATGCTGCAAGTTTTCCTAAAATCTCTCAAAGGTTCACAAAACCCAAACAAGATGCATCTGACTTTGGTGTGTTCTGTATTTCTGAATGAGCAACAGTAAGCTTGATACTAGCGACAGCCAGCCTTCGTTTACAGTTTGATTTCTCAAGGCACCTCCAAGCCCAGTACAGAAGGAGGCCATCTGCAGATTGCTTTGTGGCTCATGCCAGGTGGTCCCAGGCAGAGCACAGGCTGCAGCTGATCTTGATCTGCAGCAGGTCCCCTCCCAAGTGGTGCCAGGGTGGCCCATCCAGTGGCCAACTTTGGACCTCCCCAGAACATCACCCAGGCGTCCTGTACCAAGAAGAGAAGTTCTCACAACATCTGGCAGAGGAAATCAATGAAGACTCTGTGTGCCCAACCCTGTGAGACAGAAGGCAGCTAGAAATCCAGATGCCCTCTTAAAGAGCCCACACACAAACTCACTCGCTTGCAAGCACTCATCTGGTCTCTGGTGGAGGCGTGGCAACTCGAGAGGACCAGAGATGTGTGGGGAAAGAGTAGGTTGTGTGGAGGGTGAGGGCTAGAGGGACAGGAGTCATTATTATCCTTCTGTGGAGCCTGATACACATGTAGCCTACAGGAGGGCACCATCTTTTTTTGTGTTGAGTCTGCCCCCAAAGGGCCAAGCCTGGGACTACACTGGGTGGAATCTGCAGTGTGCACACCACCTTGGTAACATCCTGGATCCCTGACCCCCACATAGCTGGTGCTGCTTTGCCCAGGACACTGTTAACTGTTGGGCTGCTGGCCCTGCCCCACAGGCTGCAGAAGGTTTTTTGCAGCTATAGACAGCTCACGGTGGTCTGGGAAACATTTGTTGGTGGGTGGTGACCCAAGATCTGCACAGCTCTTGGGACCTGTGGGTCTGAGGCAGGCAGTGGCTGGCCTTAGAGTTCTTGGGACTTTTTTGTGGAGTGGTCATAGGCCTGGCACTTGTTCAGGAGCAGAAACTGCATTGACTTTGTGTAAACCACTGTCCACAATATTTAGCTCCCTGTCACCTTGCCCCACTCATCTAGAGCAGCATTGCCAGGGAGCACTCTCAGTGCCTGAGTGGCCAGCCTTCACTCACAAGCCAGTGGAAACCTTTGAAAGTAGCAGAAGGCCCGCAACAGCCCGGTGAACTCTTGGAGGTGGATAGTGACCCAAAACCAGCATTGAAGCCACTCTTGGGCAGCTCTCAGGAGTTTGTGAATTCAAAGCAAGTGGTGACTTGCAAGTGGCTGACTGTGGTGTTTTCAGAGCACTGTGCAAAGTAGTCACAATTTGGACTTTGGCAAAAACTGAATGTGCATCAACTTTGTGAAAACCACCAGCCATGCCTCGTGACTCCCTGGGACTCTACCCTGCTCAGCTAGTGCTTCATCGCTAAGGGGACTCTCAACACCAGGTCAAACAGCCCCACACATGCATCTCAGGAGGATTTTTCCACAGCTGAGCCTTCCAGGGAGCTGACAGGTGGAAATAGGCGTAGGGGCCCCTTGGCCTTTTGATAAGATGTCTCAGCCCAATATTACTGGCATCCAGCCACAGTTCACAGCGAGGTCACGCCTACATGCTTCCAGGTCCAGCACAGGCAGCAGCCAATAGCATATAGCTTTGTGGCTCCTACCAAGTAGCCATGGGCTGGTAACAGGCAAGGCTGAAATTGGCCTGCACGGGAGCACCTCCCAAGATTCATCAGAAACAACACACCCAGAGGCCAGCTTCAGACTACACCAGACTACATCCTAGTTGGCCCCACAAGCAGGACACCCAAAGGGGTGTCTCAGCAGGCAAAAGAGCCCACAGAGGTGAAGCCTCTTCTGAGTGGTCATCCCCCACACAACGGCTCATACACTGTGGGTGTAGATAATCTTCAGTTAGCTAAACTGAGTGTCAATCCCACCAACATACACGCCAAAAGCATTCAAGGCTCACCTATAATAAGAGAACACATACTCCAGGGACACTCCTGGAACACACTCTCAGGCAATCAGGGACACTGCATCATTGATGACACTGGACATATACATAAGGCCACCCAGCACAAAGACTGAGAGACATAGGAGATCTACCTGATATATAGAAACAAACACAGAGAGGCAGCCGAAATGAGAAAACAAAGAAACATGTCCCAAATAAAAGAACAAGAGAAACCTCCAGAAAAAAAGAACTAAATTTAATAAAGGTAAACAACCTACCAGAGACAGAATTCAAAACATTGATTATAAGGATGTTTAAGAAACTTAGTGACAATTTCAATAAAATTATAGCAAGAATAAAGAAGAACATAGAAACCATGAAAAAGAACCAGTCAGAAATAGAGAATACAATAATTGAAATGAAGAATACACTACAAGGAAGCAGCAGCAGATTAGATGAAACAGAGGATCAAATCAGTGATTTAGAAGACAAGGTAGCAGAAACCACCCATCGGAACAACAAAAGGAAGAAAGAACTTTTTAAAAATGAGGATAGTTTAAGGACCACATGAAACAAAATCAAGTGTAACAACATTTGCATCATAGGAGTACCAGAAGAAGAGAGGGAGCAAGGGATCAAGAACTTATGTGAAGAAATAATAACCATACACTTCCCTAACCTGGTGAAGGAAATTGACATACAAGTCCAGGAAGTGCAGAGACCCAAACAAGATGAACCCAAACAGGCCCATACCAAGATACATCATAATAAAAATGGCAAAGTTTAAATACAAAGAAAGAATCATAAAAGCAGTGATAGAAAGACAACTAGTTACTTACAAAGGAGCTTCCATAAGAGCTCCTTTGTTGTTGATTTCCCAACAAAAACTTTGCAGGCCAGAAGGGAATGACAAGAAATATTAAAAGTAATGAAAAACAAGGGACTATGACCAAGACTACTCTACCCAGCAAGGCTATCATTTAAAATTGAAGGAGAGATTAAGAGCTTGTTGGACAAGAAAAAGCTAAAGGAGTTCATTACCACAAAAGAAGTTTGCCAGGAAATGTTAAAAGGACTCCTTTAAGCAGAAGAAAGAAGAAAACAAAAAAATGAAGATAAAACATATGAATAATAAAATGTCAATAACTATGTACCTATCAATAAACACTTTAAATGTAAATGGATTAAATGCTCCAATAAAAAATATAAGGTAGCTGAATGGATCAGAAAACAAGACCCATGCATATGCTGTCTACAAGCGACCCACCTCAGATTGAAAGACACACACAGACTGAAAGTAAAAGACTGGGCATATTTCATGCAAATGGAAGTAAGAAAAAAGATGGTGCAGCAATACTTATATTGGACAAAATAAAGTTTAAAACGAGGATACATAGGAAGAATTGACATAGTTAAAATGTCCATATTATCCAAAGAAATATATAGATTCAATGCAATCCCTATCAAAAATGCAAATGGCATTTTTTTTACAGAACTAGTACATATAATCCTCAAATTTATATGGAACCATTAAAGACCCTGACTAGCCATGGCAATCTTGAGAAAGGAGAACAAAGTTGGAGGTATCATGGTACCTGATATCAAATTATACTACAAGGCCATAGTAATCAAAACAGCATGGTATTGCCATAAAAACAGACACATAGATCAATGGAACAAAACAGACAACCCAGAAATAAATCTATGTCTATATGGCAATTTAATCTATGACAAAAAAGCAAGAATTTACATTGGGGTAAAGACAGTCTATTCAATAAATGGTGCTGGGAAAACTAGAAAGATACATGCAAAAAAAAAAAAACATTACAAGATTAAACTGAAAATGGATTGAAGACTTAAATGTAAGACCTGAAAACTAGAACACCCAAAACCTAAAATTCCTAGAACACAATATATGAAGTAAACTCTCAGACATTACCCTTAGTAATATATTTACTGATGTATCTCTTTGGGCAAGGGAAACAAGAGAAAAAATAAACAGATGGGACTACATCAAACTAAAAAGTGTTTTTCACAGCAAAGGAAACCATCAATTAAATGAAAAGACACCTCACTGAATGGGAGAAGATGTTTGCCAATGATACATCTGATAAAAGGTTAATATCCAAAATTTTTAAAAAGTTCATGTAACTCAACACCAAAAAACAAACAGTCCAGTTAAAAAATAGGCAGAGGACTTGAATAGACAGTTCTCCAAAGAATACATACAGATCGCCAATAGACATATAAAAAGATGTTCAACACCACTAATCATCAAAGAAATGCATATAAAACCCACAATGAGATAGTACCTCACTCCTGTCAGAATGGCTATCATCAATAAAGCAACAAACAACAAGTGTTGGTGAGGATGTGAAAAAAAAGGGGAAGCTTTGTGCACTGTTAGTAGGATTGCAAATTGGTGCAGCTACAATGGAAAACAGTACTGTGTTTTTTTCAAAAATTAAAACTAGAACTACTTTATGACCTAGCAATTCCACTCCTGGATATTATTCCAAAGAAATATAAAACACTAATTTAAATATATATTCACCCCTATGTCTACTACAGAAAAAATTCATAATAGCCAAGATATGGAAACATCAAAATGTCCACCCAATAAATTATTGGATAAAGAAATTGTGGTACATATGGCAGAATATTGCTCTGCCGTAAAATGAATGAAATCTTACCATTTACAACAACATGGATAGACCTGGAGGATATTATGCTAAGTGAAATAGTCAGACTGAGAAAGACAAACACCAAATCACCATATAATCTCACTTATATGTGGAATCTAAAGAACAGAATAAATGAGAAAACAAAACAAATAGACACAGAGATACAGGGAAAAAACTGATAGTTGCTACATGGAAGAGAGGTTGGAAGATGGGAGAGAAAGCTGAAGGCATTAGGAAGTATAAATTGGTAGTTGCAAAATGGGCATGGGGATATGAATATAGTCAATAATGTTGTAAAGATTATGTAAATTGTCAGATGTGTACTGGACTTATTGGGGGGATTATTTGATAGATTATACAAATGCCTAACCACCGTGCTGTACACCTGAAGCTAATATAAAATAACATTGATGTCCTGTGAGATTGGGCTCAACATAGGAAAGAAGGCATCCGTCTGCTGGCTGCACAGGACAAGAAACCCTCTCCAGAAAAATGCCGACTGTCCCTCTGTCCTCTTGATGAAGCTACACACCGCAGTCTGTCTGCTGTATGTCTTTGAGTCCCCCCTAATCACCATCCCTTCGCTGGAGCCCAAGCTAGCCCAGGAATGTTCTTATCATAGGTGGAAAAGAGGAGACTCATAAGAATGGGAGCAGCGAGGTGGTCTTCTTGAGTTCTCCTCCAGAACTTAGCACAAATTGAACATCTCTAACCCATCAAAGAACTCTCTGCTCATCATACAGAACAGCTAAGAGATTTGTATGAGGATTACTTGAAGGTGGGGAAACTGGGTGTGCAGGAGAAGAGGGAAAGGAGCAGAGTGGAGACTCGGCCCGCATCCGCAGCTGTGGAGATGTAGGGGGTCCCAGGACAGAACAGAGACCACAAGAGCCAGGAGGTGGGCTCTTTTCCTGTGTCCTACAGCTGATCTCTCTTGCTGAGAGAGCAGCATATCCAGCATTTGAGGCAGTAACCTCAGCTGCTACCTCCAGCTGGGCCCTAGGTCAGACAAAGAAGGTAAACACCATATCTGGGCCCCTCCCCCCACTCTCCGAATCCTATCTCCCTCCTTCCAGAGACTCAAGCTGATCCTTGAACTGAGGAGTGGTGTCAGATTACAGAGGAGCCATAGTGCTCAGGATGTGGGAAGACCCAGCTAGCAGCTATGACCCAAGGAAGAGGCTGAGAAGAGTGTGACACTGCTGGGCTGGGATAGAGAAGACTCCTCCATCCCCAGCTCCCACATTTTCTGGCCTGCCTAGAGCAGGGAACATTACAACTGCAGAGACATACACAGGGGTCAGCAGCAGGCAGAAGACGCAGCTCTGAGCTTTCAGCAGCTCAGAAATCTCCCACCCTACACACACACACACACACACACACACACACACACACACGCACACACGGAAGAAGTGCCTTAAGACTCAGGAGACCTGGGCACAGGGCTGGCTGTGTTATTCGCAGTGTGCATATGTGCTGGCAAGAGCAGAAACTGCACTGACTTTATAAAAACTACCATCCAGAACCCATAGCCTGACTCAACCAGAACTGCAGTCCCAGGGTCACTCTGGGCACCAGTTGGCCAGCTCTGCCAGCACAAGACGCAGAGAACTCTTCGGTACAGCAGAGGACAACCTGTAGATGACTTGGTGGGCTTTAGCCAAGACTGGAGCTGCTTTTTTGTTTTGTTTTGTTTTTGTATTTTTGATATTTTTTGCCAGTATTGAGTGTGGGTTATCAGTTGTTTTTACATGTGAGTGTATTTGTTTTTTTCTTTGTTGTTGTTGTTGTGCTTGGTGATTTGCTTTTCCTGAAATTGCCCTACACCAGGACCCAGCTCAAGTGGCACAAGATTCAACACACCCAGAGGCCAACTCCAGACCAAACCAGAGTATTACTGGGTTTGACCTATGAGGGACCCACCCAGAGGAAATTCTCTACAGGCATATGAGCCCATAGGTTTGAAACCTCATTTGAGCAGTCAACTCTTATGCAACAGAACATCCACTGTAGGCAGAGCCAAGTCTCACAACTAGTCAGCCTAGGAGTCAATCCCATCTACTGACAAGCCAAAATTAATTAAAGATCAACTTTAACAGAACAATATACACAACACAAGGGTCACCTTTGGAGCACATGCACAGGAAAATAGGGAAGTGGTTCAAGGCAAATATAAAGGACACATACTACATAAGATAACCCGGCAAAAACCAGAGGCCAACTCTAGGAAAACCCTCGGAGATCTATTGAATACATAGAACCAAATACAGAGAGTCAGTCAGAATGGGGAAACAAAGAAACATGTCCCAAATAAAACAACAGAAGAAACTTCCAGAATTGGAACCAAATGAAATAGAGGTAACCAACTTATCAGAAACAGAATTCAGAACACTGATGATAAGAATGTTTAAGGAGCTTAGTGACGACATAAAGAAGGATAGAGAAATCAAGATGAACAACCAGTTAGAACTAAAGAATACAATAACTAAAATAAAGAATACACGTGAAGGAATTACCAGCAGTTTAGATGAGGCAGAGGATCGAATCAGCAATTTAGAAGACAAGTTAGCTGAGATCACCCAAGTGGAACAACATAAAGAAAAAAGAATAAAAAACAATGAAAATGGTTTAAGAGACCTCTGGGATAACATCAAGTGCAACAACGTGTGCATCATAGGAATACAAGCAGGTGAAGAGAGGGAGCAATGGATTGAGAACATTTTTGAAGTAATAATGTCAGAAAACTTCCCTAACCTGGTTAAGGAAACCAACATTCAAGATCAGGAAGTGCAGAGAGTTCCAACCAGGATAAACTCAAACAGGTCCACACCAAGACACATTATAGTTAAAATGGCAAAGATTAAAGACAAAAAGAGAATCCTCAAAGCGGCAAGAGAAAGACAGTGAGTTATATACAAGGGAACTCCTATAAGACTATCAAATAACTTTTCTACAGAAACATTTCAGGCCAGGAGGGAGTGGCAGGAGGTACTCAGTGATGGAAAACAAAGGCCTACAACGAAGATTGCTTTATTCACCAAGGCTATCATTTATAATTGAAGGAGAGATAAAGAGCTTCCCAGAAAAGAGTAAGCTAAAGGAATTTATTACCTCCAAGCCAGCATTGCAAGATATTATTAAAAGGGCTTCTTTAAACAGAAGAAAGATGAGAACTATCTAACTACAAATTAAAAAAAAATGGCAATAACTATGCACCTATCAATAATCACTTTAAATGTAAATGGTTTAAAGGTTCCAATCAAAAGACATAGAGTGGCTAAGTTGATAAGAAAGCAAGACCCTTGTATATGCTGTATACAAGAGACACACCTCAGATCAAAAGACACAAACAGGTTAAAAGTGAAGGGTTGCAACAAGATATTTCATGAAATTGGAAATGAGAGAAAAGCTGGAGTTGCAATACATACATCTGACAAAATAGACTTTAATAGTAGCATGTTACTAAATAATGAATAGGTCAACCATGAGATCAAGGAAGCAATCAAAAGATATCTCGACACAAATGAAAATGACAACACGACGACCCAAAATCTATGTGATGCAGTGAAAGCAGTCCTAAGAGGGAAATTCACAGCAATGCAGGCCTACCTAAAGAAACAAGAAAAATCACTATTCAACAGTTTATTTTCATACTGAAGCGATCTGGAAAAAGAACAACAAAATAAGCCCAAAGGAAGTACAAGGAAGGAGATAATAAAGATCAGAGCAGAAATAAATGAAATTGAGACCAGAAAAACAATACAAAAGATCAATGAATCCAAGGGTTGTTTTTTAGAGAACATAAACAAAATCGACAAACCTTTAGCCAGACTCATTAAAAAAAAAAAAAAAAAGAGTGAGAAAACCCAAAATAACAAAATCAGAAATGAAAGAGAAGTAACAACAAACACAACAGAAATATAACAAAAATTAAGGAATTACTACGAGAAACTATATACCAACAAATTAAATGACCTGGAAAAAATGGACTATTTTCTAGAAGCATACAACCTTCAAAGGCTGACTTGAAGAAGAAATGGAAAACCTGAATAGACTGATTACCACCAGGGAAATTAAGTCAGTAATCAACAATCTACCAACAAACAAAATCCCTGTACCAGATGGCTTTACAGGTGAATTTTACAAAACATTCAAAAAAGAATTATCACCTATTCTCCTCAAGCTCTTCCAAAAAATCCAGAAGGAGGGAAGGCTCCCAAACAATTTTTACGAGGCCACTATCACCCTGATCCCAAAATCAGACAAAGACATTACAAAAAAAAGAAAACTACAAGCCAGAAATCCCTAATGAACATAGATGCAAAAATCCTCAATAAAATATTAGCAAACAGAATTTAGCAATACTTTAAAAAGAGCACACACCATGATCAAGTGGGATATATTCCTGGTATGCAATGGTGGTTCAACATCTGCAAATCAATTAATGTGATACACCACATTAACAAAATAAAAAACAAAAATCATATGATCATATCAATAGATGCAGAAATAGCATTTGACAAAATCCAGCAGCCATTTATGACAAAAACTCTTAAGAAAGTGGGAATAGAGGCACTATATGTCAACATAATAAAGGCCACATATAGTAAACCCACAGCTAACATCATACTTAATGGGGAAAAGCTAAAACCATTCCCCTTAAGATCAGGAACAAGGCAAGGTTGACCACGTTCTCCACTTCTATTCAACAAAGTGCTGGAAGTTCTAGCCACAGCAATCAGACAAGAAAAAGAAATAAAAGGCATCCAAATTGGTAAGAAGGAAGTAAAACTGTCATTATAGGCAGATGACATGATTCTATATAGAGAGAACCCTAAAGACTCTACAACAAAATCTATTAGAACTGATAAATGAATTTAGTAAAGCACCAGGATACAAAATTAATATTCAGAAATTAGTTGCGTTTGTATATACCAATAACAAACTATCAAAAGGATAAATTTAAAAAAACAGTCCCACTTACACTTGCTTCAAAAACTACAAAATACTTAGGAATAAATATAACCAAAGAAGTAAAAGATCTGTACTCAGAAAATTATAAGACACTGAAGAGAAATTAAAGAAGACACAAATAGATGGAAACACATATCATGCTCATGGATAGGAAGAATTAATATCATTAAAATGTCCATACTGTCTAATGCAATACATAGATTCAATGCAATTTTTATCAAGCTTCTAAGGACATTTTTCATAGAAATAGAACATATAATTCTAAAATTTACATGTAACCATGAAAAAAAAACGGATACCTCAGCAATCTTGAGAAATAAGAACAAAGAGGGAGGTATAACGATACCTGACATCAAATTATACTACAAGGCTACCGTAATCAAAACAGCATGGTACTGGCATAAAAACAGACGCATAGATCAATGGAACAGAATAGAGAGCCCAGAAATAAATCCATGACAATAGAAGCAAGAATTTATGGTGAGGTGAAGACAGTTTATTCAATAAATGGTGTTGAGAAACCTGGACAGACACTTGAAAAAAATTGAAGCTGGACTAGCTCCTTACACCATATACAAGAATAAATTCAAAATGGATTAAAGACTTAAATGTAAAATCTGAAACCATAAAACTCCTAGAAGAAAATATAGGAAGAAAGTTTACAGACATTACCAGTGTACAATTTTTACTGATATATCCCCTTGGGCAAGAGAAGAGAAAAAAATAAACATGTGGGATTATATCAAACTAAAAAGTTTTTTCACAGCAAAGGAAACCATCGATAACACATCCTACTGAATGGGAGAACAAATTTGCCCATCAGTAGACGATTGGATTAAGAAACTGTGGTACATTTATACAATGGAGTATTACGTAGCCATAAAGAATGAAATCTTACCATTTGCAACGATATGGATGGACCTAGAGAACATTATGCTAAGTGAAATAAGTTCGACAGAGAAAGACAAATACCATATGATCTCACTTATATGTGGAATCTAAAGAAAAGAATAAATGAATGAAGTAATCAGAAACAGTCTCAGAGACATAGAGGAAAAACTGAGGGTAGCTTGTTGGGGTGGGTGGGGATAAAGGGAAAGGTGAGGGGATTAGAAATCACAATCGGTAACCACAAGATTGCCAGGGGGATAGGAAAATCAATGTGGGGAATATAATCAATAATGTCGTAGAGATTTTGTAGGGTATCCAATGGACACTTGTCCCATTAGGAAGACAACCTCAGGACTAGAGACAGTGGAAATGTAATGGCTGTATGTGATGTCAGAGGGGTAGTAGTTTGGGGGGGGGTTATCACTGTGAGAGGGATATAAATGATAAATGTCTATTACATTGTTTTGTACATTTTAAACTAAATAAAATAAAATAAAATGATTTAAAAACTGAAAAAAAAAACTAAAAAAAAAAAAACTAAATAAAATAAAACACTTTACTAGGAATGATTAAAAAAAAAAAGAAAAGGAAAAACAAGGAAGGACCCCAAAACGCATAAGACTCTGAGACATGGGCTGGAAACTGGCATATAAGTATTTCTGGTCAAACAAGTCACATGGCCAAGTCCAGATTCAAGGGGGACGGAAATAGGTTGTTTTTTGTGGTGGGTGGAGCTGCACAGTCACGTCCAAAAGGCATGGATACAAGGATGGGTGGTGAAGTAGGGCTGTTTTTGCACTTATTTTACAAGAGCATGACTTTGAGTAAGGCACCCCTTCTGAATGTGCTTTGTCATCTCTAAAAGGAAGAGATTGTGTGAGGTGATCCTTCCAGCTCAGCCACCCTGAGGACCCACCTCATCTCTGGCCTCCAGGGCCCAGCTGGATTCTAGATTATAACCCTGAAAAGAGGTGTTTTGTTTCTGTCCCTCCTCTGGACCCAGGAAGTGCCTGCCCCAGGATCTCAGGCATCTTTCATCAGGGATCAATAGCTCTTTGCTTTCCCTAATGGGCTCCCTTATGGTCCGCTGTGGCTGTGCAAGAGCCATGGGGAGAGATGCATTAACCCCCCCCTCATACCCCTAAGGGGCATTCATCCTTAATGGAGGGAGGGGTATGGCTGATACAGTCTCTATTGTTTGATATATTAGTGAGGCTTTTATGGCTGGCACCTTGCTGGGGAAGGTAACACAAAAGGTAGGACTATCTCACAGGCCCAGTTTTCATGTACTGAAACCTGCAGACACATGCTTCCAAGGAATTTATCACATCCATCCATCCATCCCATCCATCCAATCATCCATCCATCCAACAGCTTTCTTAAGATCTCCTATGTGCCAGGGCAGACACAGACAATGCAGAGTTTATTAAAATACAACCACAGCCCTCGAGGGGGAAAAGGCAGACAAGTAAACAGTCAGTGGACCATTCTGAGTGTTGGGTGTTGCTAAACATGGAGGAATGATCAAAGAGGGAACTGTATCCAGGATGAATACTGAAGGAAAAATGTGGCTGGATCTTTGCAGTTCCAAACCACTGTCCTGATGGTGGGCCTCAAACTGCCTTCCAACCTTAAAAGGATGAAGGGTAATCCCCAGCCAGAGTATGAAGACCTGAGCCCTGCCCCTCATGGACCTATCTTTAAGAAGCTGACCCTCAAGAGTCTGCATGAGAGAACCCCATGGTGATGGGATGTGTACATCTGAGACCCATGGGACTGAGGTCCAGACCACTGAGGGAGGTGTTGCCAAAAAGGACCACATAAGGGAGACACCCCTCTTCTTCAGCAGGACAGAGCCCACTCCGACTCCCAGATAGATATTTAACCGCCTTCTGCAGCCACAGAAGGATGTATAAGTGCTCAAAATTAGGCATATAATTTTAGGGAGACCCCCTGAAGTCCCAGGTAATAACTCCAACTTTAGGACTGATTACTTTCACCTAATTAGACTTCCAGCTCAGACAAATAAAACTTTCTAGTGTCATTAGAGAAAGCTGGTTCTCAGGCCCCGCCAAGTGGGGAGGGGTTTTGAGACATTGGCTCAAAGATAAAGATACAACTGTGGCTCTCTGCCCTGAGATGTATCCCTGCCCAGGAAATGAAGGAGAGCAGCCATTTCCTCCTGTCATCAGAACCAGGAGATTCTGGGCAAAATGCAAATTTTACATCTAACGTGTGTCTCTTACCATGGAAAACCTCAGTATCGATTCATCACTTATTGCCTCTCCAGTTCCAAAGATGGATTGTGTAGATATGCAAAATAAGTGTAACAAATAAAGAAAATACATTTAAATTGTAAATAAAATAAAATAACATAAAATAACATTGAATGTCAACTGTAATTGTATCTATATCTATGGCTATATCTATATCTATATCAATATCTACATTTAGCTATATCTATATAGTCATGGAATATAAAGTACAGCATAGGGAATATAGTCAGTAGTATTGTACCATGTCAGAGGGGTAGTAGACTTGTTGGGGTTCTCACTTTGTGAGGGGTGTAAATGTTGAATCATTATGTTGTTTTGTACACTTAAAACTAATAAAAACAAAAACAACAACAAAAACATAACTTCATCCAAGTAATCAAAATTGACCTCAACAGTTTTATTCATATTGACAATACCTTTGATATGATGTAGTAAAAGTGTCACTTTACCTCTGTGGTCTTCTTCCCACAAATCCATAACTTTTGTTGTGTAATGAGGAAAGCATCAAAAAAAAATCCGATTGACCTAGATTCTACAAAATACTTAACCAATACACCCAAAAACTGATGTCATGAAAAACAAGGAAAGTCTGAGACTTGAATATGCAAGAGCAGCCTAAGGAGGTATGATGGTTTCAGTAAAATATAGTATCCTGGATGCAATTCTGGAACTGAGAAAGGATATTATATAAAAACTAAAGAAATGTTAATAAAGCATGGATTTAGTTAATAATCATGTATTGATATTAGTTCATTAATTATAAGAAATTTTCCATATTAATAAAACATAAGATGCTAATAATAGGGAAAAATGGGTGTGTGGTATATGGCAATTGCTATTTTTGAAATATTCTTGTAAATCTAAAACTGTTTAAAAATAAAAATATTCATAGCAGTATGCATAAGTGTGGATATATGTTTATATACAGAGGGTGCCAAAAAATACACGCATTTTAAGAAAGGAAAAAACCATTAAAATTGTAATCCTATATATCAATAAAAAAGATGAATGCAAGTCACATTTGACTTCTGCAATTACAAGAGGTGCTCAACTTTGGTTACCGTCAGCATCCAGATGCTTCTGATTATGGTGAACAACTGCTTGAGCAACGTTGAACGTTGACTATCTCTTAAAATGTGTATATATATTTTTTGGCACCCTTGTATAATCTAAATGTATGTAGATATGTGAAGTATTATCAAACAATACAGTGAATGTTTAAATTAATATATATATATATATATGTATATATATATATATACACATATATATATACATATTACAGTAAAAAACAAATTGCCATTAATTCCCCTCAAAATACTCCCCCTCGCTTTGAACACATTTATCTCATCGTTTTTGCCACTTTCTGAAGCAATTCTGGAAGCCTTCTTTTGTGAGTGTCTGTAGCTGTGCTATCATGGCTGCCTTGATATCCTTAATAATTTTGACTTTGGGGAAGAGCCAGAAGTCACAATGTACCAGCTCTGCTTAATAAGGTGGTTGAGGACACATCATAATGTTTTTATTTGACAGAAATTGCCATATATCAGAAGCAATGTGTAACATAGAGCATTGTCATGATGGAGGATGATTTACGGTATATATTCAAACACACCTTCTCTCAACTATAGCTCACATCTGATTCACTGCACCAAACAGGTTGAAACTCATCATGCATTGTTACATGACACTTCCTGTATTGAAGGTCCCTGACTTTCCATTGGAGGGCACCAGCAGCATCATTCACTGTATTTTCTGATCACAATGGAAAAGCTCCGTGTCACACATCACGTTTGATATAGCAATTTCTATCAAATAGAAACATTATGGTATGTCCTCACCCACCGTATTCACCAGATCTGGCACTGTGCAACTTCTGGCTCCTTCTCTAAATCAAAATGACTATGAAAGGCAAATATTTTAAATCCATTCAGGATATCAAGGCAGCCACGACAGAGCAACTAAAGACACTCATGTAAAAGGACTTCCAGAACTGCTTCAGAAAGTTGCAAGAATGATGGGATAAGTGTATTTAAAACAAGGGGGAGCATTCTGAGTGGGATTAATGTGTCTCTTACTGCAATATTTTTTTTGTTTTGTTTTTAATTCTAGTTTACCGTGGTGACAATGGTAAATAAAGTTATATAGATTTGAAGAGGACAATTTTGTAATACAGCATCTATACGAGGTCTGACAATTAAGTTCGTGAACTTGTTGACACGATGTTGCTAACCTTTTTTAATATCAGAAGGATTATTCATTATGAAGTTGTACCAACTGGACAAACAGTTAATCAAGTTTGCTATTTGGAAGTGCTGAAAAAGCTGCATGAAAGGTTAGATTACCTGAACTTTTTGCCAAAAATTCATGGCATCAGGACAATGTACCAGCTCACAGGGCACTGTCTGTGAGGGAGTTTTTAGCCAGTAAACAAATAACTGTATTGGAATACCCTCCCTACTCACCTGGCCTGGTTCCCAATGACTTCTTTTATTATCCAAAGATAAAGGAAATATTGAAAGGAAGACATTTTGATGACATTCAGGACATCAAGGGTAATACAATGACAGCACAAATGCCTATTCCAGAAAAATGTTCCAAAATTGCTTTGAAGGGTGGACTAAGGCACTGGGATTGGTGCATAGCTTCCCAAGGGGAGTACTTTGAAGGTAATCGTAGTGATATTCAGCAACGAGGTATGTAGCACTTTTTCTAGGATGAGTCGGAGAACTCAATTGTCTGATCTCGTATATCACATTGTGTGTATTTAAACATTCACTGTATGTTTTGATCACACCTCATATATTTACATTATATATATGTACATTAATACCAGATATTAACATATTTTTGAGATAATTGTCAGTTCCCTGATTTATTCACCATTTATTCATTCAACAAAGCTTTTGAGGGCCGATAGTGTCAAATTACAAAGGGTTGTCATTATAATTTTGAGCAAAAATATGTTATCTTTGCCCTCATGGAGCAAATAGTCTAGTGAGGAAGAGAAACATTAATTACATAAGCAACACAAGTAAATGTGAAATTACAACTTTTGTAGATAACATGAAGAAGTTTTATGAGCAGCTGAATCTGTAGCTACTCAGAGATGTAAGAACAGATTCCTAAAATTTACATATGAACAATGAATAAGAGTAGAATAAGTGAATCAGTGAGGGAAGACATTTTATGGAGAGGTAAAAATATGTACCTGTGTGAGAAAAAATTAATGACTTAATAACAACAATGACTCTTATTTAATATGTAAATTGTCACTAGCTATGAGTAAAATAAAATTGTTTATATCAAAATAAGTGAGTTTTTCATAAATCCAAATATAATCTTAAGGACAGAATTTTAATTTGATATATATTCTTCTTATATCTGTGGTATTAAAATGTCCATTCTCTTTTGAAACAATGATTATCATGAATAAATTCTGTTTTATTTTATATCAGTGATTAAGAAAATTAGAGAATGTTTACCCTACGCAATTATGCCAAACTATTGAAACTTTTAATGCTCCAGGAAATATATGTCTCAAAATTGTTGAAGTAGAGCCTTACCAAATAGGGCAGGTGTAGATACCTTCCTAAAACAACTGGAAACTATAAAATTATTAATACCAGGTCACTGAATACCAGGGCTGGATGAAAATGCTGATATCACTAGCAGAATAAAAATCAAGAAAAGGATAGAAATGGGAAAGTCAACAAGACCAACCCTCAAGTCTCTCCAAGACTAATCTCATATAACTCTAGACATATGTGATTTAACTGAACGAATTACAGAGCTATTCACACACACACACACACACACACACACACACACACACACGTGTACATACAAGATATGACAGCAAAAATATTTATTGAAGATTAAGTTAATAGAAAAAACAAGATCTGTGTGACTGAATTGGTAAGCTTTAGAAGAAACCAACCATTAGTAAAAGACACTTGCATATGATAGAGCTGAAACTAGGAAGAAGTATAACTTCAAAATACACTATTGTTTGAACAGTCAAAGGGAATTGAAACTGATGCTTTTGCTGAGGTATTTTTGCCTTGTGGAAAAAGTAGGAACATTGGTGTCATCAGACTTGGTATGAAATCTTAGCTTCTCTATTTACTAGTTATGGGACTGAGGCTTCATACTCTTCATCATAAACAGGCGCTAAGTTAACCTCAGTCATTGTGAGGGTTAAATGAAGAAAGTACTTTAAACATGCTGGTCCTTAAATGATGCTGAAACATTTGCAGTTTTCCTTCTCTCCAGTTGCATTCTACAAGTAAATTAGATGTTTTAATCCACAAACCATTAACAAATGGCAGTACCAATTTGTTTATTGTATGTGAGGTTGCGCATCTTTGTTTTGTCAAATTGTCATTTGAGATTTTAAAAGATAGTTGTGTGGGTCACAAACGTAATAAGAGTAGACATATGAGTTAAAATAAATGTCTAGTAGTGACTAGACAATTAAGCAGCTATGATTTTTAGCAAGCGAGATATGTACACCTCAGTTCCCTCATCTTTAAAAGAGACAGGGGAAGAAAATAAGGTGCAAAACTCTCATTCAGCTAGCATTTCATGAAGCCAACATTTCCAATCATTGTTTACTACTGCAACACTAAAAGAAATCCTGATTGATAAATAGAATTTTGTCTGACATTTCTATGAAATTTACCTTTTAGCATAAAGGAATCTCCTCTTCTATTCTAAATTCTTCCATATGTATCCTATGTATCCACTTCATTTATTGGAATAAAATGTGTTACTGAAAATTTATTACTTGCATGTGTGTGTGTAGATAAATTGATGTTAGATAGGTGCCTGATAGATAATGCTTCTATCCTTCTATCCTTTTTTTTCTTCTTTTTTTCTTTTTTCTTTTTTTTTTTTTTCTGACAAGAGAAAAAGAAATATTTAATGACTGGTTCTGTTTTCAGTCACCTTATTGAATGATACATCATGAAATCAAAGTTGTACATCTAGGAAATTTACCAATGTGTATATTTTAATTTGTCTCACGTGGGTATTTCTTCCATTTTGGTGATTGAATAAAACAGCAACCTGTATCATGAATGTGTGAGTTGACTTCCTATGATTATCAGTTAAGGGAATTTGAATCTGGCCACTTGGTTCCACCAATTCAAGTTGCCGAATTTCTTGGAGGTTGTAGAAATTGTTTCCTACTCTGACTGAGATCTTGCTAGGAGTATAGGTTTCATCAGATCTGTAGTCTGCATAAATACATAGTCCTCACTGTTGTTTTTCTTCTGAATTGGATGTTCACTAGATGGGGCTGGGAGCCACCTGACTGCCATTAAGTTTCTATAATAGATTGTCATCTCGTAACTGATACACTCCAAATCCTGGTTTGCAAGATGAGAGCGATGAAAGATCTGTGACCCAATTTCCTGTACTATTGCAGTCCTTTCCAACTGCTTAGGGTCAGCACCAGTTGTCTTCTCTGATGTGGTCATTTTTAAAATAGTAGCTTGCAGACCCGGCTTGCCACAGTTCAAAGGTTTAGGATTCCCTGTGCTAATCCCACTCTGCTTCTCAGGATAACCTGGTTTCCCCAATAACATTGAATTGGTGTCCTAATGCTTCTATCCTTAAAGTGTCATTGAAAATTAGTGTGATTTTAAGTGAGAAAATGTAATTATATAAGTGACATTCTCAAAATAAAATTCATATTTTATTATGTGAAAGAGAATAGACTATCTTTCCCAAATGCTTGTATCAATTAAGAATGTTTTCAAGGACAAATAAGAGAAATCTGAATTACTATTGGAGTAAATAATTGGGTTTTGTCCCCAACTGATAGGAATTCTGGATGGTGACATTTATTGCCTTTGTTTCAGTGGTTCTGTGAATCCACCAAAGACCCATCTTTTATTTATACACATTATTTCCTTCCACTATCCTTAAAGTGTTGGCTCTCACTTTATGTTTGTCACCTGAAGATCACACAATGGCTGCAACAGTTCCAAACATAACTTCAGTTTTAAGAACAGGAAAGAAAGGGAATAAGGACAAGTGGATCTACATACATCTCTTCCTTTTTATCAAGCTAAGAGAAAATTTCCCAAAAACTCTTTTTTTTTTTAATTAATTTTATTGGGGTGACAATTGTTAGTAAATTTACATAGATTTCAGGTGTACAATTCTGTATTACATCGTCTATAAATCCCATTGTGTGTTCACCACCCAGAGTCAGTTCTCCTTCCATCACCATATATTTGATCCCCTTTACCCTCATCACCCACACCCCACCCCCTTACCCTCTGGTAACCACTAAATTATTGTCTGTGTCTATGAGTTTTTGTTTCTCATTTGTTTGTCTTGTTCTTTTTGGTCTATATACCACATATCAGTGAAATCATAGGGTTCTCTGCTTTTTCTGTCTGACTTGTTTCACTTAGCATTATTCTCTCGAGATCCATCCATGTTGTCACAAATGTTCCTATATCATCTTTCCTTAACGCCGAATAGTATTCCATTGTGTATATGTACCACAACTTCTTTATCCATTCATCTATCGAAGGACATTTTGGTTGTTTCCATGTCTTGGCCACCGTAAACAAAGCTGCAATGAACATTGGCGTACACGTGTCTCTATAGAGAAATGTTTTTATATTTTTGGGGTAGATACCCAGGAGAGCGATTGCTGGGTCATATGGTAATTCTATTCGTAATTTCTTTTTTTTTTTTTTTTTTTTTTATTAATTAATTTATTTATTAGTTTCAGGTGTACAAAACAAGGTAATACTTAGACGTTCATCATTTATATCCCTCATACTGTGAACCCCCCTCCCCCCATCCACTATCCCTCCGACCTCACACTGAACCATCACATTATATATATAAAATTATAGTTGGCATTCATTAATGTTTAGCTTCTGATGTACAATGCCATGATCAGGTATCCACAGTATCCCTGAGGTGGTCTCCCAAATAGGACGCATGTCCATCGGATACCCAACAAAATCTTTACAACATTATAGAATACCTTCCCCAAATTAATTTTCAAAAGAAAAACCCTGAGGCCATCTTGTGGTTACCAGCTGCTTCCAAATCCCTTCACCTTTCCCCTTATCCCCAACCCCCATTATGTTAAGTGAAATAAGTCAGAAAGAGAAAGACAAGTACCATATGATCTCACTTATATATGGAATCTAAAGAAAAGACTATGTGAATGAACTAATCAGAGTCAGTTTTGGGGACGCAGAGAAAAAACCGAGAGTGGTATTCGTAATTTCTTGAGGAACCTCCACACTGCCTTCCATAGCGGCTGCACCAGTCTGCATTCCCACCAACAGTGTATGAGAGTTCCTTTTTCTCCACAGCCTCTCCAACACTTGTTACTATTTGTTTTGTTGATGAAAGCCATTCTGACTGGGGTGAGGTGATATCTCATTGTGGTTTTCATTTGCATTTCTCTGATGATTAGCGATGTTGAGCATTTTTTCATATGTCTATTTGCCATTTGTATATCCTCTTTGGAGAAATGTCTCTTCAGGTCCTCTGTCCATTTTTCAATTGGGTTGTTTGTTTTTTTGTTGTTGAGTTTCATGAGTTCCTTGTATATTTTGGATATTAGCCCCTTATCAGAGGAACTTTTTGCGAAAATCTTCTCCCATTCAGTTGGTTGCCTCATTATTTTGTCAATAGTTTCTTTTGCTGTGCAGAAGCTTTTCAGTTTCATATAATCCCATTTGTTTATTTTAGTTTTTACTTCCATTGCCTTTGGAGTCAAATTCATAAAATGCTCTTTGAACCCAAGGTCCATAAGTTTAGTACCTACGTTTTCTTCAATGCAGTTTATTGTGTCAGGTCTTATGCTTAAGTCTTTGATCCAATTTGAATTAATTTTGGTACATGGTGACAGATAGCAGTCCAGTTTCATTCTTTTGCACGTAGCTATCCAATTCTGCCAACACCATTTATTGAAGAGGCTGTCTTTCCTCCATCGTATGTTTTTAGCTTCTTTGTCAAAAATTATCTGTCCATATTTATACGGTTTTATTTCTGGGTTCTCAATTCTATTCCATTGGTCTATGTGTCTGTTTTTCCGCCAATACCAAGCTGTTTTGATTATTGTAGCCCTGTAGTACAAGGAAAAATCAGGGAGTGTGATACCTCCAGTATTGTTCTTTTTTTTTAATATTGCTTTGGCTATTCGGGGTCTTTTGTGGTTCCAAACAAATCTGATGATTTTTTGTTCTATTTCTTTAAAAAATGCCATTGGGATTTTAATGGGGATTGCATTAAATCTGTATATGGCTTTGGGTAATATGGCCATTTTAACTATGTTGATTCTTCCAATCCATGAGCACGGAATGTCTTTCCATTTCTTTGTGTCTTCTTCAATTTCTTTCAAAAATGTCTTATAGTTTTCAGCATATAAATCCTTCACATCCTTGGTTAAGTTCATTCCTAGGTATTTTATTCTTTTTGCTCCAATTGCAAAAGGAATTTTTTTTCTATCTCTTTTTCTGAGATTTCATTGTTGGTATATAGGAAAGCAATGTACTTTTGTACGTTGATTTTGTAGCCAGCAACTTTACTATATTCATTGATTGTTTCTAACAGCTTTTTGGTGGAGTCTTTAGGGTTTTCTATGTATAGCATCATGTCATCTGCAAAGAGTGACAATTTAACTTCTTAATTCCCAATTTGGATGCTTTTATTTCTTTCTCTTGCCTGATAGCTCTGGCGAGGACTTCCAACACTATGTTGAAAAGCAGAGGTGATAGGGGACAACCTTGTCGTGTTCCTGAACGTAGAGCAAAGGGCTTCAGCTTTTCACCATTAATTATGAGGTTAGCTGAGGGCTTGTCGTATATGGCCTTTATTATGTTGAGGTATTTTCCTTCTATACCAATTTTAGTAAGTGTTTTAATCATAAATGGATGTTGTATCTTATCAAATGCTTTTTCTGCATCAATTGATAGAATCATATGATTTTTGTCCTTTATTTTGTTTATGTGATGTATCACATTGATGGATTTGCGAATGTTGAGCCATCCTTGTGCCCCGGGGATGAACCCCACTTGGTCGTGATGAATAATCTTTTTAATGCATTGTTGTATTCGATTTGCTAGAATTTTGTTTAGGATTTTAGCATCTGTATTCATCAGAGATATAGGTCTGTAGTTTTCTTTTTTTGTGCTATCCTTACCTGGTTTTGGTATCAGGATAATGTTGGCCTCATAAAATGAGTTAGGGAGTACTGACTCTTCTTCAATTTTTTTGAAGAGTTTGAGCAGGATTGGTATTAGATCCTCTTTGAAGGTTTGGTAGAATTCACTGGTGAAGCCATCTGGTCCAGATCTTTTGATTTTGGGAAGGTTTTTGATGACTGATTCAATTTCCTTACTGGTGATCGGCCTGTTAAGATTTTCCAGTTCTTCATGATTCAGCCTTGGAAGGCTATATGTTTCTAAGAACTTGTCGATTTCTTCTAAGTTATTAAATTTGGTGGCATATAGTCCTTCATAGTATTCTTGGATAATCCTTTGTATTTCTGTGGTGTCCGTGATCACTTCCCCTTTTTCATTTCTGATTTTGTTAATTAGTGTCTTCTCTCTTTTTATCTTAATGAGTGTAGCCAAGGGTTTGTCGATTTTGTTAATCTTTTCAAAGAACCAGCTTTTTGTCACATTAATTTTTTCTATTGTCTTTTTGTTCTCTATTTCATTTAGTTCTGCTCTGATTTTTGTTATTTCCTTTCTTCTGCTGACCTTGGGTTCCGCTTGTTCTTCTTTTTCTAGTTTTTTAAGGTGTAACATGAGGTTAGTTATTTGGGATTTTTCTTGTTTCTTGAGATAGGCCTGTAATGATATAAATTTCCCTCTTAAAACTGCTTTCGCGGCATCCCAAAAATTTGGTAGGATGTATTTTAATTATCTTTTGTTTCTATGTATCTTTTGAGCTCTCCTCTAATTTCTTCTTTGACCCAGTCATTCTTTAAAAGTATGTTGTTTAATCTCCATGTATTTGTGTTTTTTCCTGCTTTCTTTTTGCAGTTGATATCCAATTTCAAAGATTTGTGATCAGAGAATATGCTTGGTATGATTTCAATCTTCTTAAATTTGCTGAGGCTGATTTTGTGTCCCAACATATGGTCTATCCTTGAGAATGTTCCATGTACACTAGAAAAGAATGTATAGTCCAATGTTTTAGGATGAAGTGCCCTATATATGTCAATTATGTCCAATTCATCTAATGTGTCATTTAGGGTTGCGATTTCGTTATTTATCTTCTGTTTGGATGATCTATCCATAGTTGTCAATGATGTATTTAAGTCCCCTAGTATAATTGTGTTTTGGTCAATTTCTCCCTTTAGTTCTGTTAGTAGTTGCTTGGTATATTTCGATGCTCCCTGATTGGGGGCATAAATATTGATGACTGTTATGTCTTCTTGTTGTATAGTCCCCTTTACCATTATGAAATGTCCATCTTTGTCTCTTGTTATCTTTTTCACCCTGAAGTCTGTTTCATCGGAAATCATTATGGCTACACCTGATTTTTTCTGGGTACCATTTGCTTGAAGTGTCAATTTCCACCCTTTCACTTTGAGTCTATGCTTGTCCTTGTAGCTGAGATGTGTCTCTTGTAGGCAGCATATGGTTGGGTTTAGTTTTTTGATCTAATCTGCTACTCTGTGTCTCTTTATTGGTGAGTTCAGTCCATTTACATTTAGGGTGATTATTGATATGTGAGGATTTCCTGTCATTCTGTCTTTAGTTTTCTGGTAAGGCTGTGTCTCCATTGTTTCTTTGCCTTTTTGTTGTTGTCTGTTATTTCTGTGTGGTAGTATTCTATGATGTTTCCCTCTGTTTCTTCTTTTATTACAGTATATATTTCAGATTTGGATGTTTTTTGAGTGGTTACCCTTGAGTTTATGTAAAAGAAAGTTTGATATTTAGAGTATTCCAGTTTCTTCAGTCCGCTTACTTTCTCTATTCCCATATTCCAGTTCAGGCCTTTACGCTCCTCCTTTTTATGTTTCGGTTGCCACAAGTTGTCCCTGTTGATGGTGGTCTAATAGCCTCCTTTAGTATTTCTTGTAGTGCAGGTCGTGTATTAGAAAATTCCCTCAGCTTCTGGATGTCTGGAAAGGTCTTTATTCCTCCTTCATATCTAAAGGAGATCTTTGCTGGATATATTATTCTTGGCTCATGATTTCTCTCTTTCAATAGTTTGAATATTTGGTTCCATTCCCTCCTAGCTTGTAGAGTTTCTGCTGAAAAATCTGATGATAATCTAATGGGCTTTCGTTTGTAAGTTACCGTCTTCTTTTCCCTGGCTGCCTTGAGGATTCTTTCTTTATCATTGCTTTTAGACAGCTTCAATACAATGTGCCTTGGTGAAGGCCTGTTGGGATTGAGGTAATTAGGTGTTCTATTTGCTTCTTGGATTCGAGGATCCAGTTCTGTCCACAAGTTTGGGAAGTTCTCATCGACGATTTGTTTGAATATATTCTCTGTTCCCTTCCCTCTTTCTTCTCCTTCTGGTATACCCATTATTCTTATATTGCTCTTTCTGATGGAGTCAGAAAGTTCTTGTAGAGTTCTTTCATTTCTTTTAAGTCTCAAGTCTCTTTCTTCTTCCCTCTGTGTAAATTCCAGGTTCCTATATTCGATGTCACTGATTCTTTCCTCCATCTGGTCAACTCTACTACCTAAGCTGGATATTTTATTGTTAATTTCTTCTATTGAGTTCTTAATCTCCAGAAATTCTATTTGGTTCTTTTTCAAGATTTCAATCTCTTTTGTAAAAAGCTCATGGTGTTCTTTGATTGTGTTTCTGAGTTCATTAAACTGCCTTTCTGTGTTTTCTTGCATCTCGTTCAGTTTTTTCAGAATTGCGATCTTGAATTCTCTGTCATTTAAATCACAAAGGTCCATATCTTTAAGTTCCTTTTCTGGAGACTTTTCACTTTCTTTCTGAGCTATCTTGTTGCCTTGGTTATTCATGGCATTCACTGATTTACTATTTCTCTTCCTAGACATCTACAGGAGTGTCTTCTGCAACAGGTTGATAGGTATGCGAAGAGCTTTTGGAGTTCCAAAGCTCTTTCTGCACCAGATTCAGAGCCCGTTTGTTTCAGCAGTTCTGTTTACTCCTGCAGGGATCCGCCCTTGATAGGTGGGGCCAGGGGCGGGGTGAGTTGTGAGAGGTGGCCCAGAGCAATGGCGGCGACCACCACCACAGCCAGTCCTGCTTCCACAGCTCCCTCCCCTTTGCCGGAACTAGTTGAGCTGCGAATCTGTGTCTGCGGTCCACAGTTCTCAGAGCAGCAAATATTCTGTCCTTTGATCCGACACTGCTACTTTATCGCTTCTAGCACCGGGCAGGTGGGGGCGGGGCGAGCTCTGGGAGGGTAGGGATGGGGCGGCTAGTCTCCGTGCCTAGGGTTTCCGTTCTCCGCTCGGCAGTGAGGGCTTAAACCACCGATTTCAGCCCTCTTCCCTCAGTCTTTGCTCCGAGGTCTGCCGTGAGCGAGCGTTGGGTTCAGCAGTTTTGTATGCTGCCCCCTCAGCCCTGTGGGCCGTAAGCGGAGCCCTAGCAGTCCGAGTCCTTCCCTCTCCCGCAGCTGCTGAAGATCCGGGCACAGGGGGCTCCGAGCACTGAGCTAGGTCTGTGTCCTGCGCCAGCGCGGCTCCGTCTCCGCACTTCTCCTCTCCCTCCTTCCCCGCTGGCGCGATTCACCTACCTGGAGGTGAATTCAGTAGTCGGCCTCTTCGTCTTGCCTGTCTACTGTGCAAGGAGTCCTTTGTGGAGTTATTGTTGTCCAATTCGTTGTAAATTTCAGGGGAGCGTTACAGAGGCTCACCTCACGCCACCATTTTTTTTCAAATGTAACTGATTTCTGAATATTAATTTTGTATCCTGCTACTTTACTAAATTCATCTATCAGCTCTAATAGTTTCTTGATGGAGTCTTTAGGGTTCTGAATATGTAGTATCATATCATCAGCTTATAATGATAATTTTACTTCCTCATTACCAATTTGGATGCCTTTTATTTCTTTTTCTTGTCTGAGTGCTGTGGCTAGAACTTTCAGTACTATGTTGAATAGAAGTGGAGACAGTGGGCAACCTTGCCTTGTTCCTGATCTTACGAAGAATGATTTTAGCTTTTCCCCATTGAGTATGATGTTAGATGTGGGTTTGTCATATATGGCCTTTATTATGTTGAGATATGATCCCTCTATTCCCACTTTCTTAAGGGTTTTTATCATAAATGATTGCTGGATTTTATCAAATGGTATTTCTGCATCTATTGATATGATCATGCGATTTTTATTTTTCATTGTGTTAATGTGGTGTATCACATTAATTGATTTGCGGATGTTGAACCACCCTTGCATACCAGGCATGAATCCCACTTGATCATGGTGAATGATCTTTCTAATGTATTGCTGAATTCTGTTCGCTAGTATTTTGTTGAGGATTTTTGCATCTATGTTCATTGGAGATATCGGCCTGTAGTTTTCATTTTTTGTGTTGTCTTTGTCTGATTTTGGGATCACGGTGATAGTGGCTTCCTAAAATTGTTTGGGAGACTTCCCTTCTTCTGGATTTTTTGGAAAAGCTTGAGGAGAATAGGTGATAATTCTTTTTTGAACGTTTTGAAAAATTCACCTGTAAAGCCATCTAGTCCATGGCTTTTGTTTGTTGGGAGATTATTGATTACTGATTCAATTTCCCTGATGGTAATCAGTCTTTTCAGGTTCTCTGTTTCTTCTTGAGTTAGCCTTCAAAGGTTGTACGCCTCTAGAAAATTGTCCATTTCCTCCAGATTGTCAAATATGTTGGCATATAGTTGCTCATAGTACTTTCTTAATTTTTTTTGTATTTCTGTGGTGTCTGTTGTCACTTCTCCTCTTTCATTTCTGATTTTACTAATTTGGGTCCTCTCTCTCCTTTTTTTAATGAGTCTGGCTAAAGGTTTGTCAATTTTGTTTATCTTCTCTAAGAACCAACTCTTGGATTCATTGATCTTCTGTATTGTTTTTCTGGTTTCTATTTCATTTATTTCTGCTCTGATCTTTATTATCTCCTTTCTTGTACTCCCTTTGGGCTTATTTTGCTGTTCTTTTTCCAGATCCCTTAAGTGTGAAGATAAACTGTTGATTAGTGATGTTTCTTGTTTCTTTAGGTGGGACTGCAGTGCTATGGATTTCCCTCTTAGAAATGCTTTCGAGCATCCCATAGATTATGGGTCGTCGTGTTCTCATTCTCATTTGTCTCGAGATATCTTTTGATTCTTCCTTGATCTCCTGCTTGACCCATTCATTATTTAGTAATAAGTTATTCAGCCTCCATGTATTGGTGTGTCTTACAGTTATTTTTTTAATTTAATTTAATTTAACTTTTTTGTAGTTCATTTCTAATTTCATAGCACTGTGGTCAGAGAAGACAATTGGTATGATTTCAATTTTCCTAAATGTATCAAGACTTGTTTTGTGGCCTAACATATGATCTATCTTGGAAAATGTTCCATGTGCACTTGAGAAGAACGTGTATTCTGCAGCATTTTTATTTAATGCTCTGAAAATATCAATTAAATCCAACTGGTCAAATGTATCATTTAAGGCTGTTGTTTCCATATTGGTTTTCTGTCTGGAAGATCTGTCCTTTGTTGTCAGAGGTGTGTTGAAGTCCCCTACTATGATAGTGTTACTGTTCATCTCTGTCTTTATGTCAGTCAGTACCTGTTTTATATATTTAGGCGCTCCTATGTTAGGTGCATAGATGTTTATTAGGGTTATTTCCTCTTGTCGGATTGATCCCTTTATTATTATATAGTGTCCATCTTTGTTTTTTAATATGTTCTTCATTTTAGTCTATTTTGTCAGATATAAGTATTGCAACTCCAGCTTTTTTTCGCTTCCATTTGCAGGAAATATCTTACTCCAATCCTTCACTCAGTCTGTGTGTGTTTTTTGATCTGAGGTGAGTCTCTTGAATACAGCATATACAAGGGTCTTGCTTCCTTATTCACTCAGCCACCCTATGTCTCTTGATTGGAGCATTGAATCCATTTACATTTAAAGTGATTATTGATAGGTACATAGTTTTTGCCATTTTTAAAATTTGTAGTTAGATTGTTTTCTTCTTCTATTTACAGAAGTCCTTTCAGTTTTTCTTGCAATGCTGGCTTGGTGCTAATAAATTCCTTCAGTTCATTCTTTTCTGGGAAGCTCTTTATCTCTTCATCAACTTTCAATTATAGCCTTGCTGGATAAAGCAATCTAGGTTGTAGGCCTTTGTGTTCCATCACTTTGAGTATCTCCTGCCACTCCCTCCTGGCCTTCAATGTTTCTGTAGAAAAGGCATTTGATAGTCTTATGGGAGTTTTCTTGTATGTAACCTTCTGCCTTTCTCTTGCTGCTTTTAGGATTTTCTCTTTGTCTTTAAGCTTTGCCATTTTAACTATAATGTGTCTTGGTGTGGGCCTGTTTGGGTATCCTGTTTGGAACTCTCTGTGCTTCCTGGAGTTGTATGTTGGTTTCCTTCATCAAGTTAGGGAATTTTTCAGACATTATTACTTCAAATGTATTCTCAATCCCTTGCTTCCTCTCTTCACCTTCCAGTATTCCTAATCATAGGAATACGTATGTTGTTGTGCTTGATGTTATCCCACAGGTCTTTTAACCCATCTTCATTGTTTTTTATTCTTTTTTCTTTCTGTTGTTCAGTTTGGGTGATCTCTGCTAACTTGTCTTCTAAGTCGCTGATTCGATCCTCTGCTTCATCTAACCTACTGGTAATTCCTTCAAGTGAGTTCTTAATATTGGTAATTGTGTTCTTTAGTTCTGATTGTTCGTTATGATTTCTACCTCCTTCTTAAGTTCTAACTGGTTTTTCTTTATGATTTTTACATCTTTCTTTATGTCTTCTCTAAGCTTCTTAAACATTCTTATCACCAGTGTTCTGAACTCTGTCTCTGATATGTTGGTTACCTCTGCTTCATTTGGTTCCAGTTGTGGAGGTTTCTTCTGTTCTTTTATTTGGGACATGTTTATTTGTCTCTCCATTCTGACTGACTCTCTGTGTTTGCTTTGATGTATTAGGTAGATCCCCTAGAGTTCTTAGTTCTTCTGGATTATCTTATGTAGTATGTGTCCTTTATATTTGACTTGCACTACTTCGTTCTTCTCTTCTGCGTGTGCTCCAAAGGTGACTCTTGTGTTGTGAATATTGTCCTGTTCAAGAAGAACTTTAATTGCTTTTTGCTTGTGAGTAGGTGGGTTTAACTCCTAGGCTGACTAGTTGTGAGACTTGGCTCTGCCCACCGCAGGGTGTTCTGCTGGTTGAGGGTTGACCACTTGAATGACGTTTAATCTCTATGGGTTCTTGTGTCTGCAGAGAATTCCCTCTGGTGTGTGACTTTTAGGTCAAGCCCGGTAATACTCTGGTTTGGTCTGAAGTTGGCTTATGGACATGTTGAATCTTGTGCCTTTTAAGCTGGGCCCTGGTAGGGCAGTTTCTGAACAAAGCAAATCATCAAGCACAACAACAACAACAAAGAAAAAAAATCAAGTACATTCACATGTAAAAACGACCGACAACCCCTGCTCAATACAGGCAAATATATCGAAGAAATAAAGACAAAGCAAAGCAAAACAAAGAAACAATAAAAAAATAAAAATAAAAAATAAAAACAAACAAACAAAAAAGAAAACAAACAAACAAAAAACAACAAAAAATCCCAAAGCAAAACAAAAGAAAACAAAAGAAAAGAAAAAAGGGGAAAAGAAAAAAAAACAAAGCAAAGCAAACAAGGAGGAGCACCAGACTTGGCTAAAGCCCACCAAGTAATCTCCAGGTTGTCCTCAGCAGTGCCAAAGAGTCCCCTGCATATTGCTCAGGTGATGCCGGTCACCTGGTGCCCAGAGTGAATTTGGGACTGTAGATTTAAATGCCAGGGGTTAAGGGGTCTGGATGACAGTTTTTAGAAAGTCAGTGCTGTTTCTGCCCTTGCCTGCACAAATGCACGCTGAGAGTAGCACCACCAGCCCTGTGTTCAGTACTCCTGAGACTTAGAACACTTCGTCCATGTGTGGGGGGTTGGGGGTGGGTAGGAGAATTTTGAGCTGCTGAGAGCCAGAAGCTGCCTCTGCCGCTTCTCCCTGCTGATCTCAGGGAGTGCCTCCGCAGTTGGCTTCTCCCCACCCCAGGCCAGCCAGAAAGGGTGGAGCCTGGGGAAGGAGGGGTCTTCTCTCTCCCAGAACAGCTGCGTCACACTCCTCCCACAGGCCCGAAAAAGTGGTGGCTGGGGGTGGAAGAGTCTCTTCTCTCCTATCCCAGCAAAAATCACACTCCTCCCAGCCTCTTCTGTGGGTAAGAGCTGGCTGCCAATCTTCCTAGAGCCTGAGCACTAAGGCTCCTCTGTAGTCTGACACCACTCCTCAGTTCAGGGGTCAGTTTAAGTCTCTGGAAGGGCGGGGGTAGGATTGGAAGAGCGGGGAGCGGGGCCCAGGTGTTGAATCTGTGTTCTTTGTCTGCCCTAGAGCCCAATAGCTGCCCACCCCTGCGGGCGAGATCATCCGAGGGACGCATGGAAAGATCTCACCTCCTGGCTTTTGTGTTCACTGTTCTGTCCTGGGCTCCTGTGCAGTATTGCCGCAGGGTCTCTCCTCTACCATGGGGGGGGGGGCGCGGTGCGTTTCTTCTCGCCCTCCTCTCCTCCCCTGTTCGCCCGCTTAGCGCACCCCTAAGGAAACCTTCCACGAGTCTCTTAGCTGTTCTCCTGGCTCTTGTGTTCTCCGTTCTGCCCTGGGACCCGGGTGTCCCTGGGGCTTTGGGCGCTGCGGTCGAGGCTCCGCTGTGAGGGGGGTGGCGCGTTTCCACTTCGCTGTCCTGTCTCTTCCCCCCATTTGCAATTAGCGCGCACCTTCAAGTAATTCTTCCAAGAGTCTCCCAGCTGTTCTGCGTGATGAACAAAGAACTCCTCGATGGTTTATATGTGTCCCTTGCACCATGATCCCAAGGAGGACTCAAAAAGAGCACCCAGCTGCTGCTAATCCTATGACGTCCTATATTTGCAGTGTGATGCAGGTGAAGGCTAGACACATCTTAGAAGCGCGAGCAACTCCTGACTTTTTTATGGTTTTAACTTTTTTTTTTTTAATGCTATCTCTTTGTTGACATACTCACTAAATTCCTTGAACATCCTTATAACCAGTGTTTTGAACTCTGTCTCTAGTAGGATACTTGCCTTTATTTCATTTAGTTCCTTTTCTCGAGTTCTCTCGAGATATATTTCTTCATTTCCTCATCTTGGCTGCCTCTCTATATTTCTATGTATTAGGTAGACCTACTACATCTCTCAGTTTTGAAGTGTGACCTTATGTAGTACAGGCCCTGTTCAGCCCTGGCACAGTCTCCCTGTTCACCTGTGCCAGGTGATCCAGGACTGTCCCTTGTGTGGGCTGTGTATGAACTCCTGTTATAGTTGAGTCTTGAGTGCTATTGACATTTCAGTGGGTGGGGTTTGTCCTAAGGCTGACTTGCTGTGGTGTCTGGCCATGACCACAGCTTATGGGCTGCTATACAGGGGGCTTACCACATGTAGCAAGATTTGCTCCAGTGGGCTCTGTTGCTTGAGTGTGCCACTTGTGGGGCAATTGGGTGGTGTTATTCTGTGGTCTGAAGCCAACCTCCAATTATGTTGGTTCTGGGGCTCCTTTAGAGGAGCTTTGTTGTAAGCCTAGTCCACCCACTGCCTGTGATAATCTGGAGACTACCTGATAGGAGGTACAAAGTGATCCATGGTTGGTCACTGCCTATGCTGAATCTGGATGTGTAAGAGAGAGACCATGCTGAGGATGGTTGCTACCAGTATCCTGTCTAGTGTAGCTGTGCAAAAAGCCAGGACACCTTGTGGCCTGCTGCCTGTTGTTGAATCCCTACTGTTTCCACAGCCAGATGTGGGGGTTCGTCTTCCCAGTACCATTGCTCCTGGCTGGGGAGCCTCTTGTAGGGCTGGGGTTTCTTTCTTCTTTGTGGGTAACCTCTGTAGCAGAGATATCCCTCCCAATTTTTATCTTCCACATGAGATTTGGTGCCTATGTGCTTCACATCTCTGCCCCTCCTATCAGTCTCAATGTGGCTTTTTCTTTATATCCTCAATTATAACTTCTGTTCAGCTAGACTTCAGGTAGTTCTCCAGGTTGATTATTCTATAATTTAGTTGTAATCCTGATGTGTTCACTGGGTGAGGCAAACACAGCATTTATCTACTCTGCCATCTTTGATCTCCCTTTATAAATGTATTTTATTATTAAGATATATCATTTATAGTTTAATGCTTTATTA
This sequence comes from Rhinolophus hipposideros, assembly GCF_964194185.1. Lineage (NCBI taxonomy): Eukaryota > Metazoa > Chordata > Mammalia > Chiroptera > Rhinolophidae > Rhinolophus > Rhinolophus hipposideros. The sequence continues at coordinate 48,499,745 of NC_138059.1, forward strand.
CATATAATAAATTAAACAATCTCATTCATATGACATGTTTTATTTTAAAAATAAATTTCTATTGTCATTAATGTTTTAAATATTTTCCCTTATTAAGCTATTTTATCAATATTAGTTGTTAAGATTACAAAATAAATAATTTTCAGAACAAATGATTTCTAGTATTCTCTACACACAGAGTTTATTCATAATTTAGGTTTTCCAGACTATGCTTGTACGTTTTAAAGGAAGTACATTGTTTCCAATTTATAAACAGTAGGATATTCTACCACTTTCACATCTGAGAAAGCTTTAATTGATTTATTACCCATGTAACAATGGGCATGCCTACAAATGATTGAGAATGGGGAGGCTAATAGCAGGCAATCTCCAGTCTGCCATAGGGTCTACAGCCAGCCTGATTCACACATAGTTGTCATCCACTTGACATGTGAATATGCAAATCCTAACCTAGAGTTGGCAAGAAAACAGACAGGCACTTGCAAAGTGTAGTGGAGGGAAAACATCTCTGCTCAGCATTCCTTAAAAAAACCCTCATTGTCTTCAAATTGTTACTGGTGCCCTGGGTTCTTGAGGTCTCCAAAGATGGAAATCAAGAGAGATCACCACAGAAAAGTTCAGGCAAGAGGAAAAGGTTTATTACGCTTGTGTACAACAGAGCCAACACCAAGAAAGGAAAGGTTCTGGTAGCTCCCTGAGAAAAGTTCTGACAGGGCTTTAAAGGGACCTTCGTGGGATAAAAGCTATGTTCAGGCCTATAAAGGTGGAGGTTTCTTGGCACCTGGGCAGTGCATCCACTTGCTGCTTCATGCATCACATGTCTCATTTGCATTGGAAATCTCCACCCCTGAGCATGAGTTTTAGTATTTAAATTAGGGAAAGTTCACCTTAGGGACACTCTTGGGCCTTACTGTGCATGTGTAGTGATAGGAAAAATCATTTGTTGCTGCTATGTGGATGGTCTGAATGAATCTGAGTTTTTTTTAAGATTTGTGTTTGATAAGCCACAAGCCCAGAGAACATTTGGGTGAATGAGTTAGGGACATAGGCTTATTGAGACATACTGACTGGAGAGAGTCTCTGGTGGTGACCGACCAGAGAGGCAAAGAAGCAAGGTTATATAGGTAGAGCTAAACAAAGAGCATTTTGTGGTAGAAATCATCTGGCAGGCCCTGCAGGCATGCTTTCACATACACAGCATGCCCAAGGAGGCAGGAGACCTTGACTGTTAGTTTATGAGCTTGGACAATTAAGTTCGTGAATTCATCCTAGAAAAAGTGCTAAATACCTCATTGATGAATATCATTATGGTCACCTTAGAATTACTCCCCTTGGGAAGCTATGCACCAATGCTAGTGCTTAGTCCATGGTTCAAAGCAATTTTGCAACTCTTTTTCTGGAATGGTCATCAGATCTGTCATCATATTGCCCTTGATGTCCTGAATGTCATCCAAAAGTCTTCCTTTCAATATGTCCTTTATCTTTGAGTAAAGAAAGAAGTCATTGGGGGCAAAATCAGATGAGTAGGGAGGGTGTTCCAATACAGTTATTTGTTTATTGGCTAAAAACTCCCTCACAGACAGTGCCCTGTGAGCTAGAGCATTGTTGTGATGAATTGTTGGCAAAAAGTTCAGATCATCTAACTTTTCATGCAGCCTATTCAGCACTTCCAAATAGTCAACTTGGTTAACTATTTGTCCAGTTGCTAAAAGTTCATAATGAATGATTCCTCTCATCTCAAAAAAGGTTAGCAACATCACTGCAACAAGTTCGCACACTTAATTGTCAGATCTCATATATGACTGTGGGCTAGGTCCCTATAGTGGATCTTTTTGGTTTGCCTCTCAAGTCTCCTTGATGCTGATGGGTGGTACTCTAGGGGAGATATGAACTTATCAGCCTCCAGTAGCTGACCTTTCTGACTAACAGGAGGAAGTCACCTTCCTGTCTCAAAATAAAATCCACACTTCTTTTATATAAATAATAATTGCCACTTAATGAGCTCTACCTTCCTGACATTTGTTTTTCTATTTAATTTTCCAACAAATACAAGCAGTTAATGTTATTGTCAACGTTTTACAAAGAAAGAGAATTAGACAACAGGGTAATTAATAACCTGCCTAGAATATTTAATAACAGCTACAGTTAGAATTCAAACTCAGGTTTTTCTGACTATGCCATTATCCATCTCGATTTTAGCTCCTGCATTCAACTTTTATTCATTCCACACTGTAGCTATTTTGGACCATTTGGACTCTGTAGGCTTGCATCATTATGTTATTGTCTCTGCATGGGATGTCTTTCATTTCCATGTTCCACCACTTAGCAACATGACTCACACTTGGTAGAAGATCATTAAAAGGATTTTAGAAATTAATGAATAGTAGTCTACCCCCTTCTCACTTAATTTATCAAATATATACAGAAATGTGTGTGTGCATGTACACATACATACATACAATTACTGTGGCCTGAGGGTTATTAAATATGTCACAAATGACTTAAAACTTCATTTTTAGAGAGGGAAAACATAAAAGGGATTCTCCTTAAAATATCTTATTCTGGGCTTTGTGTTGAAGGTATGTTATGTATAGTGAGACAGCTTTTTTAAGAAAATAAGGCTTGCACTAATTTATTATTCTTTAACTATCCAAGTAATATTGTTTTAAAATAATAAGGAGAAAATGCAGAGCACCAAAGGAAAAAATTATGCTACAATTCCCAAACGAAAAATAAAATTGTTAACATTTTTTATAATTGCCAAAACGTTTGTTGTACACACACACACACACACACACACACACACACACACACACATATGTCTATTTATGTGTGTATTTGACATACAAAAATAAACGGTTCATACATGCATACATTAATCTAAAAGTATGTTTTTGATTATGCATAATTTACCAATCTACATGTGTTTATATCAAATTTTTAAAATAATTGCTTAAAACACGGGGTTTGAATGGGAGCATTTTATAAGCCTTGTTTCTTATCAGTCAATAAATAATATACCATGAGCATTAGGGATGACTACACAGTATTCTAATGTTTTGGACTTATCTATCATTGTTTAATACTATAAACAATTCAGTATATGCTTTAAGCGAACTAAAATTTTGCCACCCTGAAGCTGCTTTTTGGGATATTGATTTTTAAGGTTTTACAAAATATAATTTTGAAAAAGAACTCTTAACCCTCCCCCTTTTCCTGCCCAAGAGATTCAGAGAGAGAAATCTTCAGGAAGGAATGTCAGAATACTGCCTTAGGATAATTTGAACTAAGTATGTTAAATAAGAGGATATCAGACAGGTACCTGTTAGTCAGATACCCTATATCCCTTTGTTTCTGAGTTGTCTGGCAAGAATTTAACTGCCATATGCGTTCCACTTTTCTTTAAGTACCTTTAAATCACCCATTCTCATTTCTACAATCTAATACCCCAGTAGTCCTCCTCACTTTCTCCTTTGTCCAAAAATGTCTTATATGTCCAATATTGCCTAACTGTGTTTGGAATTTTCGTGCCTATGTGAATCCCCCATGTGCACACATTAAAACATTTGATTTTCTCCTGTTAATCTGATTATTAGCCCTGCTAGAAGAACTTAGAAGGTGGGTGAACAAGTATTAATTTTTTTAGTCCCCACGTGCTGTATATAAATCTTAACAGCAGTACAGTTTATATTCAATTTTTGTTCTCTGTGGGTGTGTAAAATACTATTAGAATATTTCAAATGAGCTCTTAAAATTTTTGAGATGTGAGGCTTTCACATTTTTTATATTGTCTTATTTTAAAATGTTAATGTTATAACAAGAAAATGGAATATTTTATATTGCTCTACTCTACTTGCTGTAGGAATAATTGAAATTATTTTTAGAGTGGATTACGGTGTGTAAATGTGTTCAAAATCTTAACAGTTAGTTATTTTGTGTCTAAAACTCCACAACAAAAACCTGAATTGATTTACTTTACTTGATGCCAAAATGAGGGCACTAGATGGGACATTTTCCTGTGCCATAGAACCAGCCCTCACATTGTGATTAGCAACCTTCCACTTCTTTATGCTTAGTACTTAGGTTATATAATTTTTTATTTAATTAAAGGATGAAGAAGTATACATAGATTATTTTATACAAAACACAATTAATATAGTATATTTTACTAGAAATAACTTTCTAAAAGTTCATGCCATTGCCAACTAAATTTGTTAATACTAAAGGTAGCAGTTTTTAAATATTTAAATATTTTTATTCAGATTCCTAGGTTAAGATAAATTGTTAAAAATATGGTATGAAGAATTCATAAAAAAACATGAAGTCATAAGGTTATGATGGTATAATTTAAAAAAGGAACATAATTTATGAGTATTTACAATTTAAAAAACATTAATTCTTCAATAATTGACTTAATATTAAGGTCTTATTCTGTTTTATTTTTATTAACATATTGTATTTGTTGCATGTTAGGAAAACAATCAAGAAGTAACTTCTAAGGTCCATTTCATGATTTTCAACGTTTTTTTTATTTCTTTACATACCATTTTTTAAAAGGTTCTATTCTTGTTTGTATATCTCACTAAATACTTTGTGATACTAACACTCTAATCATTAAAATACCCTTTCTTTACTTTTCCTATTTTCTAATTGTTGTCCATCTATGTTGTTTCGACATTCTTGGCAGTTTGGGGAGAGTGGTGGGAAATATACCATGCATTTTATTTTAAATAGAAGTAATAGTATAAAATAAATGTATTTAAAAAACAGATCGTAAGATTCATATGTTACTAAGTTGATCTATGAGAGCAGTCAGGATATACTAAGGAAACCTATAACAAAACAACAGCAAATACAATATAATAGCTTTACACAGGTAAATAAACCTGTTGGTCTTGTAAATACTGTAATGGGAAAAGAAATTGTACTACTACAGAAAAAAGCATGTGAATTCCACAAACACTACTGAATGTGGGTTAGTAGAAAAAGATTTCTGTGATCCACATGTATTTTACTCTCAACCACTACTTTCTATCAAGGAATGCTTATCTAAATAATTTTCAACTTTCCAAAACACATTATTCAGACTTTTTTTTTTCAGATCAAAAAACAAAACTCCAAAGTTAAATAGCATACACTTGAACACCACAAAAATATTTTTATTTAATTGATTTTTCATAAGAATTAATAAGACCTAACAAGAAGCATAATTCCACAAAGTATTCAATACAGGCTTTTTGATTGATTTATAACAAATATATAAGGATCTGCTCTTTCTGTCTACATCTCCAAACTAACCTCATTTTAGCTGAAGTCACCAGTAGTTTTAGAGATTTCCTTAGCTGATTCCTCACTAGAGCAAAACTACTTTGAAGTGATTATTGTAATGTAAGAGAGACATTTTTTTTAACATGACCCTGCTGAAATCATATAAATCTTCTCAAATTTATTTTCTATTTTAAAAGAGAAATACCTTGCTAGAAAATTTGGTCTTGTAGGTGATTTATTTGATGATTCTCCAACTTTGTCCACCATATCCATTAAATTTCCTATGATTTAACATTTGTCAGTAAGACAAGGGAACTAAAATTTAAAATGGAAAAAATAAAATAATAAGTAAAACATTTTATAAATGAAAATAGGCTGCATTAGTAGGATATAAGGTTAAACCATACAGAGTTAGCGTTATTTAAGTTTATCTTTAAAAAATAAAAAAATCATAATTGCTTTGATTCGTACAAATTCTATTATATGTGTAGTGTACAATCATTTATCTAAATCTCATACTCATTTTCACTGGGTTTTTAAGTTTTTTACATAACTTACGATGGAGGAAATTCTTTCTTTGAAGATTTATTTTAAATTCTTATAAATGTCACTCATTTGTCTTAAAGTAAATGTTATACTTTATTTGGGATTCTCACTGAAAATATTTTAACCCATATTTTATCCTTTAGTATTTGAATATTCCATTTCCTTTGTTCTCAAGTGTGAAAGCATCTTCAAAATAATATGTTTTCAAAGTAAAAAAAAACAACTACAGATGTTAATCTCTATATTTGTAGTAGATAGTTATTTAACGTGAACAAAAAACACAGTCTTTTGGTTTCTCATAAACAACAAAATAAATTAGATGGAAATCTCTTACAAAATCAACAAAATCTTTTTCTTTTTATATATAACTTACTACTTCAGATGATCTGGTTCCTTCTTTTGAAATGATATCACAGAATTCATTAAAAAAGTGTTTTCATATGAAATATGGGATAATTTTGATAACAAAATTTACTTTTATAATTTTTATAATTGTTTGATATGCAATTATTTTAGTATGTCAACAGTAAGTACTCACTAAAAATTGATTCTCATAAAATTTCAAGAATCTTGTGTCACCTTAACTTTGTTCTCACTTTTATTATTTATTTACATTGCAGATTAAAAAAATCAACAGAAACTTCCCTGTAAACCAGCAGGTAAGATGGAAAAATACTTAGAAAGTCAAATTATGTATTTCTTTCATTTTATTTATTACAGAAGGTAATCTTGATTGCATTTCATTTTTATGTGGAAATAGTTGGTACTATCATTTGCTATCTTCAGGAAAATACGTAGCTTATTAGATTTCTTTCATAGTACATGTCTGTTTCCTCATATTAAAAGCAGTTTTAAAAATTTTTTATCTAAGTAAACTAATTATACAAATATATTATATGTATTTAAATACAATGTTAAAGAACTTGGAAAGCTATTTACATAAGAATTTTACTGTATCAACATTCGGGAGAGCTTTACTAAATTGATCTAAAAGTTAAAGGAAATTTTCAAAATTTGCTGACTTTTTCAAATGAGTCTAAATTGGGGCATTGAATGAAGATAATATCTAATTAATCAAGCAAAGATTTTAGTTGACATAAAATTAATAGTTGGTAATAGTAAAAAACTGATATCCCTTATAACTTTATTGTGCTAAAATCAAGTTTTGTATTACTTTTATAAACAAAAGTAAAAACATTAATTTGAGTAGGAAAAGTATGTGAAGGCTCAGTGTTTCGTCTCATGCATGTACTTGGTATACAGGATTTGTGTGATAGTAAAACTGCATTGGCAAGGCGTAAACTTCTTACCCGTGACATCAACCTCAGTTTGCAACCATTAATCAAAATTAAATGTCTAAGGTATCTATTCATAAATGGTATACCAATCACAAATTAATTTCAATAGTAAAAATTTTAAAAAATTGCCTTCAGTTTATAAAATCTAGGTTACTTTCTTAACTATACCTCAGTTCCCTTATCTGTTTGTATAAGCACAACTAATAAGTTTGTTTTTTTAGAATTAAATGGTAGCACAAGTTCTCAATATATGCTATTATTATCAATAATGTGTTAAATTTTTAGATTTGTTCTTTGGAATACAAAATGTATGTTCTTGTATAAATTATATTATTAATTATGCCACTAGCCCTGACCAGCCCGCAAAGCCATGTGTGACTGAAATATTAGTGAGGACAGCTCTGCAGAACTCAGTGTGTCTACAATTCTCTGAACTATGTATTTCCAGCCTTAGGCATCCCCTACCTCCTAAATTCAGGACCTCATGTTTGAGACAGGTTGATGTTTTGGATAGATGCAGACGTTGGAGAGATATATGTGTCTTATCACATTCCACAGCGTGCTGTGGTTATATTTGAGGCCCTTGTTTGCAGTGCTAAGACCAGAGCTCTTGCCTAGAGCTTCTGATTCAAGAGCTCTATGACAAAACATGAAAAACTACCTTTGCATCTTTCATCCCATCCCAGGTAATTCTGATGCTGGTGGTACAAGGTGACATCTTGGGAAAAACAGTTTAACAATTTCATAGGGTTGCAGTAAAGGGAAAAGAAATTACTAATGAGAAATTAATCAAATGGAAAGAAACATCAGCAATGGAGTAAGTTTGTAAGGTTGTCCATCAGAAACCTAGATTGTTTTATTGCCAAATATATAAAGATGTATTTGGGAAATTCTTGCCAAATTTGGGGAATTCTTGCCAAATTCTTGGGGAATTTTTGCCAATTCTTGCCAAAAAATATAAATGATAAACTTTTTTGAAGAATGACTCTAATATCTGTGTCAGCATCCTTCTTTGCCCTTTCTAACCTCAACGTGTGAAGAATTAATAATTAGTGTAATTTATATTAAGTGCAAATGTTTCAAACGTTAATGTTTCAGAACTATTCTTTTGTGACATACATAATGATGTTGAATTTTTTTAATTAATTTTTTTATTTAAGTATAGTTGGTATATAATCTTATATTGATTATATCAGTTTCAGGTGTGCAATATAGTGATTTGACATTTTTATACCTTACAATTCGTTTATCGCACTAATTCTAGTAATCATCTGTCACCATGCAAACCTATCATAATTTTATTGACAATATTCTCCTTTCCCTTTTCCTCATCCACCCACTCCCTTGCTTCTGATAACCATCTCTTTGGTTTTTATTTCTATGAGTCTGTTTTTGTTTTCTTTTGTTTTCAGATTGTACATATAAAGGAAACCATATGGTGTTTGTCTTTCTCCGCATGACTTATTTAACTTAGCATAATACCCTCTAGATCCATCCATGTTGTCACAAATGGCAAGATTTTATTCTTTTTTTATTGACGCACAATATTTGATTGTATATATACATATAACACTTCTTTATCCATTCATCTATCGATGGACACTTAGATTATTTCCATATCTTAACTATTGTAATTAATGCAGCAATTAACATAAGGATGCATATGTCTTTTTGAATTAGCGTTTTCCTTTTCTTTGGTTAAATACCCAAAACTGAAATTGCTGGTTCATATGGTATATACATCTTTTGGGTTTGTTTTTGATATTATTTTTGAATCTCCATAGAGTTTTCCATAGAGGCTGCACCAGTTTGCAATTCCACCAACAGTGCACAAGTGTTTCCTTTCTCCACATTGTCACCAACCCATATTATTTGTTGACTTTTTGATAATAGCCACTCTGACTAGTGTGAGGTATCTCACTGTAGTTTTGATTTGCATTTTCCTGATAATTAATGATATTGACCATCTTTCGTATGTCTGTTAACCATCTGTATGTCTTTGGAGAAATGTCTTCTCATGCCGTCTGCCCATTTTTCAATCAGATTTTTTGTTTGTATTGAGTCATATGAGTTTCTTATATATTTTGAATATCAACCCCTTATCAGGTATGTCATTTGCAAACATATTCTCCCATTCAGTGGGTTGCCTTTTTGTTTTACTGAAGGTTTCTTTTGCTGTGCAGAAGATTTTTAGTTCTATGTAGTCCCATGTGTTTATTTTTGCTTTCGTTTCCCTTGCTTAAGGGGACTTATCCAAAAAGATATTACTCAGATTGATGTCAAAAATTTACTACCTATGTTTTCTTCTAGGAGTTTTATGGTTTCAGACCTGACATTTGTCTTTAACCCATTTTGAGTTTATTTTTGTATATAAAGGTGTTTCATATTTTTGCATGTATCGGTTCAGTTTTTTTAACACCACTTATTGAAGAGACTGTCATTACTCCAGGGAATATCTTTTACCTCCTTTGTCATAGACCAGGAGGACCATGTCATAGACCATGTGAGGAAGGGTTTATTTCTGATCTCTCTATGCTGTTCCATTGATCTATGTGTCTGTTTTTGTGCCAGTACCATATTGTTTTGATTACTATAGACTTGTAGAATAGTTTGTGATCAGAGAGCCTGATAACTACAACTTTGTTCTTCTTTCTCAAGAATGGATTGGCTAATCAGGGTCTTTAGAGGTTTCATATAAATTTTAGGATTATTTGATCTAGTTCTGAGAAGAAAGACATTGATATTTTGATAGGAATTGCATTGAATCTATAAATTGCTTTGGGTAGTATGGTTATTTTAACAATATTAGTCTTTCTAATCCATGAGCATGATATATCCTTTCGTTTATTTGTGTCCTCTTCAATTCCTTTCTTCAGTGTCTCACAGTTTTCAGAGTAAATGCCTACTTGGTTAAGTTTATTCCTAGGTGTTTTATTCTTTTTGATGCAATTGTGAATGGGATTGTTTTCTTCATTTTTTCTTTTGATTGCTCATTATTAGTGAACAAGAATATGACAGATTTCTGTATATTAATTTTGTATCCTGCTAGTTTATTGAATTATTTGATTAATTCTATTAATATTTTTGGTGGATTCTTTAGGGTCTTCTATATATATAAACTAACATGTCACTTGTAAATAGTGATAGTTTTACTTCTTCCTCTCCTATTTGGATGCCTTTTATTTATTTTCCTTGTCTGATTGTTGCGGCTAGGACTTCTAGTACTGGTTTGAATAGTAGTGGTGAGAGTAGGCATGGTTGTCATGTTCCTGATCTTAAAGAAAAAGCTTTCAGAGTTTTACCATTGAGTATGATGTTAGCTATGGGCTTGTCACATATACAGCCTTTATCAAGTTGAGGTAAGTTTCTTCTATATACACTTTGTTGACAGTTTTTATCATAAATCAATGTTGAATATTGACAAATCCTTTTTCTGCAACTATTGAGATAATTATATGATTTTTATCTTTCTTTTCTTTCTCTCTCTTTTTTGTAATGAATCACATTAATTGTTTTGTGGATATTGAACCACGCTTGCATCCCTGGTGTAAATCCCACTTGATCCACTTGTTCACTATTTATAATCCTTTTAATGTACTGTTTATTCAGTTTGCCAGTATTTTGTTGAGAATACTGACATCTTTGTTCATCAGGGATATTGGCCTATTCTCTTTCTTTGTAGTGTCTTTGTCTGGTTTTGGTATCAGGGTATGCATAATGTTAATGTTATATCAATGCATTAGGAGAGAAGGGTACATTCCCTACTTAATAAAATCTGAGCCACTTTAAGGAATAAAACTTTTAGAACACGTATATGTTCATTTCTTTTCCATATTTAGCATTCAAGTAGAATTCTTATCTTGGACTAAACCAGATAATTTTGCTTTAACATGAGATTTGTTCCTAACTTAATTTTCATGTAAATTTCCCTGAATCATAGATTCAGAGATATACATGTATGTTTATATGTATGCTATTGATTAAATAATTCAGGTATATGTAAAAATATTAAGTGCTATACAATGAAAATCAAGCCCCTTCGTATCCTTAATGCTCTAGGTCTCAAAATAAATAAACAACATATCACCCATGATACACTGGAACAGAAGTGTCTTGTTTCCTGTGAGATTTGGTTTTGAGTTTGTGCCACGCATGTGGTACGGCTTCTCCAATGAGAGAAGTTAAAATAAAAACAAAACATAAAGGACTCTGGAACTGGATAAATTCACTACTGTCCAGTAGAGGCCAGTGCTACAGACTAGCTTTCTGAGGACACTCCCGCAGTCCAGAATGCATGAGACTTAATTTTAAGTAAAACCACCCTCACTAAAGGAGAGATTTTGACTCTAAATTATAAACCATATGAGGAAATAAGCCATTATAAGAGAAAGCATAGTGTGGAAATTGAAGAACAACCCAAAATTATTTTTAAGTATCATGTATTTTTTGTTTTAAGAAAGGAATGGAAATTGTAAGTCAAGAAGAAATGTTAAAAAATGTGGATTACAAAAAAGCCAAATAGAAGTTCAAAAATGAAAAAAAAAAAGAGTATATTTAAAATTAAAATCAACCTATTGAAAAATAGAAGATTAAAATGAAGATAAAATATATAACTAGAAATAGTATGTCTGAGGATATCATCCAAATTCAGCACACACAGAAAAGGGTAAAACATTTGGAAGCTAATGTGAGACAAAAAGTTTAAAATAAGGAGTTAAAAGCTCAAAAAAAAAAAAAAACAAACAAAAAATCTGCAGAAAGACTGATGAAAATGCATGAGATGCAATGTATGAAGAGAGATGATTGTTAAGAGTTTCTATGAACTTTGAAAAAAACAAACTAACCCTTAAACAAGATGAGGAGAAACAAAGCCACACCAACAAAAGATCTGAAACAACCTAAATAACCAATCAGTTGGATAATGCTCAGCCAATTGAAAGGATAAGATAAAATATTACTATTTGTACTGGTATAAAATGTTGTCCAAGAAAGGTTATTAAGTGACAATAGTAAAGTGAAGAACAAGGAATAAAAATAAGCCACTGATTTTAAATAAAGTGTTTGGAATATATACATATTCTTGTATAGGAACAACATATCTTAAGAAATATAATAACATAGTAACCACAAAACCACAAAATAATAACCACAAAATAAAATAAAGCTGCAATAAACATTGGAGCACATATATCTTTACGGATAAATGTTTTCAGATTTTTTGGGGTAGATACCCAGGAGAGGGATTGCTGGGTCATTTGATAATTCTATTCATAATTTTTGGTGGAATCGCCACATTATCTTCCATAACAGCAGCACCAATCTACATTCTCACCAACAGAGTATGAGGGTTCCTTTTTCTCCATAGCTTGTCCAACACTTGTTGCTACATGTCTTGTTGATCACAGCCTTTCTAACTGGGGTGAGGTGATATCTCATTGCGGTGTTTATTTGCATTTCTTTGATGATTAGTGATGTTGAACATTTTTTCATATGTCTATTGGTCATTTGTATGTCCTCTTTGTTGAAATGTCTATTCAGGTTCTCTGCCAATTTTTTAATTGGTGTGTTGGGTTTTTTTCTTGTTGAGTTGTATGAGTACCTTATACATTTTGGATATTAGACCTTTATTGGAGGTGCTATTTGCAAAAATCTTCTCCCATTCTGTTGGTTGCCTGTTTATTTTGTCAATCATTTCTTTTTTTGTGTGCAGAAGCTTTTCAGTTTGATATAGTCCCATTCTTTTATTTTAGCTTTTACTTCCCTTGACTTTGCAGTCAAATTCATGAAATGGTCTTTGAACCCAAGGTGCAAAGTGTAGTACCTATGTTTTTTTTCAATGCACTTTATTGTTTCAGGTCTTATGTTAAGGTCTTTGACCCATTTTGAGTTAATTTTTGTACACGGTGACAGACAGCACATGGCTTTCCAATTCTCTCAGCACCATTTATTGAAGAAGCTGTTTTTTCTCCATTGTATGTTTTTGACCTAGTTGAAAATTATCTGTCCATATTATCGTGGGTTTATTTCTGGGTTCTCAATTCTGTTCTATTGTTCTGTGTGGCTGTTTTTCTGCCAATGCCATGATGTTTTGATTATTGTTGCCTTGTAGTACAAGCTGAAGTCAGGGAGTGTGATACCTCTAGCATTGTTTGTTTTTTATTCTTTTATTATTATTATTATTAATTCTTTGGCTGTTCAGGATCTTTTGTGATTCCATACAAGTCTGGTGTATATTTTTGGTTCTATTTCTTTAAAGAATGCTATTGAGATTTTGATGGTGATTGCATTAACTCTGTATATTGCTTTGGGTAATATGGCCATTTTAACTATGTTGATTCTTCCAATCCATGAGCATGGAATGTCTTTCCATTTCTTTGTGTCTTCTTCAATTTCTTTTAAAATGTCTTATACTTTTCAGCCTATAGCTCTTTCACATCTTTGTTTAAGTTTATTACTAGGTATTTCATTATTTTCATTGCATTGCAAAAGGAATTGGTTTTTATTTATTTTTCTAAGATTTTATTGTTAGTATATAGGAATGCAATGACTTTTGCACATTGATTTTGTAGCCAACAACTTTACTACATGTATTCCTTTATTGTTTCTAATAGCTTTTCGGTGGAGTCTTTAGGGTTTTCTATATATAACATCATGCCATCTGAGAAAAGTGACAATTTTACTTCTTTATTCCCAAATCAGATGTCTTTTATTTCTTTCTCTTCCCTGATTGTTCTGACTAGGACATCCAATACTAAGTTGAAAAGCAGTGGTGATATGGGACAGCCGTGTCTTTTTCCTGAATGTAGAGAAAAGGCCTTCAGTTTTTCTCTGTTAATTATGATATGAGCTGAGGATCTGTCACATATGGCCTTTGCTATGTTATTTTCCTTCTAAACCCATTTTATTAAGTGTTTTATTACTAAGTGGATGGTGTATCTTGTCAAATGCTTTTTCTGCATCTATTGATACAATTATATGACTTTCGTCCTTTATTTTGTTTATGTGGTATATCACATTGACCGATTTTCATATGTTGAACCATCCTTATGCCCCTGGGATGAACCCCACTTGGTCGTGATGTATAATCTTTTTTGTATTGTTGCATTTGATTTGCTAGAATTTTGGTTAGGATTTTTGCATCTATATTCATCAGAGATATTGGTCTGTAATTTATTTATTTTGTGTTATCTTTACCAGGTTTTGGTATCAGCGTAAATTTGGCCCAAACAAATGAGTTAGGGAGTATTGTCTCCACTTCAATTTTTTGGAAGAGTTTGAAGTAGGACAGGTATTAGATCATCGTTGAATGTTTGGTAGAATTCACTAGTGAAGCCTCCTGGTCATGGACATTTGCCTTTCAGAAAGTTTCATATGAATGATTCGATTTCCAGAACGTTAATTGGTCTATTTAGATTTTCCAGTTCTTTGTGATTCAGCCTAGGAAGGCTATATGTTTCTAAGAACATGTAAGTTTCTTCTAGGTTATTGAGTTTGTTGGCATATAGTCGTTCATTGTATTCTTCGGATGATCCTTTATATATCTGTGGCATCTATGGTAACTTCCCCTCTTTCTTTTCTGATTTGTTTATTTGTGTCTTTTCTGTTTTCATCTTAGTGAGTCTAGCCAAAGGTTTGTCAATTTTATTATTTTTTTCAAAGGACCAGCTCTTTGTCACATTAATTTTTCTATTGTCTTTTTGTTCTAAATTTCATTTAGTTCTCTGATTTTTATTATTTTCTTCTTCTACTGACTTTGGGTTTCATTTGTTCTCTTTTTTTATTTATTTTTTTATTTTATTATTATTATTATTTTTAATTTATTAGTTTCAGGTGTACAAGACAAGGTAATACTTAGACGTTCATTATTTATATCCCTCACATTGTGAACCCCTCTCCCCCCAACCACTATCCCTCCGACCTCACACTGAGCTATCACATTATATTCATAAAATTATAGTTGGCATTCATTAATGTTTAGCTTCTGGTGTACAATGCCATGATCAGGTATCCACAGTATCCCTGAGGTGGTCTCCCAAATAGGACACATGTCCATCGGATACCCACCAAAGTTTTACAACATTATTGAATACATTCCCCAAATTAATTTTCAAAAAACCCTGAGGCCATCTTGTGGTTACCAACTGCTTCCTAATCCCATCACCTTTCCCATAATCCCCAACCCCCCCCCGCCCATCTAAGAACTCTCGTTTTTTTCTTTGTGTCCCCAAAATTGTTTCTGATTAGTTCATTCACATATTCTTTTCTTTAGATTCCGCATATAAGTGAGATCATATGGTACTTGTCTTTCTCTTTCTGACTTATTTCACTTAACATAATGTTCTCTAGATTCATCCATGTTGTTGCATATGATAAGATTTCTTTCTTCTTTATGGCTGCATAATACTCCATTGTATAAATGTACCACAGCTTCTTAAACCAGTCATCTACCGATGGGCATTTCGGTTGTTTCCATATCTTGGCTATTGTGTAAAGTGCTGCAATAAACATAGGAGTGCATACTGATTTTTGAATTGGAGTTTTGGATTTCTCCCGGTAGATGCCTAGGAGTGGAATTACTGGATCATAGGGTAGTTCCATTTTCAGATTCCTGAGATACCTCCGTATTGTTTTCCATAGTGGCTGCACTAATCTGCAATCCCACCAACAGTGCACTAGCATTCCCTTTTCTCCACATCCGCGCCAGCATTTGTTGTTTGTTGATTTATTGATAACAGCCATTTTGACTGAAGTGAGGTGGTATCTCATTGTGGTTTTTATTTGCATTTCTCTGATGGTTAGTGAGGTTGAGCATTTCTTCATGTCTTCTTGTCTTCTGTATATCCTTTTTAGAAAAATGTCTCCTCAAGTCCTCTGCCCATTTTGTCATTGGGTTGTTTGTTTTTTTGGAGTTGAGTTGAGTAAGTTTTTTATAGATTTGTGATATTAATCCCTTATCAGATATATCATTGGCAAATATCTTTTCCCATTCAGTAGGATCCCTTTTTGTTTTATTGATAGATTCCTTTGCTGTGAAAAACATTTTAGTTTGATATAATCCCACATGTTTATTTTTTCTCTTACTTCCCTCACGTGAAGGGATATATCAGTGAAAATCTTACTCTGGGTAATGTCCATTAAGTTTCTTCCTATACTTTCTTCTAGATATTTCATGGTTTCAGATCTTACATTTAGAGTTTAAGTCATTTTGAGTTTATTTTTGTATATGGTGTAAGAGGGTGGTCCAGCTTCATTTTCTTGCATGAGTCTGTCCAGGTTTCCCAACACCACTTATTTAACAGGCTGTCTTTACTCCATCGTACATTCTTGCTTCCATTGTCATAGATTAGATGGGCATATAGGCATGGATTTACTTCTGGACTCTCTATTCTGTTCCATTGATCTATGCGTCTATTTTTATGCCAGTTCCATGCTGTTTTGATTACTGTAGCCTTGTAGTATAGTTTGAAGTCAGGTATCGTTATACCTCCCACTTTGTTCTTATTTCTCAAGATTGCTGAGGCTATCCGGGGTCTTTTATGGTCCCATATAAATTTTAGGATTATATGTTCTATTTCTGTGAAAAACGTCGTTGGTAGTTTGATAGGAATTGCGTTCAATATGGATATTGCCTTAGGCAGTATGAACATTTTAACTATATTAATTCTTCCTATCCATGAACATGGAATGTGTTTCCATCTATTTATGTTTTTTTTCATTTTTTACTTCAGTGTCGTATAATTTTCTGAGTACTGATCTTTTACATCTTTGGTTAGATTTATTCCCAGATATTTTATAGTCTTTGGAGCAATTGTAAATGGAATTGTTTTTTTTAATTTCTCCTTCTGATATTTTATCATTGGTATATACAAATGCAACTGATTTATGAATATTAATTTTATATCCTGCTACTTTACTAAATTCATCTATCAGTTCTAATAGTTTCTTGTGTAGTCTTTAGGATTCTCTCTATATAGTATCATATCATCTGCATATAATGGTAATTTTACTTCCTCATTACCAATTTGAATGCCTTTTATTTCTTTCTCTTGTCTGATTGCTGTGGCTAGAACTTCCAGCACTATGTTGAATAGAAGTGGAGAAAGTGGGCAACCTTGTCTTGTTCCTGACCTTAGGGGGAATGGTTTTACCTTTTCCCTATTGTGTATCATGTTAGCTGTGGGTTTGTCATATATGGCCTTTATTGTGTTAAGATATGATCCCTCTATTCCCACCTTTTTAAGGGAGTTTTTATCATAAAAAGTTGCTGTATTTTATCAAATGCTTTTTCTGCATCTATTAATATGATCATGTGATTTTTATTTTTCATTTTGTTAATGTGGTGTATCACATTAATTGATTTGCGGATGTTGAACCACCCCTGCATACCAGGGATGAATCTCACTTGATCATGGTGTATGATCTTTTTAATGCATTGCTGAATTCTGTTCGCTAATATTTTGTTGTGAATTTTTGCATCTATGTTCATTAGAGATATCGGCCTGTAGTTTTCTTTTTTTGTGGTGTCTTTGTCTGCTTTTGGGATCAGGGTGATAGTGGCTTCGTAAAAAGTGTTTGGGAGTCTGCCTTCCTTCTGGATTTTTTGGAAGATCTTGAGGACAATAGGTAGTAATTCTTTTTTGAACGTTTTGAAAAATTCATCTGTAAAGCCATCTGGTCCATGGCTTTTGTTTGTTGGGAGATTATTGTTTACTGGTTCAATTTCCCTGGTGGTAATCAGACTGTTCAGGCTTTCTGTTTCTTCTTGAGTTAGCCTTGGAAGGTTGTGTGCCTCTAGAAATTGTCCATTTCTTCCAGATTGTCAAATTAGTTGGCATATAGCTGCTCATAGTAATTTCTTAAAATTTTTTGTATTTCTGTGGTGTCTGTTGTCACTTCTCCTCTTTCATTTCTGATTTTACTAATTTGGGTCCTCTCTCTCCTTATTTTAATGAGTCTGACTAGAGGTTTGTCAATTTTGTTTATCTTCTCTAAGAACCAGCTCTTGGACTCATTGATCTTTTGTATTGTTTTTCTGGTTTCTATTTCATTTATTTCCGCTCTGATCCTTATTATCTCCATCCTTGTGCTCCCTTTGAACTAATTTTGCTGTTCTTTTTCCAGATCCCTTAAGTGTGAAGATAAACTGTCAGTTAGTGTTGTTTCTTCTTTCTTTAGGTAGGCCTGCAGTGCTATGAACTTCCCTCTTAGGACTGCTTTCGCAGCATCCCATAGATTTTGGGTTGTCGTGTTCTCATTCTCATTTGTCTCGAAATATCTTTTGATTTCTTCTTTGATCTGCTGCTTGACCCATTTATTATTTAGTAACATGTTATTCAGCATCCAAGAATTGGAGTGTCTTCCTGGTTTTTTTTTCCTGTAGTTCATTTCTAATTTCATAGCACTGTAGTCAGAGAAGACAATTGGTATGATTTCAATTTTCTTAAATTTATCAAGGCTTGTTTTGTGTCCTAACATATGATCTATATTGGCAAATGTTCCATGTGCACTTGAGAAGAACGTGCATTCTGCAGTACTGTGGTGAAATGCTCTGAAAATATCGATTAAATCCAAGTGGTCCAAAGTATCATTTAAGGTTGTTGTTTCCATATTGATTTTCTGTCTGGAGGACCTGTCCCTTGTTGTCAGAGGTGTGTTGAAGTCCCCTACTATGATAGTGTTGCTGTTGATCTCTGTCTTTATGTCCATCAGTACCTGTTTTATATATTTAGGTGTTCCTCTGTTGGGTGCATAGATGTTTACTAGGGTTATGTCCTTTTGTCAGATCCATCCCTTTATTATTATATAGTGCCCATCTTTGTCTTTTAATATGTTCTTCATTTTAATGTCTATTTTGTCAGATATAAGTATTGCAACTCCAGCTTTTTTTTCGCTTCCATTTGCATGAAATATGTTACTCCAACCCTTCACTTTCAGCCTGTGTGTGTCTTTTGATCTGAAATGAGTCTCTTGTATACAGCATATATACGGGTCTTGCCTCCTTATCCACTCAGCCACTCTATGTCTCTTGTTTGGAACATTTAATCCATTTACATTTAAAGTGATTATTGATAGGTACATAGTTATTGCCATTTTTAAATTTGTAGTAAATTGTTTTCATCTTTCTTCTATTTACAAAAGTCCTTTTAGTATTTCTTGCAACGCTGGCTTGGTTGTAATAAATTCCTTCAGTTTGTTCTTTTCTGGGAAGCTCTTTATCTCTCCATCAACTTTAAATGATAGCCTTGCTGGATAAAGCAATCTAGGTTGTAGGTCTTCGTGTTCCATCACTTTGAGTATCTCCTGCCACTCCCTCCTGGCCTTCAAGGTTTCTGTAGAAAAGTCATTTGATAGCTTTATGGGAGTTCCCTTGTATGTAACTCTATCTTTCTCTTGCTGTTTTTAAGATTCTCTTTTTGTCTTTAAGCTTTGCCATTTTAACTATAATGTGTCTTGGTGTGGGCCTGTTTGGGTTTATCCTGGTTGGAACTCTCTGCACTTCCTGGGCTTGTATGTTGGTTTCCTTGATCAGTTTAGGGAAGTTTTCGGACATTATTACCTCAAATATGTTCTCAATCCCTTGCTTCCTCTCTTCGCCTTCTGGTATTCCTATGATGCACATGTTGTTGCGCTTGATGTTATCCCAGAGGTCTCTTAACCAATCTTCATTGTTTTTTATTCTTTTTTCTTTCTGTTGTTCAGTTTGGGTGATCTCTGCTAACTTGTCTTCTAAGTCGCTGATTCGATCCTCTGCTTCATCTAACCTGCTGGTCATTCCTTCAAGTGAGTTCTTAATTTCGTAATTGTGTTCTTTAGTTCTAGCTGGTTGTTCGTTAAGATTTCTACATCCTTTTTTAGTTCTAACTGGTTGTTCTTTATGATTTCTATATCCTTCTTTATGTCTTCTCTAATCTCATTAAACATTCTTATCACCAGTGTTCTGAACTCTGTTTCTGACAGGTTGGTTACCTCTGCTTCATTTGGTTCCAGTTGTGTAGGTTTGTTCTGTTCTTTTATTTGGGACATGTTTTTTTGTCTCCCCATTCTGACTGACTCTCTTTGTTTGCTTTGATGTATTAGGAAGATCCTCTAGAGCTCTTAGTTCTTGCTGGGTTATCTTATGTAGTATGTGTCCTTTATATTTGACTTGGACTACTTCGTTCTTCTCCTCTGCATGTGCTCCACAGGTGGTTCGTGTGATTAGTATATTTTACTGTTGAAGAAGAACTTTGATTGCTTTTTTGTTGTGAGTACGTGGGTTTAACTCCTAGGCCATCTAGTTTTGAAACTTGGCTCTGCCCACTGCAGGGTATTCTGCTGGGTGAGGGTTGGCCACTTAAATGAGGTTTGGCCTCTATGGGCTCTTGTGCTTTCAGAGAATTCCCTCTGGGTGTGTGACTTGTAAGTCAAACCCGGTAGTACTCTGGTTTGGTCCAGAGTTGACTTCTGGATATGTTGAATCTTGTGCCTCTTAAGCTCGACCCTGTTAGGGCAGTTTCAATACAAATCAAGTTACCAAGTACAACAACAACAACAACAAAGTAAACAAATCAAGTACATTCACGTGTAAAATACAACTGACAATCCCCACTCAACATAAGCAAAGATATCAAAGAAATAAAGACAGAACAAAGCAAATCACAACAAGCAGAAAAAGAAAAAAAGAAAAAAAAGGAACCCCAAGTAAAGCAAAACAGAAAGCAGCACCAGTCTTGGCTTAAGCCCACCAAGTAATTTCCAGGTTGTCTTCCGCTGTGCCAAAGAGTTCCCTGCCTATTGCGCAGGCAGCGCTGGTCACCTGGTGCCCAGAGTGAATTTGGGAGTGTAGATTTAAATGCGAGGGGCTGAGGCATCTGGATGACAGTTTTCAGAGAGACCGTGCAGTTTCTGTCCTTTTTTGCACAAATGCACGCTGAGAGTAGCACCACCAGCCCTGTGCCCAGTACTCCTGAGTCTTAGGGCCCTCCTTCCGTGGGTGTGTGGGTGGGGGCGGGCGGGAGATCTCTAAGCTGCTGCAAGCCGGGAGCTGCATCTGCCACTTACTGCTGAACTCAGGGAGTGCTTCCATGGTTGCCCTTGCCCCGCCCCAGGCCAGCCAGAGAGGGTGGGTCTGGGGATGGAGGGGTCTTCTCTCTCCCAGGCCAGCCATGTCACACTCCTCCCGCAGGCCCGAAAACGTAGTGGCTGGGTGTGTGGGAGTCTCCTCTCTCCTTGTCCAGCGAAAATCCCCTCCTCCCAGCCTCTTCCAAAGGTCAGAGCTGGCTGCCAGTCTTCCCAGCGCCTGAGCACAAATGCCCCTCTGTAATCTGACACTACTCCTCAGTTCAGGGGTCAGTTTAAGTCTCTGGAAGGGCGGGGGGAGGATTTGTAAAGTGGGGTGAGGAGCCCAGGTGTGGCGTCAGAGTTCTTTGTCTGCCCTAGGGCCCATGAGCTTCCCGCCCCGGTGGGAACGATCAGCTGTGGGACACAGGGAAAGAGCCCACCTCTTGGACCCTGCGCTCTCCGCTGCACCCTGGGCTCCCGTGGTACTCTAGAACCCTGGGTTCTGCCTGCCGCTGCTGCTGTGGGCATGCTGCAGGGCTGCAGCTCTACTGTGGGGGGTGGGGAGAGCGCGGCGCGTTTCCTCTTGCCCTCCTGGCTTTTCCCCCACTCGCCCAACTAGCGCACCCCAAAGCAAACCTTCCACGAGTCTTCGTTCTGTACTGGGAGCCGCGCAGCTCAGCGCTTGCTTTCCGGCCTGGGCTCCGCCCTTGGGGGGTGGTGCGTTTCCACTTTGCGCCCCTCTCTCCTCCCATGCTTGCCCAACTAGCACACCCCAAAGCAAACCTTCCACAAGTCTCTGCTCCGTCCTAGGAGTCGCGCCATGGTCGCCGTCTGGCCTGGGCTCCGCCATGGAGAGGGGGCGCGTTTCCACTTTGCGCCTCTCTCTCCTCTTTTGCTTGCCCAACTAACACACCCCAAAGCAAACCTTCCACCCCTCATTTGTTCTTATTTTTGAATTCTTTAGGTGTAACATGAGGTCATTTATGTGGAATTTTTCTCCTTCCTTGAGATAGGCCTATAATTACATTACTTTTCCTACAAAACTGCTTTTGCTGCGTCACAAAAAATTTCTGTAGGATATATTTTTATTCTCATTTGTTTCTATGAATATTCGATCTCTGCTCTTAAGTCTTCTTTGACCCAGTAATTCTTTAAAAGTCCGTTGTTTAGTCTCCATATATTTGTGTTTTTTTCTGCTTTGTTTTTGCAGTTGATATCCAATTCCAAAGCCTTGTGATCAGAGAATGTGCTTGGTATGATTTCAATCTTCTTAAATTTGCTGAAGCTAGTTTATGTCCCAACATATGGTCTATCTTTGAGAATGCTCCATGTACACCAGAAGAGAATCTGTAGTCTGATGTTCTAGGATGAAATACTCTATAAATGTCAATTATGTCCATTTCATATAATGGGTCATTTAGGGTTGCTATTTCTGTATTTTATGTTTGGATGACCTATCCATAGCTGTCAATGATGTATTTAGGTCCTCTACTAGATTTGTGTTTTGGTCAATTTCTCCCTTTGTTCTGTTAGTAATTGCCTTGTACATTTCATTGCTCCCTTAATGGGGGCATAAATATTGATGACTGTTACATCTTTCTGTTGTATAGTCTCCTTTGTCTTTATGAAATGTCCATATTTGTCTCTTGTTACCTTTTTCACCCTTTCTTTGTCATTAATTTTTCTTGGATTCTTTCTTTGTCATTAATTTTTGACAGCTTCAATACAATGTGCCTTGGAGAAGGCTTGTTGGGATTGAGGTAATTAGGTGTTTTATTTGTTTCTTGGATTTGAAGATCTAGTTCTTTCCACAAGTTTGGGGAGTTCTTGTTGACTATTTGTTTGAATATACTCTCTGTTCTCTTCTTTTTCTTCTCCTTCTGATATGTCCATTTTTTTTATATTGCTTTTTTTTGATAGAGTCAAAAAGTTCTTGTAGAGTTCTTTCATTTCTTTTAAGTCTCAATTCTCTCTCTTCTTCCATCTGTGTCATTTCCAGGTTTCTATCTTCAATGTCACTGATTCTTTCCTCCATCTGGTCAGCTCTATTACCTAAGCTGGCTATTTCAATCTTCATTTCTTTTATGGAGTTCTTAATCTCCAGAAACTCTATTAAGTTCATTTAAAAAAATTTTAATCTCTTAAGTAAAATGTTCATTTTGTTCTTTAATATGTTTCTGAATTTATTAAACTTCCTGTCTGTGTTTTGTTGCATCTCATTGAGTTCTTTAAGAACTGCTATCTTGGATTCCCCATCATTTAAGTCACATATTTGCATGTCTTCAAGTTCATTTTCTGCAGACCTTTCATTTTCCTTCTGAGCTGCTTTGTTACCTTGTATGGGGACAGAGCCCCAGAAAGCACTTTCCAGGCTCTCAGCCTCATGTGGAGAGGTGCTGGCTCGGATAGTGGATGGCCGTCAGCTGTGGCTGGATGGCCATCAGCGGTAGCCATTAAGCCATTGGCCACTGATATAACTGCCGCGGCTACAGAGGGGAGCCAAGAAGAGTGAAGGAGGATACTGAAGGAGAGTAAAGGAGAGTCGAGGAGAGTTGGTCGTTTGACAGCAAAGCGGACAGTAGGTCGCACGTCATGTAAATCCAGCCTCCAGTGAGACCATAGTGGTATGACTTCCCTACCTATGGCTCCTTGGGTGTTCCTTTTTGGCCTCACCGTGTCCTGTGTTCTTATGTGGGGAGCGGGAGAAGAGACCCCGCCAGACGCCCCGCACGACACCTTGGTTATTCATGACAATTAATGAATTATTTCTCTTACTAGGCATCTACAAGAGTCAGTTCTGCAACTAGTTGATAGAAAGTCGTCTTTCTTTTGCTTTGCAGTAGGTGTAAGTGGAATATTTTATTATCTCTCTCACTGCAGCTTTTTATTCTCTCTCACACTATAGTGTTATATTATCTCTGCACTGTTCTGGCTTTTCACACAATGGGGGGGGGTGTTTCCTGGAATGTGGGCCTCTCCTCTGTGAGCAGGTCACCTGGTTCTCAGGGCACAACCTCTGTGGGGAGATGTGGAGGGCTTCTGAAATTCCAAAGCTCTTCCTGCACTGAACTCCAACCCTGTGCATTTAAGCAGCTCTGTTTACCCTTGCAGGGATCCACCCAGATAGGTGGGGGTAGGGGTAGTGTTTGTTGTGAGATGTAGCTCTGAGCTATGGCAGCAACCACCAACAGAGTCAATCATGCACCCAGGGCTCCCTCCTCTTCACTGGAACTACTTGGGCCACGAGTCTGTGGCTGTGGGGCCACAGTTCTCAGAAGTGCAAATATTCTGTTCTTTTTATCTGACTTGCTACGGTTTTACTTCTAGCACTGAGAAAGTGCAGGTGGGTTGAGCTCTGGGAGGGTTGGGAGGAGTCAGCAAGGCTCTCTGCAGAAGTCTTCTGTTCTCTGCTTGATAGTGAGTGCTTAAACTACCATTCTCACCCTTCATCCCTCAGTCTTTGCTCTAGGGTCTCTGCTCTGAGTGTTGATTTCAGCTGTGTTATGTGCTGATTCCTCAGGTGGGACTGTGTGCCATAAGTGGAATGCTAGCAGTCTGAAATCTTCCCTCTCCTGTGACTGCTCTAGCTCTGGAATGCAGGGAGCTCTGAGCTTAGTCTGCATCCTGTGTCCCATGCACACAGCCCACATCTCTGTACTTCCCCCTTCTCTTCTCCCCTGCTTGTCCAATTTCCCCACCTTTAGATGATTTCAATATATGTCTCTTAATCTTGCCTGTCTGCTGTGCAGGGAGTCCTTTGCGGAATTATTGCTGTTCAATTTGTTGTAAATTCCAGGGGAGATTTCAAACATTTCACCTCATGCCATCATTTCTGTGATATAATCTGTGCTTGGTGAGTCCTCTGTGGGAGATGAGAGTGAGGTCAAGGTCATCCCTCAACCCCAAGACAGCCCTGGCGAATTACTATGGACTATGGGGAATTGCCTTCTATCCCTGATTTAATGGACAGCTTGACTTTTTGTTTGGGAACATACCATCATGTATTGGAACTGGCGGATGTTTGCTTTTGTATCTTGACTGGCCGCCATCAATAATATGTAAGCATCTTGACTGTGAGCCGCTGTTGTTCCAGCACGGTACCCTGAGAGGCCCAGAGAGAGTGGCAGTGCCCTGAGAACCCTGGCTGTGTCCAGGAAGTCTGGCTGTGTCCAGAGAGAGTGGCAGTGCCCTGAGAGGCCCTGGCTGTGCCCCGGGAAACAGGTGGTACCCTAAGAAGCCCAGGAAGTGTGGCTGTGCCCAGAAGTACTGGTGGTGCCCTGAGAAACCCTGGCTGTGCCCGGGGAGACAGGTGGTACCCTAAGAAGCCCAGGAAGTCTGGCTGTGCCCAGAAGTACTGGTGGTGCCCTGAGAAACCCTGGCTATGCCCAGAGAGCCTGGCTATTGCATTCACCTCTAGGCTCCTCGCACAGGGCCCCTGGCAGAAGACGCTTCTTGCATAGATTGTGAGGCGAGACACTGTAGGGGTGGAGTTTGGGGACACAACCCCAGAAAGCAGTTTCCAGTCTCTCGGCCTCACATAGAAAGGTGCTGGCTCAGGTAGTAAATGGCCATCAACTGTGATTGGATGGCCATCAGCTGTGCCTAGTTGGCCGTCATCTGTAACCAGTGAGCCATTGCCACTAATATAACTGCTGTGGCTACGCTAGCAGAGAAAATGGGGGTAGCAAGAAGATGGTGGCTGAGCCTGCAAGTGGCGCAGTGAGGGTTGCGAACAGTGTGGCTCCTGCTTCCTGTGTCTCCAACCCAGCCGCCAGCAAGAATATAGAGATATGACTCCCCTACTTATGGTTCCGTGGGTGTTCCTTTTTGGCCTCACCATGTCCTGTGTTCTTATGTGGGGAGAGGGACCAGAGACCCTGGCTGACACCCTGCAGGACAAATGGTGCAGCGAGCAGGGTCCCCCGCACGACAGCCTTTTTAAAGATGCATTCTTAATATTATGTGTAAAGTTGAGTATCTTTAAATAACATTGTTATTGCCTTTATAGGTCTGTCTCTAAATTTTGAACTGGTTTATTATTTATTTGTAAATGCTGTATACCCTTTGTATTTTTATGTAGTCTTAGTTAGTCTCCTTTCTTTCTTTGTTTCTTTCTCATAGAATTTTTATTGTACTTAAAAACGTTTTATCATTCCAAAATTAATGAAAATAAAAATATATTCTGTATTTCTAGTAGTTTTATGTTCTTATTTTTACATTTAAACAATTATATTTTCTAGGACCTTAAGCATTTCTCTTATTGCAGTTATCACACTGTGTATTATTCATCATTAATCCATCCTCTGTTTCCTAGCTAAAACTCAACTATAAACTTTTTGATAGTGAAGATATTTTTCTTATTATATCCTTCATTCTGAATGCAGTGCTTTGCATATCATGATTGTGGTAGAAATCCCAATGTGAATAGGTTTGGAAATATCTTTATATGAGAAATGTGGTTAAAAATCAGACCTCATCAAAGTTAAAATTTTCACTTTTCAAAAGTGACTCTTTAGAAAAATACAGGACTCATTCTGGGAGAAAATATTTGCAAACCACATATCAAATAAAGAACTTGCATCCAGGATGTATTTTTAAAAACTTAATATTTAGAAAACAAACAACTCAGTAAAAAAATAAAATAAAATAAAAATAAAAATGTGCACCAAGATTTGAACAGATACTTCACCAAAGAAGTATACAAATATAATGTCAAATAAGCACATAAAAAAAAATATTCAACCTCAGTAACCATCAGGAATATGCAAGTCAAAAGTACAATTAAATACTTCTACGCATTCACTAGAATGGTTAATTTTAACTGCTCATACTAAGTATTGACAAAGAGGTATTAGAAATATTATACACTGCTGGTGGAAATGTAAAAAGGCACAACCACTTTGGAAGACAATATGGCAGTGATTAAAGAAAGTTAAATGTACATCTACCATATAATCCAGCAATTCTACTCGTAGGCAATGAAAGCATATGTTCATGCAAAGACTTATTCATGAATGTGCATAGCAGCTTTCTATGTTAATAACCCCAAACAGGAAACAATTCAAATTTTATCAACAGGTGAATGGATAAACACACAATGCTGTATTTCTACAATGATATATTACTTAGCAATAAAAAGTAACACACTCCTGACACATGCTACAACATGGATGAATGTCAAAATTAAAAAGTATATGCTGCATGCTATTATTTACATAATATTCTAGGATTTTAAAACTGAATTATAAAATCAGAAAGCAAATCAGAAGTTTGGGAATGGGAGAGGTGGCAACGAAGATGGGATTATAAAGAAACATGAGGGAACTTTGGGGATTGAAGTATACGTTTATTATATTGATTCTAGTGATGATTTGATGGATGTATACATATATCAAAACTTATTAAATTTTTCTCTTTAAATGTGGGCAGTTAACTTATGTCATTATACCTCAATAAAGTTAAAATCATTTTTGTTATTATGTCTGAGAATCAAATAAGTCAGGAATTAAATTAAACCAGGGCCATTAGGTTTAGACGACAATCTTAATTATTGTCTAGACTTGAATTACAATAGTGTATATCTTAGTTTACTTTTTGTTAGTAGTAACTTTCTAATTTCCTCCATATATCTGGGACATAACCATCTATTTTCTCTATTACAGTTTGATCAGTTTCATTTATAAAATGACACACCTAAATTCAGCTTTAATTGATAACTTTACTGAAAAGCAGGGTAAGGAATGACAGTAATCTTGTTAAATTAAGCAGAGATACTCAGCTCAATGTAAAATTGTGTTTTGATAATTCATTCAGCGTTTTAGAAGTCATTTAGACAATCAGACCTATATTACACTGCTATATATACCAAAATCAGTTTTTATAAATTATTTTATTTGTCATTTTAATCATTTTAACCAAAATTCATCTATCCTCAAGAATACCTCATAATTCCCACAAAATAGCACTTTACAATGAATATCTTCTATAATTACCAAGAATAAATATTATAGAGGTTAATTCATCCTGGAAACATTAATGAAATTATCTCCTTTTATATTAGACACTATGCAAAGCATTATCATTAAACTAAAATTATAAATAAAAATTATACTCATTTAAAATAAGTGAAATATTAGTTCAGGTAGTTTACCTAATAGAAACATTTGTTTTGACTATAGTAATTTGCACACCTTATTATAGATAGCTATAGGAAATATGTAGAATGGTGGAGACAGTGATTAATAGCCTCTAATTCTGTTGAGGATAACTAAGAAATTAAAGGACACTTTAGAAAACCCATTTTTGGAGCAACGTCAAGGATAACAGAGGACTAAGGATATCCAAATATTTACCTCTACATAAAAGTTACAAAAAACTAGCAAACATGGTCCAAGTCAAATTTTTCACAACTATGGAAATTCACCAAAAGCTTTCTGAACCAAGGGAGCATTTATTCAAGAAAAAGAGCTGAATCTCGGTAGGCCATCAAGGTTTATGGCTGTGTATGTGTGAGTGTGTGTGTGTGATTTTTAAAGACATTAGTCTTAATGAGGCTGGCAATTGGTCTTTGTTTTTATTTTGGATTTCAAAATCCAGTTTCTTTCAACAGGATGGAAAACTTCTTTTAGTTCCTTGTATACAAAGTCTGTCAATTAAGTTCGTGGACTTGCCACCATGTGCTTATATTGCCAGCACTGTGTATCAGCTCAGTAAGGTTTAACAACCTTGGTATATCAGTGTCTCACAGCTGTGTTCATGTCGACATGCTGTGGTGTCTTGCTGAGTTTAGTTCATTATTGTTATTCCGTGTTTTTGGGTGCCATCATGAGAATGTCTGAGCTTGAATTAGAGCAACAAACAAACATGAAATTTCTTTTTAAACTTGGCAAGATTGGAAGTAACATCAGGGTCTTGTTAGTCCAAGGTTATGGGGATAATGTCATGAAGAAAACGTCAGAGTACAAACAGGTTAAATGTTTTACTGAGGGGAGAGAATGAATCACTGAAGAACATAGATCAAGGTGGCCAGTAACAAGCAGAACTGATGAAAAAATTGCAAAAAATTATCGAATTGTGCATCAAATTGTCGGCTGACTGTGAGAAGCTAGCAGACCAAGTAAACATCGATAGAGAAACAGTTAGGAAAATCTTCACTGAAAATCTTGGCATGAGCAAGCTGTGTGCAAAAATGGTCCTGAGGAGCTCACCAATAAACAAAAGCAAAAGAGAGTCAAAGTTTGCCAAGACCTTTTGGAGAGGCAAGACAATGTTTTGGGCCATGTTATCACTCATGATGAAATGTGTGTACGAATATGACCCTAAAACAAAGCATCAAAATTCACAATGGAAACCAGTTAATTATCCACAACCTTAAAAGTTCTGTCAGTCCAAATCAAGAGCCAAAACGATTTTGCTAAATTTTATTGATACCAGAGGGATTATTCATTATGAATTTGTACCAACTGGACAAACAATTAACCACATTTACTACTTGGAAGCGCTGAAAAGGCTGCATGAAAAAGTTAGACAACCTGAACTTTTTGCCAACAATTCATGGCTCTTGCATCATGACAATACACCAGCTCACATTGCACAGTCTGAGGGAGTTTTTAGCCAGTAAACAAATAACTGTATTGGAACACCCTCCCTACTCACTTGATCTGGCCCCCAGTGACTTCTTTAACTGAAGATAAAGGCACTATTGAAAGAAAGACATTTTGATGACGTCAGGACATCAAGGATAATATGACGACAGCTCTGATGGCCATTCCAGAAAAAAAGTTCCAAAATTGCTTTGAAGGGTGGACTAGGCACTGACGTTGGTGCATAGCTTCCCAAGGGGAGTAATTAGAAGGTAACCATAGTGATATTCAGTAATGAGCTATGTAGCACTTTTTGTAGTATGAGTTAATGAACTTAATTGTTTGACCTCATATTCAATTTATAAATGTTGACAACAAATCAGAGTTATATAATCTGGAGATAATAAACCTGTTGTTCCATTTTATAATACAAAGGGCGCCAAGAAATATAAACACATTTTAAGCAAGGAAAAAAGTACTAAAATTATAATAATATATACTAATAACAACAGATGAATACAAGTCAGTTTGACTTCTGCAATTACAAGGGGTACTCAAAGTGGTAATCATCAGCATCCAGATCCTTCTGATTATGGTAAACTACTGCTTGAGCAACATTTACTAACGTGTCAACATGTACTGGTATACATTTTTTGGCACCTCTCATAATTGGTAAGATAACATGCTGGTATTTTATGATTAAAAGGAGAATCTTCTCAAAAAAGTAATATTTTCATATAAGTTAACTTTTGTAAAAGCAACTATATCATACTCAGAAATCCCTGTAAAAAGATAGCAGCAGTGTTTTCATAGGAAAATCAGAGTTATAAAAAGTATTTTACACTTGAACTAAAGAAGCCCACAGTTAATTATGCACTGAAATTAATTATTACAAGTAAGATACAATGAACTACATTTTAGAAATCTTGAAGAGTTGCTTGAAAGGTGAGAATCTGTGTGTGTGTGTGTGTGTGTGTGTGTGTGTGTGTGTGTGTGTGTTATATTTATACATGGGCTTTATCATTGAAAGAGAAGTCTTAATTCTCATTTGTTTACTAAACTCAATGAAATTCAAAATCCTGAGGGGAGGAGGAATACAAAACATGCAGCAACATTGCCATTTTTCTGTATACATAGAGAGACTGACACATGTACATATAGATCAGTAGATTTATAGATTGAACATTTAATCTATCAGTAAATGATGGATAGATAGATGATAGATAGCTAAATAGGAAGATAGATAATAGATGATGGATGTAGTATGTAGTCTTTTATATTAAGGTAAAGACACTGATGGGCAAGAAATGTGATACTGAGATATGCGATAGGAACATTTGTGTAGTTACAGCCAAGATTATAAAAAAAAAAAAAGGAAGCCCACATTTCTTGAACTTTTCTCGCTGCCATTTTACCTGCAGCAGTTGCCTCACACACACAAAAAAAAGTGCTCACAAATAAATCTTAGGACTTACTCTCAATTACTTATCTGACCTATTAAATGTGTTAGATTCTTACACATTCCAATTTGAGAAGTGCAAATCCAGCCTGAGAGGAGATAACCTCTGCACCAGAAAAGTTGCAGAATCTTGTTCAACCTTGGTCCTACCCATGCCCCATCCCTAGACTGCTTTCTGCCACTACAGAATGGTTTGCACTTTCCAGACATTTATATAAAGGGAATCATATGGTATGCATGATTTTTTCTCTGACTTCTTTCACACAGCATGATTATTTTTAGTTTTATCCATATTACTGTATGCATCAACTCTTCATTCTTTTTAATTGCTGAGTAGTATTTCATTGAAGAATATCTACTACCAATTGTACATCCACGCACATATTAATGTACATTTGTTCTCTTCTAAATTTTGGTGTATTACAGATAATGATAATGTAAATATTTATGGCATATACTTTCTTTTTCTTTAAATTAAAGTCTATTGGGGCGACAATTGTTAGTAAGGTTACATAGATTTCAGGTGTACAATTTCAGGTGTACAGAATTCTGTAATTCTGTAATACTTTATCTATATCTCACATTGTGTGTTCACCACCCAGAGTCAGTTCTCTTTCCATCACCATATATTAGACCCCATTTACCCTCTTCTAGAGCCCTGCTCCCCCCTCCCCTTAACCTCTGGTAACCCCTAAATTATTGTCTATGTCTATGAGTTCTTGTTCTTTCAGTTTATCTTGTTTTTTTGTTGTTGTTTTCGGCTTATAAACCACAAAGCAGTGAAATCATATTGTTTTCTACCTTTTCCGTCTCACTTATTTCGCTTCACATTATAATCTCAAGGTCCATCTATGTTGTCACAAATGGTCCTATACCACCTTTCCTTATCATCGAATAGTATTCCATTGTGTATATATACCACACTTTCTTTATCCATTCCTCTATCGAAGGATATTTTGGTTGTTTCCATGTCTTGGCCACCGTAAACAAAGCTGCAATGAACACTGGAGTACACTTGTCTTTATGGATAAATGTTTTCAGATTTTTTGGGTAGATACCCAGGAGAGGGATTGCTGGGTCATATGATAATTCTATTCGTAATTTTTGAGGAACCTCCACACTGCCTTCCATAGCGGCTGAACCAATCTGCATTCCCAACAGTGTATGAGGGTTCCTTTTTCTGCACAGCCTCTCCAACACTTTTTACTATTTGTCTTGTTGACGATAGCCATTCTGACTGGGGTGAGGTGGTATCTCATTGTGGTTTTTATTTGCATTTCTCTGATAATTAGTGATAGTCAGCATTTTTTCATATGTCTGTTTGCCATTTTTATGTCCTCTTTGGAGAAACGTCTCTCCAGGTCCTCTGCCCATTTTTCAGTTTGGGTTATTTGTTCTTCGTCGTTGAGTTGCATGAATTCCTTGCGTATTTTGGATATTAGCCCCTTATCGGAGACATTGTTTGCAAAAATCTTCTTCGATTCATTTGGTTGCCTCTTTATTTTGTCGATGGTTTCTTTTGCTGTGCAGAAGCTTTTAAGTTTGACATAGTCCTATTCATTTATTTTAGTTTTTACTTCCCTTGCCTTTGGAGTCAAATTCATGAAATGTTCTTTGAACCTAAGGTCTATAAGTTTAGTACCTATGATTTCTTCTATGCAGTTTATTGTTTCGGTACTTATGCTTAAGTCTGTGATCCAGTTTGAATTAATTTTGGTACATAGTGACAGATAGCAGTCCAGTTTCATTCTTTTGCATGTGGCTTTCCAATTCTCCCAGTACCATTTATTGAAGAGGCTGTCTTTTCTCCATAGTATGTTTTTGGCGTTTTGTCATAAATTATCTGTCCATATTTATATGGGTTTATTTCTAGGTTCTCAATTCTATTTCATTGGTCTATCTCTGTTTTTCTACCAATACCATGCTGTTTTGATTACTGTAGCCCTGTAATACAAGCTAAAGTCAGAGAGTGTGATACCTCCAGCATTGCTCTTTTTTCTTAGGATTGCTTTGGCTATTAGGGGTCTTTTGTGTAAATATTTATGTAAATATTTATGACATATACTTTTATTTCTTTTGAGTAAAATTTTAGTCATGGATTAGTTGGACAATATGGAAGTGTGTGTGGGACTTTTGAAGAAACTACAAAACTGCTTCCTGAAAGGTTTTACCATTTGACATTCACATCAACAGTGTAAAGAGAGTCCCTAATGTGGTCGTTTTTTTTTAATGATGTCGAGCATATTTTTATGTGCTTATCTTTCATCTGCATATTTTCTTTTCTGAAGTGTCTGTTGAAAGATGTCTAAAAGTGGAGGTTCTTAATTTTGATGATCTCCAATTTATGATATTTTAATGCGTTATGCTTTGGACATTATATTTACGAATTTTTTGCCTAATCCAGAACAGAAATTTTCAACCAGATTTTTACAATTTCTTTCCTAGACTTTTCACAATTTTCTCTTATACGTCCTTCATCTATTTGGAGTTAATACTTGTTTTAAAAGTGAAGTATAGATGGAAGTTATTTTAAAATAAATAGCAGTTGTTCTGGCACAATTTTTTTGAGAATACTATTCTTTATTTACTGAATTGATTAATGCCTTGATCAAAAAATAAATTGACTATGTGTATTGATTTCTGGACCTTCAGTTCTGTTGAATTGATTTATTTATATATATTTGACACTAATAACACACTATCTAGATTACTATAGTTTTATAACATCATGAAATCGGTAGTGTAAGTACCTTAGTATATAATTTTTATCCAAAATTATTTTGGCTAATCTAGTCTCTTGCAATTTTTACATGAAAATAAAATCAAATTGCCAATGTGAGTATTTCTTAAAAGGATGTTTAAATTTTTATTGAGATTTCATTGAATCTGTAACTAAATTTTGGAAATGTTGGCATATTACCAATACTGAGTCTTAAGATCCATGAACATGGAATATCTCTCCACCATTTTACATGTTCCTTAATTCTTTCCAGAAATAGTTTTTAGTTAGAGATGTGTATATGTTTATCAGATTTATCCCAAAGTAGTTCATAATTTCTGACATGATAAAAATGGTGTTATTTCTAAAATTCAATTTTTAATTTTTCTTTGTTAGTATATAGAGATACAAATCATTTTTTAAAAAAATTGATTTGTGTTTTGTAAACTTTCAAAAATCACTTCTAATTTCTAGGAACTGTAGATGATCATATTGTCCGTGAGAATATATTTTTAATTCTTCCTTCTTGATATGGATATATTTTATTTCTTTTTATTGGCTCATGGCACTGTGAGATTCTCCAGTACAATGCAGAGTATAATTGATGAGTATAATTGATTCAAACCTACCATAGTGTATGTTGTTAAGGGGAAAGCATTAAATATTTCAATATTAAGTATGGTATTAACTGGATGTTTTTCATAGATGTTCTTTATCATGTTGAAGAAATCCCTTTCCATTATTAGTTTGTTGAGAGTTATTTTTTTTTTCTTTCAGGAATGAATATTGGATTTTTTTCAAATGTAATTTCTGTGAAATGATATGATACTGTTCTTTTCGCCATTTATCAATGTATTACATTATGTCAGTATATTTTCAGAAGTAAAGCCAACCTTTCATTTTGGGGTTCTCCCCCACTTGATCCAAATGGCTTAACTTATTTATGCATTATTGATTTCAATTTTCTAAAACGTTAAAAATTTTGCATCTACAAGGTCTGTCAATTAAGTTCGCAAACTTATTGCAACGATGTTGCTAACCTGTTTTTTTTATATATCAGGGGGATTACTCATTATGAATTTGTACCAACTGAACAAATAGATAACCATGTTTACTATTTGGAAGTGCTGAAAAGGCTGTGTGAAAAAGTTAGACAACCTGAACTTTTCACCAACAATTGATGGCTCTTGCATCACAATACTGCTCCAGCTCACATAGCACTTGTCTGTGAGGGAGTTTTTAGCGAATAAACAAACAAGTGTATCGAGCACCCTCCCTACCAACCTGATCTGGCCCCCAATGACTTCTTTCTTTACCTGAAGTAAAGGAAACCTTGAAAGAAAGTCATTTTGATGACATTCAGAACATCAAGTTTAATAGAAGGACAGCTCTGATGACCAGTCCAGAAAAGATTTCCAAAATTGCTTTGAAGGGTGGACTCGGTGCTGGCATAGGTGCATAGCTTCCCAAATGGAGTACTTCAAAGGTGACTGTAGTGATATTCAAAAAAGGTATGTAGCGCTTTCTCTAGGATGAGTTTACAAACTTAATTGTCCAACCTCATATATTTCTGAGAGATTAATTTGTAGTTTTCCCTTCTTTAAATGTCTGTTTTTTTACCCTCTTCTTTATTTTTTTTAATTAAAGTTTATTAGGGTGACGATTGCAGTAAAGTTACATAGATTTCAAGTGTACAATTCTGTATTATATCATCTGTAAATCCCATTGTGTGTTCACCACCCAGAGTCAGTTTTCCTTCCATCACCATATATTTGATACCCTTTACCCTCATCTAGCACCCTCTGCCCCCCTTACCCTCTGGTAACCACTAAACTATTGTCTGTGTCTATGAGTTTTTGTTTCTCATTTGTTTGTCTTGTTCTTTTGTTATTTTTGGTTTATATACCACATATCAGTGAAATCATATAGTTCTCTGCTTTTTCTGTCTGACTTACTTCGCTTAGCATTATAATCTCAAGATCCATCCATGTTGTCACAAATCGTCCTATTTCATCTTTACTTACCACCGACTAGTATTCCATTGTGTATATATACCAAAACTTCTTTATCCATTCCTCTATCGAAGGACATTTTGGTTGTTTCCATGTCTTGGCCACCTTAAATGAAGCTGCAATGAACATTGGAGCACACTTGTCTTTATGGATAAATGTTTTCAGATTTTTTGGGTAGATACCAAGGAGTGGGATTGCTGGGTCATATGGTAATTCTATTTTTAATTTTTTGAGGAACCTCCACACTGCCTGCCATAGCGGCAGCACCAGTCTGCATTCCCACCAACAGTGTATGAGTCACCCCCTTCTTTTAATGTCTTTATATGAAATCAAATTTAAGGTGCTGTGTTTTTACTTTCCTTGATTCCATTCAAGATATTTTCTAAGTCATTTAAGTTTTGTTGGTGGTGTTTTTTCAATTGATAGGTATTTGGAAGAATGTTGTTCCTAATTTATTTATAGATTTCTATGACCTAATGTAAGAATAATGGCAGCTTTAGAGGTTGAGGTGGGAGATATTCACTTTTCTTGAATTTTCTGGAATAGTTTGTGTAGCATTGCTGTTATTTATTCTTTAAAGTTTGGCAAAATTCTCCCAGTAAAGATACGTAGACCTGAAGTTTTATTTATGTGGAGGTTTCCAATTAAACTTTATATTCTTTTGAAAGTATGGGGCTATTCAGGTTATTCCTTTTTGAATAAGATTTGGTAGTTTGTGTCTTTCTAAAAATTCCTGCATTTCATTTTACTGATCTAAGTTGTTGGCATCAATTTATTCACAATATTCTCTTATACCCGTCCCGTCTCCTGTCCTCTCTTGTTTTTTTTTTTTTTTTTTTTTTTTGGTCTTGTCTCTCTTTCTCTCTCTGATGTCTTTGTTGTTTTCCTTTTTTTTATGTTAATGTTTTTTTCATTTTGATATTTATTATTTTCTTCCTTCTGTAGTCTGTAAGTTTGATTTGCTTTCCTTTTTCTTTTTTCTTTTTGAGTGGATGTTATGAATTTTAAATCTTTCTTCATCTCTAATATATATTTTAATAACTATAAATTTTTCTCAAACACTGCTTAATTGCATGTCATTAAATTTGATATGTTGTGTTTTCCTTTACAATCCATTCATTGTATTCTCCAGTATTATCTGTAATTTATTATTTTACCCATGGCTATTTAGAAAAGTGTTATTCAGTATCTAATTATTTCTGCATTTTCCCTATTTTTTTGTTTTGTTTTTTTATTTCTATTTTAATTTCGATTTAGTTGAAGAGTACATTTTATGGGATTTCAAGTCTTTAAATTTCATTGAGTTTAATGTTATGGTTTATCCTGAAACATATCATATATATGTTTATAAATAATCTGTATGTACTGTATTATTTTAAAGTGGAAAATATTTTTCAAATTTCAGGTTTGTCAAATTGGTTGATAATTTGTTCAGGTCTTCTTTATTTCCACAGAGCTTTAGATTAGTTGTTCTATGAATTACTATAACAGCAATATCTAAATATCTAACTATCATTATTGTTTTGTTTCTGTTTTAATTCTGTCATTTTGCTTTATTATGTATTGGTTTTCTGTTGTTAGGCACATTTATAATTTTACATATTCTAAGATACTGATATTTTTGACATCATGAGATTGAGATGTTTGTCCTATTCTCTATAAAATTTCTTGGCTTAAAGTCTTTTTTTTCATGTTAAAATTTCTGCTTCATCTCTCTTATATTCTTGGTATATATCTTTTCCTCATATTTGGCTTGCAATCCATTTTGCACTGGTGAATCTAAAGAATTTTATTTTAGACAGCATAAAGATGGGTCTTGTTTTTTATCCAGTGTGATGATATCTGTATATACTTAGATTTACGTTTGTGATTGGTATTTGTTTTGTAGATGTTTCATGTCATTTTTTCCTATTTCTTCTTACTACCTTAATTATATTGAACAAATACATTTAATGTAGTCTTTTAATTCCTACGTTGACTTTTTTAACAATATGTATTAATTTTTTAAAATTAGCTTTGAGATTTAATTATTCATCTTTAAGTTATCACAATCCACTTCAATTTTATACTGATCTAATTTTGGCATTTTACAGAAATTTTAATATAAAGCCTGAAATATATCATTACTTTGTGCTATTATTATAAATATTACATTGTATATGTTATAAATTTAAAAATACAATGATATAATTATTGCTTTAAACAATCTCATGTTACTTAAGTTATTGAAAGAAGATTTATACTTACCAACATATTTACTACTTCTGATGTTCTTTATTTTTTCCTATGGATACAAGTTTCTGCCTGGCATCATTTTTTTTCATACTGTAGAACTTCCTTTAAAATTTGATGCCGGAATAGTCTGTTAACCATGAATCATCTCATGTCATGTTTATCTGGGAGTCTTTCTTTTGTCATAATTCTAAAGGATAGTTTGTTGGATTATAAATGTTGGTTGGCTTTTTTGTTTATACTGTTCAATACTTTGAATATGTTATTCCTGTCTCCTGGTATCTAGTTTTTCATATATGAGGTGTGATAATTAAGTTTGAGAACTCATCCTAGAAAAAGTGCTGCAAAACTTATTAATGAATATCACTACAATCACCTTTGAAATACTCCTCTTGGTAAGCTATGCACCAACACCAGCACCTAGTCCACACTTCAAAGCAATGTTGGAGCTCTTTTTCTGGAATGGCCATCAGATTTGTCATAGTATTACCTTTGATGTTCTAAATATCATCAAAGTTTCCTTTTAATATTTTCTTTATCTTTGGGCAAAGAAAGAAGTCATTGCGGGCCAGATCAGGTGAGTATAGAGGGTGTTC
This sequence comes from Rhinolophus hipposideros, assembly GCF_964194185.1. Lineage (NCBI taxonomy): Eukaryota > Metazoa > Chordata > Mammalia > Chiroptera > Rhinolophidae > Rhinolophus > Rhinolophus hipposideros. The sequence continues at coordinate 48,538,497 of NC_138059.1, forward strand.
CCATACAGTTATTTGTTTACTGGCTAAAAACTCCCTCAGAGACAGTGCCGTGTGAACTGGTGCACTGTCGTGATGCAAGAGCCATGAATTGTTGGCAAAAAGTTCAGATAATTTTCATATAACTTTTAAATGCAGCCTCGTCAGCACTTCCAAATAGTAAGCTTGGTTAACTGTCCAGTTGGTACAAATTCATAATGAATAATACCTCTGATATCAAAAAGAGTTAGCAACATTGTTGCAACAAGTTTGCAAACTTAATTGGCAGATCTTGTCAAGTTAGCTCAAACATATTGATATTTTTCCACGTATAATAAAAGTTAGGCTGTTTTTGGTATTTTCACTTGTCTGTGCCGTTCAGAAGTCTGACTTACGATTTGTCTAGGTATATATCTCTTCATAATTATTATACTTGGAATATGTTGAATTTCTTGGATTTCTAGGTTAATATGTTTCCTTGAAATTTTGAAAGTTTTCAGCTATTATTTCCTCAAATAATAACATTATTCCCTTTTCTCTATCACTCTCCCTTTTGGAGTTTCATCACACATATGCTGATATGCTTGACATTGTCTCATAGGTCTCTAAATTGCTTTAATTTTCTTCAATCTTTTTTTTTTATTTCTGCTTTTCAAATTGAATATTCTCTATTAACCTGTGAGTTTACTATAAATTCTTTCTTTTTTGTTCTGTGTTCTATTCTTTTCTACTCTAGGAGTTATAATTGGCTCTTTTTTTCTTAATTTCTATTTTTCTATTGAGGTTGCCTATTTATTGAGAACTTGCCATGATATTTTCCTTTAACCAATTATTTAAACATATTTATAATAGTTCCTATTAATTCTTTGTTTGATAAATTTGTCACTTTTGTTCATTCAGAGTCAGTTTTTATTCACTATTTCTCCCTCCTCCTCACCACACTCAGGAAGGGATAAAACGTGTGTGTGTGTGTGTGTGTGTGTGTGTGTGTGTGTGTCTGTGTGTGTGTGAGAGAGAGAGAGAGAATTTCTGGTTGATAATTAGATACTTTAGATAACACATTTCATCAGCTCTGTATTTATTTTTTTCCTGACAGTTTTTTATTTTATTTTATTATAACATGCCTGAAAAACTGCAGGCTCTGTCTTCCCTAAGATGTGCAGCCATTGATGTATCTGTTTAGTTTTTATTATTTTTAACCCTTATTTTTTGCCTTATTTTCAAGGGATAAATTATTTTTCTTTATACATTAATGGTTAGCCAATTACATGGGAAGAGATTATGTGAAGGCATCTCAAACCCAGAGACTTCCATTATCTCCTGATCTATCTGTTAGGTTGAGGAGTGTATTCAAACTTAAACCAGTCCTCAAGTTCCCTTGGCTTTTTTCCCCCACTGTACTTGGTGAGTCTTCCTGTTTGTGTAGTTTCTCAATCAGCCAGGGGTGTGTGCAGAGCTGATTTAGCCCTTATTTGGCTATCTTTTTTCTAGGGTTAATCTGTTACATCTGTGAGTTGTTTGACAATTTCCCCAACAGGTATCACAACTTCAGACTGACAGCCATGACATTTACCTATTTGTATTATACCAAGTTTGCTATTTTACCTGTCAAAGCCACATGCTTATGCTACTCAAGACCAGTCAATTCCAGCCCTTCTGGCATCAAAGCTGTTGGGTTTTGTTTCCAATCCTACATGGGTAATTGTTTTTACTGACCTTTGTGGGTTGGAGCACACTGAGGCAGCAAGACCGTAGACTCCCACTGATCTTATCCAAGTTGTAGCAGATTTTGAAGGATAACATTTTTCAATTAGTTGTCTGTCTTCAGTCAATCTCCAGAGGTTTGAAATGGTGGTTTTTGACAATCTTTTCCAGTTTTACACTTGTTGGGGATCAATCGGGTTTGTTAACATTTTCATAAGTCAATAGTACTAAAAGGTTTTTGTATTATTCAAGATTTTGGTAGACAAGAGATCGCAAACAAATTAAATTGAGAATTTAAGACTATCAAATTTAAGGAACTATCTACAAAAACATGTCTTATTTTTGAGAAACTGAAAAGGTATATTTATCTCACTGGGGAGGTAGTACCTAGGCACGGAGAGGCAAAGGAAGGGTGCTGTTATCAGAATCATTAAAAATGATTTATATGGATAAGGATGTCAGAAAAATGCATTCATTCCTTGGATATTAAATGCAAGCAGTAATTCGGGCTCAGAATTCAATTCCTGGGGACGTCATCCCAATAGGCAATATGATGTCAGAAAGCCTAGTGTAGAGGAAGAGAAACACTAGGCAAGATTACTAAAGTTATAAAGGTTGTTCTACAGGTATATAAAACAAAAAAGGAATCTGCCTAAAATTTATGGAAATTGGAGAAATGCCTTTGGCAAAATCCTAGTGTAATACTAAAGTCTCAAAGTAAGTGCCTGATGGTAATGATTTAAAAATTGCAAAGTTCCAGGTGAGTCTGGAAGTGTGAATCGAGTATAATTCAAAACTATGCTTTTTGCATATAGAATGCATATGAAAGATTTGTGGTGAGAATAGAAATATAGATTATTGCTGATGGCTCAAATTTTCTTAAGTTTAGATGATCTTGATTTTGAGATTTGGAACAAATGAAAGGAGTCATTTTGTAACAAATTTTTAAAAAATGATATCTCCTTTGAGCACATGTATTCATCATCAACAATATATCCCTTGTATAGGGCAATGATAAATCACAATTACTATGTATTTGAAAATTACTATGGTACTATACTATAGTATTACTACTACTATACTATACATAGTATACTATACATACATATATATACATAGTATAGTATACTATGTATATATAGTATACATATACTATACTATACATATAGTATACATGTATACTATATACATAGTATACTATACATACATATAGTATACATATAATATATGTATACTATACTATACATAGTATAGTAATACTATACTATGTATACTATGTATGTATACTAGTATAGTATACTATACATACATAGTATACATAGTATAGTATTACTATACTATGGGTTAGTATGAATTGTTTTAAAATTTTTCAAGGGCAGTTTTGTAGTAAGCATCAAACTTTAAATTGCACATATTGTTTGACTCAACAATTCTTTTTTAAAGGACATCATCAACAGAAAAAAATGTACATGTAATAGAAAAATGAAGACAAGAACAATGGTCCCACCACTAGAGGAATAGTTAGATACTTGAATAGGTCTATACGTGCAGAAATAAAAGTTCAAAACTAAAACACTTTTTGCACACTGTTCTGTCTGTTTAGGTTTTTATTCCTATGTGTACAGATTTCTTTCCAGGTTTTAGAAAAATGTATGCAAGATGGTTAACCCTACATGTTTCTAAGGAAGAAACTGGAGCTGAAAGAGTGAAGTTCCAACTTTAATGTTTTATTTTGTATATATTTTATATTTTATTTATTTTTACTGGACATTTACTCAGATAGAATTTATTAAATTAAAAACAATGAAAAATAAGACAAAATAATGTTATACATAATTTTAACTCTTAAACATAAATTTTAACTATTAAACGTATTTTGGAAAAAAATACTAACATATTTCTGAAATACAGAAAGCAGCACTTGATGTTATTGAACCTGAAGAAGATTAATTCTTTCTAAATTGAATGCCTACAATTCTCATAGCAGAAGGAGAATCATACCATTTACAATAGCAAAGAATCAAGAGATAATTTTCTTTCACAAAATATGGAAACTTCCCTTCTTTGTTAATTTTGACTTTACCAAAAAAATGAAATTACAAATCTAGTGGGAGAATTAATTTGTTATGCCTCAAAGTATATTCTGACAGATTAACATATAGTAGAATGTCATTATTTTTAGAATGTAGTTATTTTTATCTACTCAATAGTGAAATTTGCATTTTAATTACATAATCCTACCCATTGAGGAATGAGTAAATTTTAATCACTGTTTAAACAGCTGGCAGATTAAGAGAATGACTAAAATGCATGCACTTAACATGTCCTTGTTTTAATGACAAACTGAAATTTTTAAGCAATGAAATTTACTTGGATCTCTTACATACATAATAGTTAATTTTGTTCAATAAGAAAAACAATAAATGCAGTACGTGTATCAAAGCATATGTAAAAATATAACAAAATATTAAAGATTACTTTAAAAGCTTAAATGTGTATGATAATATAATGTTTTAAGATAATCAAAGCTGTTTAGAAGTAGTTTTTGTCTATAAAAATGATATAGATATTTAAAAGTTAATAAATATTGAATAGTTTATGATAATACATTAGAAAGGAGGAGATCTAGAAGCAGAAAGGAACAGTGGTTGGAGGAAGAATAATAGAAATAAACACTTATTGGCTTATTTTGACATTTAGCTCAGTAAAAGCATCATAACATTTCCCTGTGGAGAAGCTCGTCTGCTATGCTTTTTATAGGGGAATTGAAAAGAGGATATAGGAGAAAGCATTGCTAAGGGCATGGACAACAGACATCACATTTTTGATAGGTGTTAGGTTACTTGTTAGAGGTAAAGAGATGAGAAATTGTTATTTCATAAAAACTTTCCAATAGCTTCCGATAACTCTTTGAATAATACCCAAAGTCTTTACAAGAAAATATCATTCAGAGACCCATCAAGAGACAGAAACCATACAGGTTACTTGATCAAAATGTAATGCAAAGAGTTCTAACTGAATACAAAGTGTTAAATAGGTAACTGAACAGGCAAAAAGCGTTACTAGGGTTATCACAGAGGTAGCAAGAAGCATCCCCTACACCTAGGTGTAAAGGAAAAAAGGAAAGAGTTAGTACATGAGTCAGGTACTATAGAGAAAGAGAACCAATAGGATATCTATCTATCTATCTATCTGTCTATCTATCTATCTATCTATCTATCTATCTATCTATCTATCTATCTACCTACCTACCTACCTATCATCTATGTATCATGTATCATCTATCTATATTATCTATTTATCATCTATTTATGAGAGAAAGATTTATTTTAAGTAATTGGCCTGTGAATTTTGAGGCTGACAAGTCTGAAATCTATAAGACAGGCCAGCAGGCAGGAAAATCAGGCAGGATTTCTATGTTATAATCTTGAGACAGAAGTCCTCCTTCTCTAGGATATCTCAGTTTACATTTTTAAAACCTTCAACTGATTGAAAGCAGCCCACTCCCATCCTGGAGTGTAACTTGCTTTACTTAACTTTAACTTATTATAAATGTTAATCACATCTACAAAATGGTTTCACATCAACATCTCAAGTGATGTTTGGACAAACACTTGGTTGTCCTGACAAAATGGAATTCAAACTTTTGAGGAGGAGAAGGAACTGCTTGACTAATGCTGGTGTCTCTGAGTTACAGGAAAGACCTTATGGGATAGGACAAAATTATTCTGGTTCTGAAAATGTTGAATGAACTATAAGTAGGATATAGCTGTTGGTACAGGAAAGGATTTGCTGCTGCCAGGGTGAAGATGCCTTCCTAGAGTGATGCACATAGGAAGCATGAGCAGGCAGGAAGCAAATAGGAAGCAACTGAGAACAAACAACAAAATTCTTTCATCTTTGCAATCTCTTTTTTAAGCCTACCTCTCCTGCTTCCCAGAGAGCACAAGGCCAGAATCAATGAGCAAAATGTCATCAATGTAGTAGACCTATGTTATATTATACAGAATGTCAAGATGACCATGTTCTCTGTGGACTACAAGTAGAAAAGAGCAGGATATTTGACTTACTGCTGAGACAAGCTTGTGGTAAACCTATATGACCTGCATTCTTGATAGCACTCAAAATTAATCCTCAGTTATTCTTTCCCTCTTTGTGCAACTACAGCTTCACCGTGCTGCTCATCTAATTTATCCAGTACACTCCCAACCCAGGAATTTCATATTCTCTTTTTCCTCTGCTCATGTATAAGCTAATGTATAAGCACTTAGTCACTTCATTTAGGTCTGATCAAATATCACCCCTGAGCTATCCCCACTCCAGAATATTTTAACTAATATCATTCCATGATTGTCTATCTCACTCACCGTGATTTCTTTCTATGCATATCACTTACGACCTAAAGCCATATTATACATCTCTTTACTTCTTTATTATTTACTGCAAATGCAAGAATACAAATTTTTAAGAGTATGAACTTTGTTGTAGTCACTGATATTTTCCCCATATCTTTAACTTCACATGACATATTTTCACATCAAAATAAGTGTGCTCAATGAACAAGTAAATTTTTGCATGTGTGACTATAACAATGTGACTGACTATGCCAGTAAGATATGATAATAGCTTCATATGCCATTAAAAAAGAAAAGAAAAGCAAAAGAAAAAAGAAAAAGAAAAGATCTGGTCAAGATGACCGAATAGGTAAACACTATGCTTACATCCTGTCACAACCACATCAAAAGTGTAACTAAACAATAGAACAACCATCATTGAGAATCATCTGAATTCTAGCTGAACAAAAGCCCTACCACTAAGGAAATACAGAGGAAACCACCTCGAGACTGATAAGAGGGGCACAGATGTGGAATGGGCTATCTCCACACATGTATGTGACCATTAAAAATTGGGAAGGATATTTTGGCTGTGGAAGTCCCCCCCAAAGGAGCAAGGGGTCCCAGCCTCATACCAGCCTCCCCAGCCCAGGGTTCCAGTACCAGAGAGAAATATTCCCATAACTTCTGGCTATGAAAACCAGCAGAGATTTTAGCTAAGTGAGACTAGGGTGGCTGCTCTCATAAGCACTCCCCTTAAAGACCCCACACAAAGATTTACTGTCTGATGGACTCACTTGCTCTTACCTCCAGCACTGGGCAGCAGCTTGAAAGGCACCAGGGTCATACAGGAAGAAACTGAATTGTCTGGCTGAAAGGTAAAGGCCGGAGGGGCAGCTTTCTCTTGGACTGAGAACATGACAGAAGCCATTGTTTCTTTGTTGACTCCTCCACACTCCCAGAGTGCAGATGCGGGTGGCCCCCACATCTGAGTTTCCATTCACCTGGCTAGCACTGTAGCTCACCATGATTCCCTGAGAGTTCTCCCAACCTAATTTTTGGGCTTACCCAAGCTACCTCCAGTAGTTTTTCCATATAAATTGCCTGCCTTTGCTCATGGTGCAGACATTCCCAAAATCTCTCAAAGGTTCACAAAACATAAGTAACAGCATCTGGTTTGGGCATGTCCTATTCTTCTGGCTGAGCAGCCCTAAGCCTAGCACTAGCTAGGCTGGCCTTGGTTCATGGCTTAGGCTCTTGAGGAACCTCCATGACCAACATGGATGGCAGGCATGTACAGATTGCCTTGTGGGTCATGCCAGTTGGCCCCAGGCAGAGCAGAGGCTGTGGCTGAACTTTTCCTCCCAGTGTGGCCTCTTGCAGGAGTACCTGAGGCTGGCATGTCCAGTGGCCAGCCTCAGACCCAGGTGGAGCATCACCTAGCTGCCTCTAGGGAAAACACACCCAAAGGGAAGTCAACAGAGCTCTGCTAAAGCAAATCCTGCTCTGTAGGGTCAGCCTATGGACAACAGCTTCTCCATTATAGTTATGACCAGTCCTCACAACAAATCAGCCCAAGGATCAATCCCTCCCATTGATGTGCAAATAGCAACCAAGGCTCAACTACAACAGGAGGGCACACACAACCCACACAAGGGATGCACCTGGAATACCAAGCAAGCTCAGGTGACCGGGGAGACTGGGCCATGCGCTTACTACATGCACACTTACTACATTAAACCACTTACTACATAAGACACAGCACACTTACTACATAAGACCACTCTACTAAGAGAGGGAATGGTCTTAGATAACAGCCCTATCTAATACATACTAACAGACATAGGGTGGTACCAAAATGGGGAAAGAAAGAAACATGTCCCAAATGAAAGAAGGGAAGAAAGCTACAGAAAAAGAGGTAAACAAAATGGACACAAGCAATCTAACAGATGCAGAGTTCACAGCACTGCTTATAAGGATGCTCAATGATCTCAGGGAGAAGTTCAACAAAGAGATAGGAAACATAAAACTTGAGATAGAAAACATTTTAAAAAATCAGAAATAAAGAATATAACAATGAAATGAGAAATACATTTAAGGGAATTAACAGTAAATAAGATGAAACAGAGAATAAAATCTGCAATTTAGAAGCTAACGCAGCAGAAAACCCCAAACAGAACAGCATAAAGAATCCAAAAAATTGAGGATAGTTTAAGGGGCCTCTGGGACAACATCAAGTACACCAACATTCACATGATAAGGGTAGCAGAAGGAGAAAAAAGAGAGCAAGAAATTGAAAGACAAGTACCATATGATCTCACTTATATGCGGAATCTAAAGAAAAGAATATGTGTATGAACTAATCAGAAACAGTTTTGGGGACACAAAAACCGAGAGTTGTTAGATGGGCAGGGGGGAGGGGGTTGGGGATGGGGGGAAGGGTGAAGGGATTGGGAGGCGGCTGGTGACCACAGGATGTCCTCAGGGTTTTTTGAGAATTACTTTGGGGAACTTATTCAATAGTGTTTGGGGATTTTGTTGGGTGCCCGATGGACATGTGTCCTGTTTGGGAGACCACCTCAGGGATGCTGTGGATGCCTGGTTATGGCATTGTACACCAGAGGCTGGACATTAATGAATGACAACTATAATTTTATGTGTATAATGTGATGGCTCAGTGTGAGGTCAGGGTGGTGGTGGATGGGGGGAGGGGGGTTCACGGTGTGAGGGATGTAAAAATAAAATAAAATAAAATAAAATAAACAAAAAAATAAAAAAAAAGAAATTGAAAACCTATTTCAAGAAATATTCATGGAAAAATTTCCTAACCTGGTGAAGGAAATAAATATAGACTCCCAGGAGGCCCAGAAAGTCCTGAACAAGGTGAATCCAAAGAAGTCCATAACAAGACATATCATAATTGAAATGCCAAAGGTTAACGACAAAGAAGGAATCTTAAAGGAGCTAGAAAAAAGCAGTTAGTTACCTACAAGGAAGCTCCCATAAGACTGTCAGCATATTTCTCAACAGAAACTTTGCAGGGTAGAAGGGATTGACAGAAAATATTCAAAGTGATGAAAAGTAAGGGCTTACCACCAATATTTTTCTACCTAGGAAAGCTATCATTTAGAATCAAAAGACAGATAAATAACTTCATAAACAAGAAAAAGCTAAAGGAGTTCACCAACACCAAACCAGACCTACAAAGAATCTTCGAAGGACTTCTTTAAGATAAAAAATAAAATAAAATAGTAATAAAATGGCAATAACTACATATCCACAATTACTTTCAATGCAAATGCATTAAATGCTCCAATCAAAAGATACTGTAACTGAATGGATAAGAAGATAGGACCCTTAGATATGCTGCCTACTAGAGACTCAGTTCAGATCATAAGCACACAAAATGAAAGTAATGGGATGGCCAAAAAACATTTCTTGAAAATGGAAACAAACGAACAGAAGCTGGGGTAGTAATACTTACATCCGACAAACTAAACTTTAAAACAAAGGCTATAACAAGGGACAAAGAAGGACCCAGTAATCCCACTTCTGGGTATATATCAGAAGAAACACAAAGTACTTCTTTGAGGGGACATGTGCATTTATATGTTCACTGCAGCATTGTTTACAATGGCCAAAATGTGGAGGCAGCCTTGGTTTCCGTCAATGGGTGAGTAGATAAAGAGTAGGTGGTACATATATACAATGGAATATTGCAGGTCAAGGATGGGTATGGGTTGTCACCATCTGCAGTGGCATGAATGAACCTGGAGGGTGTTGTCCTGAGTGGAGTATGTAAGACTGATGCAATGTCATTTAGGTTATATGTGGGATCTAAAGAATAAAATTCATAGATACAGAGAACATTTTGATGATTGCCAGATGGGAGGGGTTGTGGGGGGTTAGGTAAAAAAAGGGATAGGATTTAGAAGTACAAATTATTTGTTACAAAGTAATCATGACGATGTGGTGTATACCATAAGAAATATAGACAATGATATTGTCAACTGTATGGTAACAAATGGGTACCAGATTTATTGGGGTGTTTGATGGGAGGGGGTTTGGGGACTGGGTGAAAAAGGTGAAGGCATTAAGAAGTTACAAACAGTCATGGGGATATAAAGTAAAGCATAGCGATATAGTTAATAATATGATAATAACTAGATATAGTGCTGGGTAGGTATTAGACTAAATTATATAAATGTCTAACCATTATGCTGTACACTTGAAATTAATATAAAATAACATTAACTGTAAACTGTAATTGAAAAATTTAAGAAGTGGGGAAAAGGTGAAGGGGAATAAGAGGTCCAAATTTCTAGGTATAAAACAAATAAGTCATGGGGTTGTAATACATAGCATAAGAAATATGGTCAATGATATTATAAGAGGGTGGTACAGTTTCAGATGGTTCGTTGGGCTTATCATGGTGATCACTTCTTTAGGTATGTAAATGTTAAGCAACTATGTTGTTCACCTGAAACTAATATAATATTGTAAGTTAGCTGTAAGATATTTTAATAAAAATGTAAGATATTTTAATGAAAATATTTTTTAAAAGTAATAATAAAAACATTATACTGTGGTCCACTGGGAAAGTCAAGATAAATTAAGAAATAAGTCTCAGGAAAACAGGGATCCTTCTACTCTTTTATCATTGTACCCAGAATACCTGGAACCAAGTCTGGCAGATAGACATTATTAATAACTAGTTAATTAAATTTTAAAAAGTCAAAGTGAAAGTCTATTTATCTGTGCCTAAGATCTTAGACAGTGCTTACATTTATTTTTTTATTTTTATTTTTTAATTAGTTTCAGGTGTACAAAACAATGTAATAGACATTTATCATTTATATCCCTCACACAGTGATAGCCCCCTCCCCCATCTACTACCCCTCTGACATCGCATACAGATATTACATTTCCACTTACAGTGCTCATATTTAAATTTTCACTTATAACCTTGTGATTTCTATTGTAAAACACTAAAAAATTCCAAATAACTCAAAAATAGTCAAAAAAGAAAGAAAACATTACTATCAACAAAGACAACAGCAAGAAAACACCTAAATGTATCTCTAACTGGTAGTATGTGGTCTCCTAATATTTTTTCTGTACATTTAATTTTTTTTTAACCAAGGAATTTTACTTTTTGTGCCTTCATTTTTTATCTTAAGCATTTTCCACTGTTATATTATGATCACCATTTAAAAATCTACTTTTTTTCATTATTTACTAGATTTTTCTTTATGACAAGATGTTTATTTTTTTTTCAAAAAAATGTAATTAGGAGCCTGTGTTAGTTTCTATTGCTGCTGTAGTAAATTACCCCAAAGTAAGTTATTTAAAATGATATACATTACATAATCTCACAGTTTTCTATGTCAGGATTCCTCCATAACTTAGCTTGTTCTTCTGCTCAGGGTCTCCCAGGGATGCAATTAATTCGTTGGCCAGGCTGTGATCTCAGCTGGAGGTTTGACTGGGATAGAATCCACTTTCAATTTAATTTGGTTATTGGCAGAATTCAGTTTCTTGTAGCTCGTGACAGGCCCCGGCTTACAGGTTGTCGACTGGAGATCTTAAATACTAAAAACCATATGCAATTCCCTACTAATTGGCCTTCTGCATAGGCTGTTCATAGCATGGCTGTTTGCCTCTTCAAGGCCAACAGGTAATTCTCTCAAGCATACTAAAAAGATTGAATTTTGCTAGACAAATATTTTATTGGTAAGAAGCAAGTCACAGGTTTCTCAAAGGGAGGAAATTTTATAAGGACATGGCTACGTGACTCATTTGAGGTCACCTGTGTATGTGTCCAACACATAACCATACAAAACAAAAGAAATATACAGAAACACCCAAGAAATAAACCCCAGACTTATTTTGCTACTTACTTCTTATAGAATTTTGATGTTTCATAATAATTTCCTCATTTTCAGATGAATTACATTCCTATGGCTGCTGTGACAAATTACCTCAAACATGGTGACTTAATACACACTTATTCTCTTACATTTCTTGGGGCTAGAAGCCAGACTGGGTTTCACTAGGCTTGAAATAAAGGTGTCAGCAGAGTGTGTTCTCTTCAGAAGCTCTAGGGAAGAATCTGTTTCTTTATCTTTTCCAGCTTTTAGAAGCTGTCCTCTTTCCTTGGTTCATGGCCTCACTCACATCACCTTTTTTTTTTCACCGCTTCCATTGTCACTGGAGGTTCACGGGGATGTCCAAGAGAGGACTCAAACTGAAGTAGTGGTGAACATGTTCTTTTCTCCACATGAGAAAGAATTCAAGAGTGAGACAGGTGCAAGAAAGCACAAGGAATTTATCAAAATGAAAGTACACACTTGAGAAGGAAGTGTGAAAAAGGGTTGTGCTAAGGAAGTCCTGACCAGGGATATGGCACGTGGCTCATCAGTTTCCTTCTAGTAGGTGGGATCCTCAGTTTCCTCTTCTTTTTTTATTTGGTTCCTCCGCAACTGTCATGGCATCAGATACATGCTGGGAGTTGTAGTAACCATGATGTAAATGAAATTATAATGACATTATATTAATTAGCTAAAGGTCAGGTCCCGGTTAAGGGGATTAGCCTTGCTGGATGAAACTGGTTCTTGTTCTTCTCCAGTTGCAGATGCTGGATACAGTCACTTATTACTTGTGTAACCAGTGAGGTGCCTCACGTTGTATGCCGGAGGGGTTGTCAATTTCCTAGACTACCTATTCTGCCTCACCATTATGACATGACTTTCCTCTTCCTCTGTCTTCAAATCTCCCTCTGCCTCTATTTCAGGGACGCTTGTGATTACATTTGGGCCACCCAGAAAATTCAGGATAACCTCCCCATTTCATGTAAGGTAACACCACAGTTTCCAGGAGTTAGTACCTGGATATATTGGCAGACACTGTTCAACTTACCACAGTAGATATTTTAAATGTATGTGCTTATTTGAATGACATTCTAATTTTAAACTGTTTTTAAGAGTAACATCAAGCAATATAAAATGAAGAAATGAAGTGCACATATCCTTACTCTCATTCACCCCTTCATTGATTCTATTATTCTCTAGTTTTAGTCCTCCTCCCTTTTTATTAACACCATGTAGGTTTTCATGTGGCTCTTCTTCCTCGGGCCTTCTGTGCAAATCGGTGTAATTTTAATTTTTTTTTCTCATACATCTTTTATCTGAAACAAAACACTCATTTTTGTATTTTTAATATCTAACTAATTATTACAGAAAATTTAGAAGTCTCTAAATGTAGGAAGAAACTTTCTTTTACTTCCCAAGGCCAGCCATTCTAAATATATATGGTTTATTTTGTTTATTTTATACATATGGTTGTTGTTAGTTTTTTGTTGCAGTAGTTATACTGCATATACCGTGTTTCCCTGAAAATAAGACCTAGCCAGACGATCAGCTCTAATGCACCTTTTGGAGCAAAAATTAATATAAGAGCTGGTATTATATTGTATCATATCATATCATATCATATCATATCATATCATATCATATCATATTATATTATATTATATTAAAGACCTGGTCTTATATTATAGTAAAATAAGACCAGGTCTTATATTAATTTTCGCTCCAAAAGATGCATTAGAGCTGATTGTCTGGCTAGGTCTTATTTTCGGGGAAACACAGTATAACATGTTGTATCCTACATAATTTAATCTTTATATTATTTATTTTTTTCTATTTTCTATTATGGAATATCAGAGGGGTTATGTTCTCATTAATAGCACTATAATAAATGTAATGGCACATATAAATGTTTGATATTTCAGACATGAATTTGAGATGCATTCTCAAAATGGATTTTTATTTCAAATATGATGAATATTTTAAATTACTTTGATACTAATAACGGAATTAGATTCCAAAAAAGGTGATATCAGCTTACAGTGCCTGTATAATATGTGAGAATATCTATTTCTCTGCTTTGATCTCTGGGCCAGTATATGACACATGGCTCAAAGAAAGCAGTTAGTTTGGGCCTCTTTACCATTCTTCTAAACTCCTGTTATTGTTTTCTTTTCATGGGCCACAATTTAACCTTTTTCTACTTGAAATATAACAATTCATACTCTTCAGCCTCCTTCTTAGAGATGTACGTGTATTTTATTTCTCTTTTATTTCCCAGTTGCTCTGGCTAGAATTTTTAGTACTGTGTTGAATAGAAGTGATAAAAGCAGGCAACCTTGCCTTGTCTCCTATCTTAGAAGTTTTCAGTCTTTTATCATTGATTATGAGGTTAGCACTGGGCTTCTGTATATGACTTTTGTTGAGGAAATTTCTGCTATTCAGAGTTGGTTGAGAGTTTTTATGAAGAAAATAAGCTGTATTTGTAAAATGCCTTTTTTGTATGTCAATTAATTGATCTTGTGGCTTTTTGCCTTCTCTGTTAATGTACTTTATTACATTAATTGATTGATTTTCATACCGTGTTTCCCCAAAAATAAGACCTAGCAGAAACATCAGCTCTAATGCGTCTTTTGGAGCAAAAATTAATATAAGACCCTGTATTCTATTCTATTCTATTCTATTCTATTCTATTCTATTCTATTCTATTCTATTCTATTCTATTCAAGACTCGGTCTTATATTAAAATAAGACTGGGTCGTATATTAATTTTTGCTCCAAAAGACACATTAGAGCTGATGGTCTGTCTAGGTCTTATTTTTGAGGAAACACGGTATGTAGAACCATTTTTACATTCCAGGAATAAATAATCTGTCATGGTGTATAATCCTTTTAATGCTCTGTTAAATTCTGTTTGCCAGTGTTTTACTGAAGATTTTTAAATCTATATGCGTTAAGGATATTAGTCTTGCAGTGTCTTTATATGTCTTTGGTATCAGAGTAATGCTGCCCTCAGAATGAGTTTGGAAGTGTTCCCTCTTCTTCAATTTTTGGAAGAATTAATTCTTCCAAAATTAATTTTTCTTTAAATGATTGGTAGAATTCACCAGTGAAGCCATCTAGTCCTGGAGTTTTCTCTGTTGGGAAGTTTTGATTAGTAATTCAATCTCCGCACTAGTTATAGGTGTCTTCAGATTCTCTGTTTCTTCAAGTTCGGTTTTGGTAGTCTGTGTGTTTCTAAGGATTTACAAATTTCATCTAAGTTATTCATTGTTTTGGCATGCAGTTGTCTATGTATTCTCTTATAATTCATTTATTTCTGTAGAAGTTGTAGTAACAGCCTCTCTTTCATTTCTAAGTTTAATTATTAGAATCTTCTCTATCTTTTTAGTCAATCTTGCTAAAATTTGTTGATTATGTTGATCTTTTTGAATAAGTCTTTTTAATTTTTTTATTTATTTATTAGTTTCAGGTGTACAAGACAAGGTAATACTTAGACGTTCATCATTTATATCCCTCACACTGTGAACCCCCCTCCCCCCATCCACTATCCCTCCGACCTCACACTGAGCCATCACATTATATATATAAAATTATAGTTGGCATTCATTAATGTTTAGCTTCTGGTGTACAATACCATGATCACGTATCCACAGTATCCCTGAGGTGGTCTCCCAAATAGGACGCATGTCCATCGGATACCCAACAAAATCTTTACATTATTGAATACCTTCCCCAAATTAATTTTCAAAAAACCCTGAGGCCATCTTGTGGTTACCAGCTGCTTCCAAATCCCTTCACCTTTCCCCTTATCCTCAACCCCCCCCCACACACCCATCTAACAACTCTCGGTTTTTTCTTTGTGTCCCCAAAACTGTTTCTGATTAGTTCATTCACATATTCTTTTCTTTAGATTCCACATATAAGTGAGATCATATGGTGCTTGTCTTTCTCTTTCTGACTTATTTCGCTTAACAAAATGTTCTCTAGATTCATCCATGTTGCTGCAAATGATAAGATTTCTTTCTTCTTTATGGCTGCGTAATACTCCATTGTATAAATGTACCACAGCTTCTTAATCCAGTCATCGACCGATGGGCATTTCGGTTGTTTCCATATCTTGGCTATTGTGTAAAGTGCTGCGATAAACATAGGAGTGCATACAGATTTTTGAATTGGAGTTTTGGATTTCTCCGGATAGATGCCTAGGAGTGGAATTACTGGATCATAGGGTAGTTCTATCTTCAGATTCCTGAGATACCTCCATAATGTTTTCAATAGTGGCTGCACTAATCTGCAATCCCACCAATAGTGCACTAGCGTTCCCTTTTCTCCACATCCCCACCAGCATTTGTTGTTTGTTGATTTATTGATGATAGCCATTTTGACTGGGGTGAGGTGGTATCTCATTGTGGTTTTTATTTGCATTTTTCTGATGGTTAGTGAGGTTGAGCATTTCTTCATATGTCTTCTTGCCTTCTGTATGTCTATTTGTCTCCCTATTCTTTATTTTGTTTGCTTTAATATTTATTATTTTTTTTCTGATAACATAGGGTTTAATTTGTTCTTTAATGAGTAAAGTTTGACTGCTTTCATTTGAATTGAAGTATAATTTTTTATATTTATTTATTTTATTTATTTATATTTATTTTTATTAGTTTCAGATGTACACAGCAATGTAATAGTTAGACATTTACACCCCTCAAGAAGTGAAAATACCCCCATCTCCTATCCCTCTAACAATGTATATAACTGTTACACTACCATTGGTTATATTCCTTATGCTGTTCTTCACATCCCGTGGCTATATATATATATATATATATATCATAGTTGCCATTCAATATTATTCTACTTCAGCTTCAGATGTATAGTATTTGTTAGGCATCTATAGAGTCTATGAATTGATCCCCCTGATAAGTCCAGTGCCCATCTTGCACCCTACATACTCTTTATAACATTATTGACTATATTTCCCATACTGTATTTCATATTCCTGTAACTATATTATGACTACTATTTTGCACTTTCTTATCCCTTCACCTTCCCCCCCCCAACCCTTCCTATCTAGCAACCATCAGTTTTTTTTCTCTGCGTCTTTGAGTCTATTTCTGTTTAGTTTGCTCAATTACTCTGGTTTTTAGATTACACTTATGACTTATTTCACTTAGCAAAATATTCTCTTAAGTCCATCCATGATGTTGAAAATGGTAAGATTCATTCTTTTTTATGTTCAAGTGTATAAATGTACCACAGTTTCTTTATCCAATCATCTATTGATGGGTATTTCAGTAGTTTCCATATGTTGGCTATTATGAATAGGGCTGCAGTAAACGTAGAGGTACATATATTTTAATGAATTAGTATTTTGGATTCCTTTGGATAGATACCCAGGAATGGAACTGTTGGGTCATAAGGAGGTTCCATTTTCAAATTTTTGAGTTACTTCCATACTGTTTCCATAGTGGCTGCACCAATTTTCAATCCCACCAACAGTGCACAAGGGTTCCCTTTTCTCCACATCCTCTCCAACACTTGTTATTTGTTGATATATTGATTTAGTCATTCTGACAGAAGTGAGGTAGTATCACATTGTGGTTTTTATTTGCATTTCTCTGATATTAGTGATGTTGTGTATTTTTTCATATGTCTGTTTGCCATCTGTACGTCCTCTTTAGAGAAATGTCATTCCATGTCCTCTGCCCATTCTATTTTTAATGGGTTTTTTTGGTTTTGGCTATTGAGTTGTATGATTCTTTTTACAAATTTTTTTTTATATTAACCCTTTATCAGACATATCATTGGCAAATATTTTCTCCCATTCAGCAGGATGACTTTTTGCTTTATTGATGGTTTCATTTGCTGTGAAATAACATTTTATTTTTATGTATCCTATGTGTTTATTTTTTCTTTTGCTTCCCTTGCACAAGGGGATATATCACTAAAAATATTACTAAGGGTAATGTCTGAGAATTTACTTGCTATATTTTCTTCTATTAGTTTTATGGTTTTGGGTCTTACATTTAAGTCTTTAATCCATTTTGAACTTTTTCTTGTATATGGCATAAAAAGGTGGTCCAGCTTCATTTTTTGCATGTATATGTCCAGTTTTCCCAGCACCATTTATTAAATAGACTGTTTTTACCCCAGTGTAAATTCTTGCTTCCACCGTCATAGATTAATTGACAATACAGATATGGATTTCTTTCTGGGCTTTCTATTCTGTTCCATTGGTCTATGTGTCTGTTTTTATGCCAATACCATGTTGTTTTGATTACTATAACCTTGTAGTATGATTTGATGTCAGGTAGCATAATACTTTCCTATTTGTTCTTATTTCTCAAGATCACCATGGTAAATTTTCATATTTATTATAGGATATATTTTTATAAGGTGGAATTCCTTTACCTATGTTCATAATTTGAATAACAGTTTTACGTAATTTGTACCTTTTAAATGCCATAAAATAAGACAGCTTTATAGTCAATGTGTTAATTTTAACAAGGAAATTAATAAATGGCAAGCCTCCAATATGTAATAACTTTAAGTGAACAGACACTGTTTTCTACAATAAATTTTTTAAATCCCCACAAGTATAGTTTCCTATAACAAACATTTATAATTCGAGGTGTATAATTCAACAATCCTTGAAATTATTAAATCAAATATTTCATGATTTTAACTTTTATTAGTAAACAGAATACAGAATAAGTAAAACATTAAATTAAATTTCATGATGACTTTTTTGTGAATATTCACTAACTTAATCTCATCTACTTAAATAAGGTTATTTGTTGATTCAGTCCTTTGCAAACACACAAAAAATACTTTTATATCCTCAACTGTGGCATGTGGTCTTATAATTTTAATGAAAGTTGAATTATAGATATCTTAGGCTTACAATAATTTATTTCATCATTAGATATAATTTAGTTGTATAAAAAACATCTGATTATCTGATAGGTTTCGAGAGTTAGAGTAGAAAGAAAATGTTTTATTCAATGATCAAAAAAATGCATATTCCAGAGTTTATGTCTTGGATAGACCCCTTGTGACTTCAACAAAGAATTTTCATAAACTACCATTTTTCATATCATTTTATCATAAAAACATATAATGATTTTCACAATTTTCTCTTTATAAAAATAAATATATTAAAATGATCTTTATTATGTACTGATTTTAAAATAAATGGTTCTGTATGAAAAATTTAAAAATACTTCAAAAGTGAAAGAAGAAATATGGGTCTAATAATGTCAATATGCAGAGCTAATTATGTTTTTTAATTATTAGTATGCACTTTTGTTTATGTAGCATACATAATGTAATTTTTACTTCAGTTCCTGTTTTTCTTATCATTGTAACTTTAAAAGTTATACCTAGTTATTTTATTGCCAGCTTTTTCCCATGTTGTTTTGGAATCTGGTTTTCAGTGTTGTATCATGGTATGTACATGCAATCTTCCCTTAATATAAATTTACATTTTATTCTTTATTTTTTTATTATTAAACTTACACATATTGATTCAATAAATAGCCTGTGTATGATTTCCTGTATGAATTTCCTATCATTTCCTTAGAAAATTACTAACAGCAGAATTATTGAGTCAGAGATTATTTTCATGACTGTGCTTATATATATAATTATATATCACAAAACTGCCGTCAACAAATGTTATTTTTTAAAAATCTCTCTACAGCCACATTAGAGTGGCCATTAGTGCCATTTTAATTTCAGTACCTTACACTGGAACTCGTGTATTTGCTTTCTTTTGTGAGATGATTTATTTCTTCACCTCTGGCAGAAAACTACCTTTGTTGACCAATAATATTGCATAGCTTCGATAAATTTATTTCAACCTCTAAAGAAATGTTTTATCTGTTCATATGTCACAAATTTCTGTTAGTTGTTTGGTTTACCAGCCACATACCAACTGTGATCAGCTATCCTAGGATGAGCAAAATGGCCCTGGAGGTCATTTTAAGTCAGAGGAAGCAGAAAGAGAATGTAATACTCTAAATTTTCTGAGAGAATGAGGTCAAAGCCAGTTTAGAATGTTAGCACGGTGCTATTGCTTTTAGAAAACCTAATAGTTTTGAGCTAAAGTAGTTTGAAGCAGTATTGATAACCCTTTGTTGAGCTATGAGACTCTAGCCTTAGGGCAGAACTTATATATTCTGTAACTTGATCCTTCATTTCTTAACATCACCAACTTTCTAATTAATAGTACTTAGTTTATGCATTATACTTTCACAACCACTAGCTCCTTTATTTGTAAGTTGATCTTTTCTCCTGAAGAAACATTTATTGTTTGTTTCCTTAAGATGATAGGAAGTCATGTTCCTGGCAGTAACCATTTAAGGACACCACTGAGTCTTCTGGGAGACACAAAGAAAGGTTATTCTCTCTACCATGTAAGACATTCATATAATCAAAGAAATGTTTCTTCTTCCGTGTCTTTTGTATGACCTAAACATATTCAATTTCTTTAACTGTTTTTTTTTGGCACTTGCTTTCCAGAATCTTCAACATTTTTGTTAACCTTCACTAAGCATACATTAATTGGTCGATTTCCCTATTATAATATGGTTCCAGAATAATGACAATAACAATGGATCTTCAGTGAGCTCTTTACTTATATTATTCTGTTTAATCGTACATGACACGTATGTGCTAAGTTCTATGACCCCATATTACACATGGGGATCCTACACATGTGGAGGTAAAGGAGCTTGATAGGAATTACACAGCTAGTTATTGACACGATTAGGTGCTAGACTCCAAAATGTGACCACATCCAAATGACCGTACATGCATTGCTCCAGATATAGCAGACACTATAGGTCTCAAGGACTTTATCACTTCATTGTTGTAGGTACTATATTTAATTAATATTGTGAAGGATACCATCTGACAGTTAGCATACCTCAGAGGTATTGTGGGTTTGGTTCTAGACCATCACCATAAAGCAAATACTACAATAAATCAAGTCACACAATTTTTTGGTTTCCCAGTGCATATAAAAATTATATATACAATATAATGTATATAAATGTATATATATACAATATAATATATATAATTATGTATAAAAAGTAATGTACATACCTTAATTACAAACAATTATTGATAAAAAATGATAGCCATCATCTGAACCTTCAGCAGGTCTTATTTTGCTGGTGGGGGTGGTCTTGTCCGGATGTAGATTGCTGCTGACCATCAGGTTGGTGATTGCTAAAGATTAGGGTGCCTGTGGCAATTTCTTAAAATAAAACAATAAAGTTTACCACATTGGTTGACACTTCCTTTCACAAATAATTTCTCTATAGCCTGCAATGCTGTTCAATAGCTTTTTACCCACAGTAGAGGATTTAGGATATTACTAAGGAATTTAGGAAAGAAGTTTCAAAGTTGGAGTCAATCCTCTCAAACCCTGCCACTGCTTTATCAGCTAAGTTTATGTAATATCCTAAATCCTTTGTTGTTAATTCAACAATCACAGTATATTCACCAAAAGTATATTCCATCTTAATAAACTACTTTCTTTGCTCATTTATAAGAAACACCTCTTCATCTGTTAATCATGCAATGATAGCAATTCAATCACGTTTTCAAGCTCCACTTCTAATTCTAATTCTCTTGCTATTTCTACCACATGTGCAGTTACATCCCCCACTGAAGTCTTGAACCCCTTCAAAGACATCCATGAGAGTTGGAATCAACTTCTCCTAAACTCCTGTTAATGTTGACACTCTGACCTCTTCCCGTGAATCACAAATGTTCTTAATAGTTTCTAGAGTAGTGAATCCTTTCCAGAAGGCTTTCATTTCGCTTTGCCCATAGCTTCATAATTATTTTTTAAAGATTTATTTTTAATTGGGGAAGTGGAACAGGACTTTATTGGGGAACAGTGTGTATTTCCAGGACTTTCTTTTCCAAGTCAAGTTGTCCTTTCAATCTTAGTTGTGGAGGGTGCCGTTCAGCTTCAAGTTGTTGTCCTTTCAGTCTTAGTTGTGGAGGGTGCAGCTCAGCTCCAGGTCCAGTTGTCGTTGCTAGTTGCAGGGGGCACAGCCCACCATCCCCTGCAGGAGTCAAGAAATCGAACTGGCAATCTTGTGGTTGAGAGCCCGCACTCCAACTAACTGAGCCATTCCGGGAGGCAGCTCAGCTCAAGGTGCCCAGTTACATCTTAGTTGCAGGGGACAGAGCCCACCATCCCTTGCGGGACTTGAGGAATTGAACTGGCAACCTTGTGGTTGAGAGCCCACTGGCCCATGTGGGAATCAAACCAGCAGCCTTCGGAGTTAGGACCATGGAGCTCTAACCACCTGAACCACGAGGCCAGTCCCTATTTTTTTTTTTTTTTAAATATTAGGTCTTGAAAGTTGAAACTACTTGATCCTTGGGCTGCAGAATAGATGTGTGTTATCAGGTATGAAAATAACTGTACATCTTCTTTAGAGCTCACACATAACCAGGTGCATTGTCAATGAGCAGTAATATTTTGAAGGGAATTTTTTTCTTGCATAGTAGGTCTTGTCCATGAGCTTAAAATATACAGTTTATAATGTAGTACACAGATGTGCTGTCATGTAGGCTTTGGTATTTCATTTATAGAGCATAGGCAGAGTAGATTTAGCATAATTCTTAAGGCCCCTAAGATTTTTGAAATGGTAAATAGGCATTAAATTCAATTTGAAGTCACCACTTCCATTAGCTCCTCCAAAAAGAGCTCCTCTGTCCTTTGAAACTTTGAAACCAAGCACTGACTTTTCCTCTGTAGCTATGAAAGTCTTAGATGGCACCTTCTTCCAATACATATAAGGAAGTCTGTTGTTTACGGTAGTCATCTTCATTAATTATCTTAGCTAGATCTTCTAGGTAACATGTTGAAGCTTCTACATCAGCATTCGCTGCTTCACCATGCACTTTTATGTTATGGAGATGGCTTCTTTCCTTAAACCTCCTGAGCCAACCTCTGCTAGCTTCAAGCTTTTCATCTGTAGCTTCCTCACCTCTCTAAGCCTTCACAGAATTGAGGAGATTTAGGGCCTTTCTCTGCATAAGGTTTGGACTTAGGGAATGTTGTTGGTTTGATCTTCTATTCAGACCACTAAAATATTCTCCATATCAGGAATATTGCTGTTCCACTTTCTTACAATTCATGTGTTCACTGGAGTAGCATTTTTAAATTCCTTCCAGAACATTTCCTTTACAAGTTCACTGTTTGGTACAAGAACCCTAACTTTTGGCCTATTTTGGCTGTCAACATACTTTCCTCACTAAGCTTAATTATATTTATCATTTGATTTATAGTGAAAGACTTGTGACTATTCTTCACACTTGGACAATTACAGACCATTATATGGTTATTACTTGGCCTAATTTCAACATTTTGTGTTTCAGGGAATAGGGAGACCTGAGGAAAGGGAGAGAAATGGGAGAAGGGTTGGTTAGTAGAGTAGTCAGAGCAGACACAATATTTATGGATTGAATTTGCAATTTGTATGTGGTGCCCCAAAACAATTACAACAGTAATATCAAAGATTACTGATTACAGATCATCATAACAAATATAATAATAATGAAATAGTTTAGATTTTGTGAGAATTACCAAAATGAGACACAGAGACACAAAGTGAACAAATGGAGCCAACAGGTTTGCTTGATGCAGGTTTGCCTCAGGCCTCCCATTTATATTAGAATAAATAAATAAATAAATAAATAAAGCAATATCTGTGAAGCACAATATAGCAAAGCACAATAACATGAGATATACCTGTATATCAAGTCATCTACCTATACTGATCATTCAGGCAATTACTTTTTTAAAGTAATCACGAATCACCATCTCATTGTACCACAGATTACTCTGCTCATACCTAGATAACTTTCTAAAAGTAAGTGAATATTTTCACATTTAATACTCTTAAATGCCATCAGTTTGTTTCAGTCTAACAAAAACTATTTGGATCAAAAACATATTAGCTAATATTCCCAAGATTTTGCTACTGCAATTTTGATAAGAATATCTTTTGCAATCAAAATGGCGACATGAGGTGACCCTCTGGATATCTTCCCTGGAATTTACAACAAATTGAACAACTATAACTCCACAAAGGATTCCTTGCACAGCAGACAAGCAAGACAAAGAGGATCACTACTGAATTCACCTAAAGGAGGGCAAACTGCACAAGCAGGGGAATAGGGAAGGGAGAAGTGCAGAAACAGGGCCTCGCAGGTGCAGGACGCAGACCTAGCTCAGTACTCAAAGCTTGCTACATCCCAGAACTACTGCAGTTGTGGGAGAGGGAAGAACTCTGAGTGCTAGGGCTCCAGTTATGGCCCACAGGGCTGAGGGGACGAGCATATAACACGGGATGAGCATATAACACGGCTGAACCCAACATTCACGGCAGAGACCTTGGAGCAAAGACTGAGGGAAGAAGGCTGAAAAGGTGGTTTAAGCCCTCACTGCCATAGAAAACAGAAGCTTTAGGCACTGAGACTAGCCCACCCCTCTCCACCCTCCCGAAGCTCGTCCCACCACCACCTACCCAGTGCTAGAAGCGGAACAGTAGCAGTGTCAGATCAAAAGAACAGAATATTTGCAGTTTGGAGAACTGTGGTCCGCAGACAAAGAGATGCAGCCCAACTAGTTACAGAAAAGGGGAGAGAGACATGGAATCGGGACAGGCTGTGGTGGTGGTCACTGCCATTGCTCTGGGCCACCTCTCACAACTCATCCTGCCTCTGTGCCCATCTATTCAGGTGGATCCCTGCAGGAGTAAACAGAACTACTGAAACACAGTCTGGTGCCGGAAGAGATTTGGAACTTCAAAAGCTCTCCACATCCCCACAAGGACACGGTGTCCTATAACCCAGGCAAACTGTGAGCAGAGGAGAAGCCTGCCTTCCAGGGAATCCCCCCATTGTCTGAGAAGCTGAAATAGTGCAGAGAAAACATAACACTACAGTATGAGAGAGGAAAAAAAGATTCAGTTGGAGAGAAAATAAAGCATTCTACCAACACATACTGGAAAACAAACAAACAAAAAAAGACCTCTTTTTTATAAACCTGTTGCAGAACCCACTCCTTTAGATGCCCAGGAAAACAAATGAAAAATTATTCATTGCCATGAATAACCAAGGCAACAAGACAGCTCAGAAAGAAAGTAAAAAGTCTCTAGAAAATGAACTTAAAGATATGGAAATATGTGACTTAAGTGACAGAAAATTCAAGACTGCAGTTCTGAAAAAACTCAACGAGATGCGAGAAAACACAGAAAGGCAGTTTAATGAACTCAGAAACACAATCAAAGAACAACATGAACATTTCACCAAAGAGACTAAAATTTTAAAAAAGAACCAAGTAGAATTTCTGGAGATTAAGAACTCAATAGAATAAATTAAGAATGGAATAGCCAGCTTATGTAGTAGAGTTGACCAGATGGAGGAAAGAATCAGAGACATTAAAGATTTAAACCTGGAAATGACACAGATGGAAGAAGAAGGAGACTTGAGACATAACAGAAATGAAAGAAATCTAGAAGAATTTTCTGATTCCATCAGAAAGAGCAATATAAACAAACAACGCAATTGAAAAATGGCCAGAGGACCTGAAGAGACATTTCTCTAAATAGGACACACAAATGGCAAATAGACATATGAAAAAATGCTCAACATCACTAAAAACCAGAGAAATGCAAATGAAAACCACAATGAAATATCACGTCACCCCAGTTAGAATGGCTATCATCAAAAAGACAAATAGCAACAAATGTTGGAGAGACTGTGTAGAAAAAGAAACTCTCATACACTGTTGGTGGGAATGTGGACTGGTACACATGTTATGGAAGGCATTGCGGAGGTTTCTCAAAAAATAAAAAAAAACAGAATTACCATATGAGCCAGCAATCCCTCTCCTTGGTATCTACCCCACAAAAAATCTGAAAACCTTTATCCATAAAGACACCTGGGCTCCAATGTTCATTGCAGCTTTATTTACGGTGGTCAAGACATGAAAACAACCAAAATGTCTTTCAATAGATGAATGGATAAAGAAGTTATGGTATATATACACAATGAAATACTATTCGGCACTAAGGAAAGATGAAATAGGACCATTTGTGACAACATTGATGGATCTTCAGAATATAATGCTAAGTGAAATAAGTCAGACAGAAAAAGAAGAGAACCATATGATTTCACTGATATGTGGTATACAAGCCAAAAACAACAAAAGAACAAGACAAACAAATGAGAAATAAAAACTCATAGACACAGAAAATAGTTTAGTGGTTACCAGTAGGTAAGGGAGGAGGGAGGTGGTAGATGAGGATAAAGGGGATCAAATATAAGGTGATTGAAGGAGAACTGATTCAGGGGGGTGAAAACACAATGGGATTCATAGATGATGTAATACAGAATTGTACACCTGAAATCTTTACTAACAAAACTGAAAACTTTACTAACAATTGCCACCCCAATAAACTTTAATTAAAAAAAAGAAAGAAAGAAAGAGCAACATAAGAATAATGGGCATACCAGAGGGAGAAGAAAGAGAGGGGGGTACAGAGAGCATATTAAAACAAATAGTTGATGAGAACTTCCCAAACTTGTGGAAAGAACTGGATGCTCGATCCAAGAAGCAAAACAACACCTGGTTAGCTCAACACCAACAGGCTTTCTCCAAGGAACATTGTATTGAAGCTGTCAAAAATCAAAGACAAAGAAAGAATCCTCAAGGCAGCCAGGGAAAAGAAGACAGTAACCTGTAAAGGAATGCCCATTAGATTATCATCAGATTTCTAACCAGAAACTCTACAAACCAAGAGGGAGTAGAACTAAATATTCAAACTATTGAAAGAGAGAAATGATGAGGCAAGAATAATATATCCAGCAAAGATATCCTTTACATATAAAGGAGGAATAAAGACCTTTCCAGACATAAGAAGCTGAGGGAATTTGCTAATACATGATCTGCACTACAAGAAATATTAAAAGAGGCTATTTGACCAACATCAACAGGGACAATTTGTGGCAAACAAAACATAAAAAGGGGGACCGTAAAGGCCTGAACCGGAATATGGGAATGGAAAAAGTAGGAATACTGAAGAAAATGGAATACTCTAAATACCAAAATTTCTTTTAAATAAACTTAAGGGTAACCATTCAAAAACAAAAATCCAGAACTGAATATATATACTGCAATAAAAAAGGAAACACAGGGAAACATCATAGAATACATCACACAGAAATAACAGACAACAATAAAAAGACAAGGAAACAATGGAGACACAGTCTCACCAGAAAACTAAAGATAGAATGATGGGAAATCCTCACGTATCAATAATCACCCTACATGTAAATGGACTGAACTCACCAATAAAAAGACACAGAGTAGAAGATTGTATCAAAAACTTAAACCCAACCATATGCTGTCTCCAAGAGACACATCTCAGCTACAAGGACAAGTGTAGACTCAAAGTGAAAGGGTGGAAATTGACACTCCAAGCAAATGGTATCCAGAGAAATTCAGGTGTAGCCATACTGATATCAGATGAAACAGACTTCAGGGTGAAAAAGGTAACAAGAGACAAAGATGGACACTTCACAATGTTAAAGGGGACTATACAACAAGAGAACATAATGGTCATCAATATTTACATGCCCAATCAGGGAGCACCGAAATATATCAAGCAACTATTAATAGAACTAAAGGGAGAAATTGACCAAAACACAATTAAACAAGGGGACCTAATTACGTCATTGACACCTATGTATAGATCATCCAAACAGAAAATAAATAATGAAATAGCAGCCCTAAATGACACATTAGATGAAATGGACATAATTGACATTTATAGAGTACTTCAAACTAAACATCAGACTATACATATTTTTTAGTGTACATGGAACATTATCAAGGATAGACCATATACTGGGACATAAAACTAACCTTAGCACATTTAGGAATATTGAAATCATACCAAGCATATTCTCTGATCACAAAGCTTTGAAATTGGATATCAACTGTAAAAAGAAAGCAGGAAAAAACACAAATACATGGAGATTAAACAACATACATTTAAAGAACGACCAGGTCAAAGAAGAAATTAGAGGTGAGATCAAAAGATACATAGAAACAAGTGACAATGAAAAAATATCCTACCAAAATTTTGGGGATGCAGTGAAAGCAGTTTTAAGAGGAAAATTTATGTCATTAGAGGCCTCTCTCAAGAAACAAGAAAAATCCCAAACAAATAACCTCGTGTTACATCTTAAAGAACTAGAAAAGGAAGAACAAATGAAACCTAAGGTCAGCAAAAGAAAGGAAATAATAAAAATTAGAGCAGAACTTAATGAAATAGAGAACAAAAAGACAACAGAAAAAATTAATGCGACAAAGAGCCAGTTCTTTGAAAAGATTAACAAAATTAACAAACCCTTGGCTAGGCTCACTAAGACAAAAAGAGAGAAGTCACTAATAAGCACAAGCGGGAATGAAAAAGGGGAAGTTATCATGGGTGTCACAGAAATATAAAGGACAATCCAACAGTACTATGAAGGACTATATGCCACCAAATTCAATAACCTAGAAGAAATGGAAAAGTTCTTAGAAACATAGCCTTCCTAGGCTTAACCATGAAGAACTGGAAAATCTAAACAGACCGATCACCAGTAATGAAATTGTATCAGTCATCCAAAGCCTTCCCAAAAGCAAAAGTCCGGGACCAGATCGCTTCACTAGTGAATTCTACCAAACCTTCAAAGAGGATCTAATACCAATCCTGCTCAAACTCTGCCAAAAAATTGAAGAAGAGTCAGTACTCCCTAACTCATTTCATGAGGCCAACATTACCCCGATACCAAAACCAGGTAAAAACAACACAAAAAAAGAAAACTACAGACCAATATCTCTGATGAATACTGATGCAAAAATCCTAAACAAAATTCTAGCAAATCGAATGCAACAATGCATTAAAAAGGTTATTCATCACGACCAAGTGGGGTTCATCCCAGGGCCACAACAAGGATGATCAACATACGTAAATCAATCAATGTGATAAATCACATAAACAAAATAAAAGACAAAAATCAGACGATTATATCAATTGATGCAGAAAAAGCATTTGACAAAATACAACATCCATTTATGATTAAAACACTTAATAAAATAGGTATAGAAGGAAAATACCTTAACATAGTAAAGGCCATATATGACAAACCCTCACCTCATCTCAAAATTAACAGTGAGAAACTGAAGACGTTTTCTGTACGTTCAGGAACAGGACAGGGCTCTCGGATAACACCTCCTCTTTTCAACATAGTGTTGGAATTCCTTGCCAGAGCCATCAGGCAAGAGAAAGAAATAAACGCATCCAGATTGGAACAAAGAACTTAAATTGTCACTCTTTGCAGATGGCATGACACTATATATAAAAAACTAAGACTCCACTAAAAAGCTATTAGGAACAATCAATGAATACAGTAAAGTTGCCGGCTACAAAATCAACGTAAAAAAGTCTATTGCATTCCTATATACTAAGAATCAAATATCAGAAAAAGAAATTAAAAAGAAAAACAATTCATTTTCAATTACAACAAAAAGAATAAAGTACCTAGGAATAAACTTAACGAAGGATGTGAAAGACCTATATGCTGAAAACTATGACATTTTTAAAAGAAATTGAAGAAGACACAGAAATGGAAAGACATTCCTTGCTCATGGATTGGAAGAATCAACATAGTTAATATGACCATATTACCCAAAGAAATATACAGATTCAATGCAATCCCTGTCAAAATCCCACTGGCATTTTTTCAAGAAATAGAACAAAAAATCATCAGATTTGTTTGGGACCACAAGAGACCCCGAATAGCCAAAGCAGTCGTAAGAAAACAGAACAATGCTGGAGGTATAACATTCCCGGACTTTGGCTTGTACTACAGAGCAACAATAATCAAAACAGCATGGTATTGTCAGGAAAACAGACACATAGACCAATGGAATAGAATTGACAACTCAGAAATAAAACCACATAAATATGGATAGATAATTTTTGACAAAGAAGCCAAAAACATACAATGGAGAAAAGACAGCCTTTTAAATAAATGGTGATGGCAGAATTGGGATGCCATGTGGAAAAGAATGAAACTGGACTGCTATCTGTCATCATGTACCAAAATTAATTCAAAATAGATCAAAGACTTAAGCATAAGACATGAAACAATAAACTGCATAGGAGAAAACATAGGTACTAAATTTATGGATCTTGGTTTCAAACTGCATTTTATGAATTTGGTTCCAAAGGCAAGGGAAGTAAACGCTAAAATAAATGAATGGGACTATATGAAACTTAAAAGCTTCTGCACAGCACAAGAAACCATAGACAAAATAAAGAGGCAACTAAATAAATGGGAGAAGATTTTTGCAAACAGTGCCTCTGATAAAGGGCTAATATCCAAAATATACAAGGAACTCATGCAACTCAACAAGAAAGAACAAACAACCCAATGGAAAAATGGGCAGAGGACCTGAAGAGACAGTTCTCTAAAGAGGATGTACAAATGGCAAAGAGACATGAAAAAATGCTCAACATCACCAATCATCAGAGAAATGCAAATAAAATCCACAATGAGATATCACCTCACCCCAGTCAGAATGGCTATCATCAAGACAAATAGTAACAAGTGTTGGATAGGCTGTGGAGAAAATGGAACCCTCATACACTGTTGGTGGGAATGCAGACTGATGCAGACGTTATGGAAGGCAGTGTGGAGGTTCCTCAAAAAATTATGAATAGAATTACCGTATGACCCAGCAATCCCTCTCTTGGGTGTCTGCCCAAAAAATCTGAAATTACATCATCTATAAATCTGAAAGCATTTATACATAAAGACATGTGTGCTCCAATGTTCATTGCAGCCTTATTTACGGTGGTCAAGACATGGAAACAACCAAAGTGTCCTTCAATAGATGAATAGAAAGAAGTTGTGATATATATACACTATGGAATACTATTCAGTGGTAAGAAAAGATGAAATAGCACCATTTTTGACAACATGGATGGATCTTAAGATTATAATACTAAGTGAAATAAGTCAGACAGAAAAAGCAGAGAACCATTTGATTTCACTGTTTTGTGGTTTATAAACCAAAAAGAACAAAACAAACAAATGAGAAACAAAAACTCATAGACACAGACAATAGTTTAGGGGTTACAGGAGGGTAAGGAGGGGAGGGGTGTTGTAGATGAGGGTAAAGGGGATCAAATATATGGTGATGGAAGGAGAAATGATTCTGGGTGGTGAACTCACAATGGGATTTATAGATGATGTAATACAGAATTGTGCACCTGAAATCTGTGTAAGTTTACGAACAATTGTCACCCCAATAAACTTTAATTAAAAAAAAAGAATGTCTTTTGTTTTCATTCAACGAATCATAAAATTGTTAAACATGACCTGGGTATTCTGATATGTCTACATATGATTCACATAGCTAGGATGGCATAGGAATTCATGTGTATTAAATTGTTTTTAAAAGGTTCTTTTAGAAGACAGACACCTGATATTTTTTCTCTTCCTAATGTTTCTGTGGTGGTGGGATTTTATACTCTTCCTACAGCTATATGCACCGGTCCAGAGTGGTTACTTAAGCTGCTCAAAGTCTCTTCTGATATCAGAACTCAAATGCAGATTTGCCTGTCTGAGAGCATACACTCTTTCAGGTGATTCTTCTTGATCTAGGAGTTTCTAAAATATATAGTTTCAGGCATAACTACACTTATGAAGATATGTGTGCTGAATTTCCTTTGTACAACAAGCTCCTTTTGATATGTATTTCTTGTTAGAGTCTGCCAAAATGTTTCAAAAGTATGCTGAAAATATCAGTTAATAGGCCATTATTGACTACACATTGAAGTAGATAACAAAGGCAGCAATATAAATGTGGGTTATTTAAATCAGTTCAAGAAATTAAGTTAAATATGTTCCTGAATTAGAAAGAACACAGTCTTCTATGTTATTATTAAGGTTTAAGGCATTTGACCATCATGGAAAAAGAAATGCAAATTAAAGTCTTAATTTATTTCTCACAAAATTCTCATTTCTTTTCTATTACTGATACTAATGTTTTGTTATTTGCACATTGATATTGTCTATTGCACACTTTTTTATTATAAAGTGCTTGTGTTAGTCTTACTTAATGCTTTTTCCCTGAATTCTACCATGTCTGGACATAAACAATATCACCTCTGTTTTATTCCATTTGCATGGCATGTCTGCCTTTTCTCATCTTTTATTTTCAACTTTCCTGAGTCACCTCGTTTCATACGATTTTTTTATATATTGCATAATTGTGTTTTGCTTACTGAACTAATATGATAGACTTCTTTTAATGAAGAAATTTATTTCATTTATATTAATTAAAATAACAGATATGCATTAATTCTACAATCCTATTTTATCAATTTTAATAAATACATTATAGTACTGAATACTTCTTGTTTGTGCTTACTTTCAGTTCAAAAGGTTTACCTTGCTATAATCCCCTAATTTACAATTATTCTCCTTTTTATTAGATATGAGCTATAGAATCCCTAATTTGAAAAATAAGATAATGTACCAGTATACATTTATCCTTTCTTTTTTATTTCCTAATGTCCCATGACTTCTATAAATTATTTTATATGTTCAATATATTTACTTCCTTATTATTTTATCTTTAGCATTGAATGGTATATTTTGATAACTGACTATAATATATGATAAAGTCAGCATAATTGTGCTCCTGGTAGTTTTCTTTCTCCAAACACTCCCAACTATTCTTATTTATTTTATTGCACATTTTAATGTTCAATAGTTTGCAACATTTAAATCCTCTTTTGTAACAATTGCCAATTCAATTTAGTCTTGCTTTTTAAAGACACTATAATTTCTACTATCCAGTACCATGTTTGTTTGTTTCTTTGTTTGTTTGTTTATACTCATTTCAGTTCTCTGGTTGGCAGAAGTTTGCCCTCTATATTTTCTATAAGAAAATTATCTCTCTTTAGGAGAATAATTTTTCCATTTGTTTTTACATGTTCAGAATTTGTAAACTGTGTCCTTTATGCTTGAATAGCATATTGGTATTAAAAATTCACAGTTTCTTCCTTTCAGAACATTATTATCTTCATGTGTTAAATTTTGCAATTGAGGTGACCGAAGCTAAATTGATTTTTTTTAATTAGAGTTTATTGGGGTGACACTTGTTAGTAAAGTTACATAGATTTCAGTAACTTTAATACAATTCCGTATTACATCATCTATAAATCTCATTGTGTGTTCACCACCCAGAGTCAGTTCTCCTTCCATCACCATATATTTGATTCCCCTTACCTTCATCTACCACCCCTCTCCCTCCTTACCCTCTGGTAACCACTAAACTATTGTCTGTGTCTATGAGTTTTTGGTTTTCATTTGTTTGTCTTGTTCTTTGTTATTTTTGGTTTCCATACCACATATCAGTGAAATTATATGATTCTCTGCTTTATCTATCTGACTTTTTTTTTTTTAAGATTTTATTGGGGAAGGGGAACAGGACTTTATTGGGGAACAATGTGTACTTCCAGGCCTTTTTTCCAAATCAAGTTGTTGTCCTTTCAATGTTTGTTGTGGAGGGAGCATTTAGCTTCAAGTTGTTGTCCTTTCAATCTTAGTTGTGGTGGGCACAGCTCAGTTCCAAGTCCAGTTGCCATTGTTAGTTGCAGGGAGCACAGCCCACCATCTGTTGCGGGAGTTGAACTGGCAACATTATGGTTGAGAGGACACACTCCAACCAACTGAGCCATCCGGGAGCTCAGCGGCAGCTCAGCTCAAGGTGCCCTGTTCAATTTTAGTTGCAGGGGGTGCTGCCCACCATCCCTTGCAGGAGTTGAGGAATCCAACTGGCAACCTTGTAGGTGGGAGCCCACTGGCCCATGTGGGAATTGAACCCGCAGCCTTCGGAGTTAGGAACACGGAGATCTAACTGCCTGAGCCTCTAGGCTGGCTTCCATCTGACTTATTTTGCTTAGCATTATAATCTCAAGATCCATCCATATTCCTCTTAGAAGATTTCTTTATTGACCTGGCCTAGATGATCAAAAGAGTCTTTCCTTTTCTTTGAAGATTTTGTTGTTGTTGTTCTCGTTCTTTTTGTTGTTGTTGTTTTGTTTTTAATAACTTGATTGATCTAGGCCTCAGGATTGACTTTTCTGGTTCAGTTATTCCTGGAACACCATGTGTTTATTTAATTGGTAGACATAAATCTTACATTTTGCAAATTTTTTTTTGTATTAAATATAGCTCTATACGTGTTTCTTTTTTACCCTCATACGTGTTATTATCTCATTCAGTTTCACTAATTACATACATATTGGGTGTCTTTTACTTTTCTTCCATAGTTATTTTCTAGTGAACTCTTTTATATTCTTCATTTCTATTTTATTTTTCGCATTTTCTCAGTCTTATTGTCTATTCCTAGATGAGTTTCAGCAGTGTTTATTCTGATGGTATCTTTGAATTTCAACTTCATTTCTGTGAATTTTAAATTTTGTTTTCGTTTCTCTACTGAGATAAACCAGCTATGTTTCTTTTCATTTTTGCTTTAGTGTCTTACCTGTGGTTTTTATATCTGCTTTGTTTTGTTTTGTAGGGGATATTTCTATCAAATGTATGCAAATTTTTATTACAATTTAAATTGTTATTGTAATATTTTCTGAATATTGTTTATTTTGAAATGATATTTTCTGATTACAATCTCCCTTGTGTTGTAGTAAGTATAAAGAGATATTATAATGATAATAAAGTGATACTTCAAATAAAGTAATATTTTTCCTGGTCAATACTGTAGAGCAGGAACCACTATTCAGACATTCACAAACTTTCCTGAAAGAGTTTACCGTAACAGATCCTTATTAATCCTACCCAGATAATAAATACAAAATTCTGGTTATGGGAGGAAAAACATTTGAAAATACTTTTCTTTTTCTCAGATTTAGAAAGTTTGCAAATCCTCTATGCTTTGCATGACTGGAAGCTTTTTAAATACGTCATTAGTGAAATGAACAATTTTTATAAGCTGAGAGAATAATGAATCCCTAAAATTACACATGCCATCCCTGCTCATAGAAGATGCATTTCAGCACTCATCTGCTGTTTATACTTCTGTAAGATTCACACAGAGCACTGTATTTTACGACTCCAGAGCCATGATGATTAGGTCATTTCCTGTGCTCTTATAAATTGTAAGTTCATTATTTTCTGTGCTTTTTAACATGCCATACTGTAGTTAGCACATCTCATAATCCAAAAATATTGGGAAGACATATTGTCTGATGAACTTATCTACTGTGTCAAAGGAAATATCTAACAATCTCTTCTGATATTGTTAATGTCTAACAATCTCTTCTGATATTGTCATTACCTAGTTCAGACCCTATGCATGGGAAATACTTCTTTTTTCAATTGACAAATCAGTTGATTTTCTCAATTACCTGAATAATTTTATAATTACTTTCAAGATTCAATTTCCTTTGGTCATGTTATTGATGAGAAATCATAAATGATAAAAGCTAAGTAGGGATTATGAAAGGTTTAAATTATTTATGTAACTTCATATGTACGTAAGATCGTGAAATATGAAACTTGAAATCTTAATTTATGTCTATATCTGCATCTTTCTATAATTGTACAATAAAGGAAGAACATTGTTAGTTAAATCCGAGAGAGAGAAAGAGACAGAGTCGAGAGAGAGAGAGAGAGAGAGAGACAGAGAGAGAGAGAGAGAGAGAGAGGCATTTGGCTTAGTTTCAGGTTTTAAGAGAACAGAATACAGAAATTATCTTCTTTAAGCTTTTAAATCCCTGGTCAATACCATGTGTGATAAAGGCAGCCTGGTGACTAAGCAATGGTCTCTGTTTTATGTAAGTCAAATTTCTCCTCTCCATACTTCTTACTGGCTAAACGTCCTTGGTAGTTGTGCTAAACTATCTCTTCTAATTGCCTGACCTGTAACCGAGTTGTTTTAAAGTATGATGTGATTTCATAGATGTAAATAGCACAGCACTATGTCTGGCACATAGTTAATATACCAGCTATGTGAAGTACTGCAAAACATCTTAGAGGTTACCCCACTAGAACGTTATGCATTTTATATATACATAGTGCAGAAACATGAGATACCGGGGTCATGGAACAAAGTTCTTCAGAGAGGTCACAATCAGATATACGGCCAGAGTAACATCAGCGTCACTCACCACACTGCATCTGCACATTGTAGACCTGCAGGTAACATTGTAAGAATTGATGGTGGTTTTGTTTTTATGGGTTTCTTTTTTTTTTCTTTCACCTGAATATCAGGTTCTACCACGAGAAGAGAGATGAGCGAGAAAAAGTTTATTTGTTTATGCACAGGCAAAAGATAATTGTCCCCTGCACTCCTAAAAGGACTGATAGGCAACTTATCCTTTTGAGACAGGATGGACAGATCATAGGCTCTCTGCTTAACGTTTTAGAATGTAAATGTGTCACAAAGATATCTCTTCATTTTATGAGCTGGAGATGTCTCTGAACTCTGGGCTTTCTTTTATTTTTATTTATTTTTATTTTGTTACATAAATATATTTTTATAGGAATGTCTAGCAGAGCCAGACTCCCTAGGATTGCATCTCATCCTTCAGAATATATATATTCTATAAATATATACATATATTTACATATATAATATATTATATATTTATTTAGTTATAGATAATTAATTATTATAATAAATTATAAATATAATATATAATTACATAAATTATATAAATATTGATATAAATAATAAATATACATATTTATATTTAATATATAAATTAATATAAATATTAAATATATAATATATATTTATATATTTTATATATTATATATCATATAATATATAAATATATTATATACATATAATGTATAATTACATAAATTATATAAATATTGATATAAATATTAAATATATATTTATATGTAATATAAATATTAATATAAATATCAAATATATATATATATATAAATTATATATTTATTTATTTATATATTATATGTTATACGTATATAATATATTATATATGTATATTATATTACATGTATATATGTATATGTATATGTATATGTATATGTATATATACATGTTATATGTATATATATACATGTTATATATGTAATATGATATATATAATATATTATGTATGTATAATATATGTATATTATGTACATATATTTATATCTGTAATATAATGTATAATATATAATATATGCATAATACATATGTATATGTAATATATATTTATATATTTTATATTATATTTATATATAATTATATAAATATATATTATATATTATATTTATATAGTTATATAGCTATATATTTATATAATTATATATTATATAAATATAATATATAATTATATAAATTATATAACTATATAATACATAAATGTATATATTATATGTTTATATATATATTAATTACATATTTTTATATATTATATATTATACATATTATAATATATATTATGTATTATATGTGTATATTATATTACATATATATTTATTTAGTTTTCAATTACCATTGACAAACAATATAACATTAGTTTCAGGTGTACAAAACAACAATATTATCATACATTTATATATCTCACAAAGTGATCACCCAAATAAGTCTATTACTCAAATGACAATATACATAGTTATAGTTATTACAATATTAGTGACAGAATGCATAGATAGATGATAGATAGATAGATAGATAGATAGATAGATAGATATAAAGATAAAGATATAGATACAGATTTTTTGGATAAAATATATTACAAAAGAATATATATAATTGGACATTTTGGTCAACATTGTTCAAACAGTAGTTTGCTGTAGGCAGAAGTGTCAGAAAGCTGATGGTAACCATTTTGAGCACCTCTTTTAATTACAGAAGACAAACATGACTTGTATTCATTTTTTGTTATCGATACATATTGAGTATTACAATTATTTTAAATTAAAGTTTATTGGGGTGGCAATTGTTGGCAAAGTTACGTAGATTTCAGGTGTATAATTCTGTAATACATCATTTATATCTCACATTTTGTGTTCACACCCAGGGTCAGTTCTCTTTCCATCACTATATATTTGACCCCATTTACCCTCTTCTACAACCTCCCTTCCCCTTTACCCCCTGGTAACCACTAAACTATCATCTGTCTATGAATTTTTGTTTCTTCATGTGTTTCTCTTGTTCTTTTGTTGTGTTTTATATACCAGATATTAGTGAAATCATATGGTTTTTTTACATTTTCTGTCTGACTTACTTCGTTTAGCATTATAATCTCAAGATTCATCCATGTTGTCTATATACCACAACTTGTAAATATACCACTTCTTTATCCATTTATCTATGGAAGGACCCTTTCCTTGTTTCCATGTCTTCACCACCATAAAAAAGCTGAAATGAACATTGGAGCACATATGTCTTTATCATTAAGTTTTTCAGATATTTTGGGTAGATACCCAGGAGAGGGATTGCAGGGTCATATGGTAATTCTATTCTTAATGTTTTGAGGAACCTTCACACTACCTACCATAGCAGCTGCACCAATCTGCATTCCCACCAACAGTGTATGAGGGTTCCTTTTTCTCCACAACCTCTCCAACACTTGTCACTGTTTGTCTTGTTGATGATAGCCACACTAACTGGGGTGAGGTGATATCTCATTGTGGTTTATATTTGCATTTCTGTGATGATTAATTATGCTGAGCATCCCTTTTATATGGCTATTGGCCATTTGTATGTCCTCTTTGGAGAAATGTCTCTTCAGGTCCTCTGCCAATTTTTTATTTGGATGGTTTCATTTGTTTATCTTTCTTGACTTGTATGAATTCCACATATATTTTGAATATTAGTCCCTGATTGGAGGCGTTGTTTGCAAAAATCTTCTCTCATTCAATTGGTTGCCTCTTTACTTTGTTGATAGTTTCTTTTACTGTGCAGAAGGTTTTAGTTTGATATACTCCCATTCATTTATTTTAGCTTTTTCTTCCTTTGCTTGGAGTCAAATTCCTAAAATGCTCTTTGGATCCAAGGTCCATAAGTATTGTACCTATGTTTGCTTCAAAGCACTTTATTGTTTCAGGTCTTAAGTTTAGGTCTTTGATCCATTTTGAGTCAATTTTGGTACACGGTCACAGAGAGCAATCCAGTTTCATTCTTTTGCACATGACTTTCCAATTCTACCAGCACCATTTATTGAAGTGTCTGTTTTTTTCTCCATTGTATGTTTTTGGCCTCTGTATTGAAAATTAACCGTCCATATTTATGTGGGTTAATTTCTAGGTTCTCAATTCTATTCCATTGTTCTGTGTGTCTGGTTTTTGCCAATACCATACTGTTTTGATTATTGGTGCCCTGAAGTACAAGCTGAAGTCAGAAAGTGTGATACTTTAGCATTGTTCTTTTTCTTAGGAATGCTTTGGCTATTTGGGGTCTTTTGTGGTTCCATACAAATCTGACGAATTTTTGTTCTATTTCTTTAAAAAATGTCATTGGGGTTTTGATGAGGATTGCATTAAATCTGTATATTGCTTTGGGTAACATGGCCATTTTAACTATGTTCATTCTTCCAATCCATGAGCATGGAATGTCTTTCCATTTCTTTGTGTCTTCTTCAATTTCTTTTAAAATTATCTTATAGTTTTTAGGATATAGGTCTTTCACATGCTTGGTTAAGTTAATTCCTAGGTATTTTATTCTTTTTGCTGCAATTGCCAAAGGAATCACTGTTTTTATTTCTTTTTCTGAGATTTCATTATTAGTATATACAAGAATGCAATGGACTTTAGAACGTTGATTTTGTAGCCAGCATATTACTGTATTCGTTGATTGTCTCTAATAACTTTTTGGTAGAGTCTTTAAGGTTTTCTATATATAGCATTATGTCATCTGCAGAGTAATAATTAAACTCTTCATTCTCAATTTGGATGCCTTTTATTTCTTTCTCTTGCCTGAATGCTCTGACAAGGACTTCCAACACTATGTTGAAAAGCAGAGGTGATAGGGGACAGACCTATTGTGTTCCTGAATGTAGAGCAAAAGGATTCAGTTTTACAGCGTTAT
This sequence comes from Rhinolophus hipposideros, assembly GCF_964194185.1. Classification (NCBI taxonomy): domain Eukaryota; kingdom Metazoa; phylum Chordata; class Mammalia; order Chiroptera; family Rhinolophidae; genus Rhinolophus; species Rhinolophus hipposideros. The sequence goes on from NC_138059.1 coordinate 48,578,546, forward strand.
TTATGAGATTAGCTGAGGGTTTGTCATATATGGCATTTATTATGTTAAGGTATTTTCCTTTTATACCTATTTTATTAAGGGTTTTAATAATAAAATGATGTATCTTTTCAAATGCTTTTTTCTGATTCAATTGATATAATCATATGATTTTTGTCCTTTATTTTGTTTATGTGCATGTATCACAGTGATGTATTTATGTATGTTGAACCATACTTGTGCCCCTGGGAGGAACCCCACTTGTTCATGGCGAATAATCTTTTTAATGCATTGTTGCATTCGATTTGCTAGAATTTTGTTTAGGATTTTTGTATCTGTATTCGTCAGAGATGTTGGTCTGTAGTTCTCTTTTTTTGTGTTGTCCTTACCAGGTTTCGGTATCAGGGTAATGTTGGTCTCATAAAAAGAGTTAGGGAGTACTGTGTCTTTTAAAATTTTTTGGAAAAGTTTGACCAGGATTGGAATTATATCCTTTTTGCAGGTTTTGTAGAATTCACTAATGAAGCCATCTGGTCCAGGACTTTAGTTTTTGAGAAGTTTTTGGATGACTGATTCAATTTTGTTACTGGTGATCGGTCTGTTTAGATTTTCCAGTTCTTCATGGTTCAGCCTAGGAAGGCTGTCTATGTCTAAGAACTTGTCCATTTCTTCTAAGTTATTGAATTTGGTGGCATATAGTTCTTCATAGTACTCTTGGATGATGCTTTATATTTTTGTGGCATCTGTGATAACTTCCCCATTTTCATTTCTGATTTTGTTTTATTATCGTTTTTTATCTTAGTGATCCTAGCCAAGGGTTTGTCAATTTTGTTAACCTTTTCATTGAACCTGCTCTTTGTCACATTATTTTTTTCCATTGTCTTTTTGTTCTCTATTTCATTTAGTTCTGCTCTGATTTTTGTTATTTCCTTTCTTCTGCTGATCGTGGGTCTCACTTGTTCTTCTTTTTCCAGTTCTTTAAGTTGTAAAATGAGGTTATTTATTTTGGATTTTTCTTGTTTCTTGAGATAGGCCTGTAATGAGATAAATTTCCCTCTTAAAACTGCTTTCGCTGCATCCCAATAATTTTGATAGGGTGTGTTTTAATTATCATTTGTTTCTATGTATCTTTTGAGCTCTCCTCTGATTTCTTCTTTGACCTGGTTGTTCTTTGAAAGTATGTTGTTTAATCTCCATGTATTTGTAATTTTTCTTGCTTTTTCTTTGCAGTTCAGATCCAAATTTAAAGCCTTGTGATCAAAGAATATGTTTGTTATGATTTCAATCATCTTTAATTTGCTGAGGTTAATTTAATGTCCCAATAAATTATGCTCTATCCTTGAGAATGTTCCATGTACCCTAGCAAAAAATGTATAGTTTGATGTTTTAGGATGAAGTGCTCTATAAATGTCAGTTATGTGCATTTCATCTAATGTGTCATTAAGGGCTGCTATTTCATTATTTATATTCTGTTTGGATGACCTATCCATAGCTGTCAATGATGTATTTACGTCCCTTAGCATAACTGTGTTTTGGTCAATTTTTCCCTTTAGTTCTGTTAGTAGTTTCTTGGTATATTTTGGTGCTTCCTGATTAGGGGCATAAATATTGATGACTATTATGTCTTCTTGTTGTACAGTCCCCTTTGCCATTATGAAATGTCCATCTTTGTTTCTTGCTATCTTTTTCACCCTGAAGTCTGTTTCATCTGATATCAGTATAGCTACACCTGATTTTCTCTGGATACCATTTGCTTGGAATATCAATTTACACCATTTCACTTTGAATCTATGCTTGTCCTTGTGGCCGAGGTGTCTCTTGGAGACAGCATATGGTTGGGTTTAGTTTTTTGATCCAATCTGCTACTCTGTACCTCTTTTTGGTGAGTTCAGTCCATTTACATTTAGAGTGATTATTGTTATGTGAGGATTTCCTATCATTCTATCTTTAGTTTTCTGGTAATACTGTTCTCCATTGTTTCTTTTCCAATTTGTTGTCTATTATTTCTGTGTGGTGGTATTCTATGATGTTTCCCTGTGTTTCTTCTTTGATTACTGTATATATTTCAGTTCTAGTGTTTTTTTGAGAGGTTACCCTTAAGTTTAGGTAAAACAAAGTTTGATATTTAGAGTATTCCATTTTTTTCAGCATGCTTACTTTCTCCATTCCCATATTCTGGTACAGGCCTTTACGCTCTCCCTTTTTATGTTTCGTTTGCCACAAATTTTCCCTGCTGATGTTGGTCAAATAGTTTCCTGTAGTATTTCTTGTAGTGCAGGTCGTGTATTAGAAAATTTCCTCAGCTTCTCTATGTCTGGAAAGGTCTTTATTCCTCTTCATATCTAAAGATATTTTTTCTGCATATATTATTCTTAGCTTATAATTTCTCTCTTTCAATAGTTTGAATATTTTGTTCCACTCCCTCCTGGTTTGTACAGTTTCTGCTGAGAAATCTCATGATAATCTAATGGGCTTTTCTTTGTAGGTTACTGTCTTCTTTTCCCTGATTGCCTTGAGAATTATTTCTTTGTGGTCGATTTTTGACAGTGTCAATAAAATGTGCCTTGGAGAAGGCCTGTTTGGGTTCAGGTAATTAGGTGTTCTATTTGCTTCTTGGATTTAAGGGTCCAATTCTGTCCACAAGTTTGGGAAGTTCTCATCGACCATTTGTTTGACTGTATGCTCTGTTCTCTTTTCTCTTTCTTCTCCTTCTGGGATGCCCATTATTCTTATATTGCTCTTTCTGATGGAGTTGGAAAGTTCCTGTAGAGTTCTTTCATTTCTTTTAAGTCTCAAGTCTCCTTCTTCCATCCGTGTCATTTCCAGGTTTCTATCTTCGATGTCACTGATTTTTTTCTCCATCTGGTCAACTATATTACCTAAGCTGGCTATTTCATTCTTCATTTCTTCTGTTGAGTTCTTAATCTACAGAAATTCTATTTGGTTCTTTTTTAAAATTTAAATCTCTTTGCTAAAATGTTAATGTTTTTCTTTGTGTTTCTGAGTTCATTAAAGTGCCTTTCTGTGTTTACTTGCATCTCGTTGAGTTTTTTCAGAACTGCAATCTTGAATTCTCTGTCATTTAAGTCACATATTTCCATATCTTTAAGTTCATTTTCTGGAGACTTTTCATTTTCTTTCTGAGCTGTCTTATTGCCTTGGGTATTCATGGCAATTAATTATTTATTATTTATCTTTCTAGACTTTTACAGGAGTGGGTTCTGCAACAGGTTAATAGGAAGATGCCTTTCATTTGTTTTCCAGTATGTGTTTGTAGACTGTTTTATTTTGTCTCCAACTGCAGCCTTTTTTTCTCTTTCACACTGTATTGTTATGTTTTCTCTGCACTGTTCCAGCTTCTCACACAATGGGGGGAATCCCTGGAAGGAGGGCTTTCTCTCTATTAACATTTCACCTAGCTCATAAGGCACCACGTGCCTGTGTGGATGCAGAGAGCTTTTGAAATTCTAAAGGTCTTTCTGCACCAGATTCAGAGCCCATGTTTTTCAGCAGTGTTGTTTACTCCTGCAGTGATCCGTCTAGATAGGTGGCGACAGGGGCAGTGTGGGTTGTGAGAAATGGTCCAGAGCAATGGCAGCGACCACTGCCATAGCCAGTCTTGGTTTCACAGCTCCCTCCCCTTTCCAGAACCAGTTGGTTGTGAATCTGTGTCTGTGAGCCACAGTTCTCAGAACAGCAAATATTCTGTTGTTTTGATCTGACACTGCTACTATTCTGCTTCTAGCACTGGACAGGTGGGGGCGGGGTGAGCCCTGTGTGGGTAGGAATGGGGAGGGTAGGCTCTGTGCCTATGGCTTCCATTCTCTGTGTCAGTGAGAGCTTAAACCACCGTTTTCAGACTTCTTTCCTCAGTGTTTGCTCTGAGGTCTCTGCCATGAGCATTGGGTTCAGCCATGTGATATGCTGTCCCCTCAGCTCTGTGGGCCATAACTGGAGCCCTAGCAGTCTGAGTTCTCCCCTCTCCCACAGCTGCAGAAGTTCTGGGATGCAGCGAGCTCGGAGCACTGATTTAGGTCTACATCCTGCACCCACGCAGCTTAGTCTCTTCACTTCTCCTTTCCCTCCTCCCTTGCTTGCGCAATATGCCCACCTTTAGGTGAATTCAATAGTGAGACTCTTCGTCTTGTTTGTCTGCTGTGCAGGGAGTCCTTTGTGGAGTTATCATTTTTCAATTTGTCGTAAATTCCAGGGGATATTTCCAGAGGCTCACCTCATGCCGCCATTTTGATGACGTCTTTCCTCAGGTGTTTTTAACTGTCCTTCAGTTAGGGTAGTCTTGCTCAACAATCTCAAGTCAATCTTGAGTCTATCCTGGTATAATTTGTCATAGAAAAGCACAATGTTCTTTCTGACTCTCTTTAGACAGTAGTTACAGATGTGCTCCCACACTGAGCATTGAAAAGGGGAATTTATTTTAACTAATATGTGTAGAAACTAGGTGAGTAGTTAGAATTTTACCTGGTTCACTTTAGAGATGAGAGGGTGGGGCACATAATGTTTCATAAGAAAGAATGGCAAGAGCTGTGCTCAAAAAGGAAAGAAAATGCATCCTGCTTTCTAGCATGGAGCTTCTTGCTCTCTCTATACCCTGATTCCTCCCTGTCTCTATATCTTTATTGCAGTTGCCTTAAGGGGAAAAATAATTGGGTAGGAGGAGTAGTTATTCAGGTCACTATGACTCCAAGGAGAACTGATACATAACCATCCAAATGAGCTAGGGAACTTTGGGTAGGGAAGAGACTCAAAATTGTATGGTTGTTTGACACAAGACCCATATTATCATCCTACCTGTTCTTATTGGGTGAGAGGATGCCTGCATTTAATAAATGGGTTTTGCAAAGGTTTAAAGTGTAAGAGAAGCTAATGTGACCTTGAGGTTTAAGCCCTTTGGGTCAATTAAACATACGTGTGCTGTTGCTTCTATATCTATATGTATAGTAGGAATTGATGCATCATATGCTTGTGCTTCTCTGTTTCATAAGTGCCAGAGTAGATTCTCTCAGATGAAAATAGCCACACGTAAAAATGTTGTATGAGAGCTTGTATGAACTTGTGCCTTTTTAGCTCCACAACCCACGTGACTATTTTGAGCTATAGTTTCTGTGACTGATGCTTTAGCCAATTGGAATCTCTGACAAAAGGAGACAGCCTTTACCTAGAGGCAGCTCTAAGGTTTTGGATTTGTCATCTCCTTGACGTAGTTACCAGATACACCCCCTATGAAAAACAGCTCTTTATGTGCTACAGTAAAGCTGTCCCAGGTAGGCCTTGTGAACATCTAATTTAACATTCCCATTTTGTGGTGGATCAACTCAGATTCCACAACTAATGAGATGGGAGGAGCACAACAGATTTCATTTTTCAAGTGGAAATGGAATATTAAGAAATACAATCAGCTGGCCCCTGTAGCATCTCAGCTATACATGAAGTAGTGACAGCTTCCACTTTGGGGAGAACTTTATCTTCCATTCTACCACCTAAAGCAAAGGCACCAGCCCAAAGGAGACCTTTATTCATAAAGGTTGTTCTAAATGCCTGGGTATGGTTCACTAATGGTTCAGAAAAGTTGAAATCTGAAGGTGTCTGGACTTCCAGAGCTGTTCAGCCTCAGCTCCAGTTATGCAGAACCAAATGTGGACATGATTACTCCACTCAGTGGGCAGACTCAAGGCTATTTTCACATATCTTAACAGTGCTCTCCTTGATAAACCTTTTTGTATATTTACTGATACATAATCTGTTGCCAATGACCTAGCTATTTGGTCTGCCTCTTGGAAAACTAGAAATTGGCATCTCCCCTTAGGGGGTCACTAACTGTGGAAACTAGTCTTTGCTGCTGACTGGCTCTTTGGGTCACTCACTAGATGTCCACAGTAAAGATTAGTCCTTAACTGAGACCTGATTCCTATCTTGTGCAGTTAGACATTTGAATTCATGATCAAGCTTTGCAAAGACACTTTTCTTTTCCTAGAATGTTTGTCCTATTTTAAGCAAGTTTTTAATTGAAAATTTTATTGAGATAATTTTAGATTTACATGCAGTTTTAAGAAATAATTAAGAGAAAACCTGTACACTCATTACCTAGTTTTGCCATTGGCATCATTTTGCAAAACTAATAGTACAACATCACAACTAGGTTATTTAAATTGATACGTGAATGATCCATCCTATTTGTTCATATTTCTCCAGTTTTATTTACATTTGTCGTATATATGTATGTGTGTTTACTTTTATACTATTTCAGGACATGTTTAGGTCCATGTATTCATCACTAGTCAAAATACTGAACATTCCCATCCCAATCACGATCCCTTGTGTTATACTGTTTTAAACTATATCCACTTCTGTCTCCACACTTTGTTCTATTCTTTGATAATCAATAATCTGTTTTCCATTTGTAAAATTTAGTTGTTTCAAAATTTTACGTAAATTCAGTAACTTTTGTGATTGGCTTCCACAGTCTGTGCTCTGGCCTCTGATGGATCTTGTTCCTCTAAAATGTTAAATACATTTATCTGAGTCACCTCTGCAACTTCTTGAAAGGACCTTCTGTGTGAAATTTTGATCTTTCTATGACTTGTATAAAAGGTTGTATAGTCACATACCTAAAATTTAATATGTTAAAAGTTCAAGAGTTACCCAACTTTCAGCACAATTTACCATCTGAAAAAGCTGAGAATATTAAAAATCATTAAGCCCTGTTTTATTTGTATATATGTGATAGTTCTTCACCAAGTTTTCCCCTTCCTTCACTCCTCCCACATTTTACTATTTGCAGCAAGAAGAAACCAAATACTACTTTCAACATTTTGCTCGGAAATCTCCATAGGTATATAGCCAGGTTCATTCTTTACATTTTTTGCTTTCCAAATAACTGCAAGAGACAATTTCACCAATCTTGCTCACAATGCATAACGAAGATTTCCTTTCTTCTAGTTTTCAATGACATATTCTTTACTTCCGTCAGAACCCTCACTGAAGTCTAGATTTCTAGTAATAGTCATTTCAAGTTGATTAAGTCTTTTTAACCAACTAATATAATTTAGGCGAGCTCTATAATGCTCCCCCAAAATGTTTCCATCCTCCACCTACTCGCTTCTCAATTTTATAGCTACTCCCATGTTCTAGATATTTATGTAAGCAGCACTCTACTTCCAGTATCAAAATCTGTATTAGTTTTCTATTGTTATATAGAAAATAATGACCACAAATGTAGTGACCTTGAACAACACACGTTTATTATCACAGTTTCTCAAGAGTCCAAGCTTGGTTTACCTGGTTCCTCTACTCAGAGTCTCACAAGGATATAATCAAGATTTTGTCTCATGCTATTATCTCATGTGAGTCTTGGGGTTCTCTTCAAGGATTCAGTTCAGATTATAGAACTGAGACCCTCAGCTCCTAGAGGCTGCTTGCCATTTCCTAACACCTGGCCCTATTCACAACATGGCAATTTATTTCTTCAAGGACAACAGGCCTATGTCTCTGCTGTTTCCAATTTCTTTTAAATGTCTTACCCGATTAAGATCCTCCAGGATAATTTTCCTTTGGACTATATTAAAGTCGAATGATTAGAGACTTGAATTATATACGCAATATCTCTTCACCTTTACCATGTACCATATCTAATCAAGGGAGTGGCATCTACCATTTTCATAGGTTCTTACTCACTCTCAAGAGTAGGGAATTATGCATGGGTATAAGCCATTAAGTATCACGGTAGCATTCATATTTTAAAAGCATTTTATTTTTCCAAACAGACTTATGAGTCCTTCAGAAAGTTTCACCAATTCTTAGGTATTCTCTTTATAAACTTCTGCATAATTACTTAGAATAGGATCTCATGGCAATCTTCTATTTGCATAAGTAAGACATTAAGTTTTGAGAAGATATCACAAAAAGTTTTGAGAAGATATCATAAAAAAACAAATTTAAAGAATTATAATAATGCTCCTAGCATTTGAAAAAAAATGTTAAATTAATTATAACAATAGTAATTTCTCGAATCATTATGTTAGTTAGGGGAAGCTACCATAATAGTAAGAATCTCAAATGTATAATGTCTCACACACAATATGAATTTAATTTTTCTCACCTAACAGTCCATGACAGGTGTTCCTAACAGGCAGACAACTTCTGTCTTCACTGTGATTCAGAAACTTGTCTTATACCTTCACCATCTGCTAGGGTCTTTGGATCAAAATGCATTCAGTTGGAAGAATAGGATAGAAAAGCCTAGCCTGGAACTGGCATACATCATTTCAGCTCACATTTTATTAGTGAGTTCTAGTCAGATGGTCAGACATGAAAAAAAGTCTGGGAAGTATAGCCTTTCTGTTTATTTAACTGTATTTTTCAACTTAATTTACTAAAATTATCTCTAAACCTTAGCATTTTATCCTTGCTTGCTTGGGATTCAGAGGTCTTATGAATACAAGTTTCTTATTCATTAATATTGTGAAGTCTTTGATTTAGAGTTAGTTTTAGGAATTCTTGAGTTTAGTTTTCTCATTTTGCAGAGAGAGAAATACCCCAAAAGATTAATTAATACATTCTCTTTCTATTATCTCTATAAGATAATATTTCTTAGGTTTTGATGACCTCATATAAATAAATTATCCATACTTTCAAGGAATTTAAAATATAGTGTTGGTTAAATGATTTACCCAAGGTCATAAAGCAAGTAAATTTTAGAAATAGACTTAGGATATAGGTTTCATAAATCGTGTTTCACTACAGTATTTAGTACAGTCTTTAGTCTTTAGCAATTTTTTTCAACACACTAATTCTTCCCTTTTTTCAAAAAATGTTTAAACAATAATATGAATACTGACCATCAAAGATGTGTCCATGTCTTAATCCCTGAAACCTTTGAATAGATTACCTTACATGGAAAAAGAGCCTTTTCAGATGTAAATTTGGTTGAGATAATTGAGTTGGGGACATTATCCTGTATTATTTACGTGTGTTTATCCAATTCACATGACTCCTTAAAAGCAGAAAATCTGCCCAGGCTAGGGTGAGTGAATGAGAGAGAAAGAGAGATATTAAGGTGATGATGTGACCATAGAAGCAGTGCAGTGATGCTACCTTGCTAGCTTTGAAGAGAAAAGGGATCAGGAGATAAGCAGCCTTTATAAGCTGGAACAGTCAAGAAAATTAATTCTTCTCTAGAGTCCCAGAAAAGAATGCAGCTTACTGCCATCTTGATTTTACCCCAATGAGATCTGTTTCTGATTTCTGACAATCAGAACTATAATACAATAAACTCGTGCTATTTTAAGCCACTAAGTTTGTGTTAATTTTTATAGCTGCAACAGGAAACTAATGTAGATTTTGGTATCTAGAAATGAAGTGCCACTATATAGTACTAACTATGTAATTAATGAGTGTAGACGCAGAGGTATCATATAACAATATTGATTTTTATCATCAGCTTTATGCTATTCTTTTTTAGTGAAAAAGTAAGGACCAGAGTTCCAAAATTTCTTCTTTACAGAACACTGGCTGTCCCACTGGAAATAGGTAGAGCAGGATAACATCTCTTGTTGGGTGTCTTAGTAGAAAATGCCTTACAAAGTATCAATATGTTATTCTTTAGATCTTGAATTACTTTTGAGATTCTATGAATAGCCACCTCCACTATGGAAGAGGAAGTAACTATAGTGTATCTCAGTAGACGTTCGTTCCAACAGAATAAAGCACTCTCAAGTTTTCCACTTTAGACACTATTTTGCATTATTGAGAATTTGTTGTATAATTGTATAATTAAAATTGAAGTTTAGAAAAGAATATTGTAACAATATAAGTTTTCCTACAGCAACTAAATAATATAAGATATCTACAAAGTCATACATATTGACTATGTGTAGATTAACTCTGTTCGGATCTGGATTCATGATTGAATTAATTAGCTGAAGTTAAAAAAAAAGATAATTGTTATGCTCAAAAAGCTCAAAAATATTTGTTGCTATTATTTTTAACTATTCAATTATTGAATTTATACAATATCATTTTAATTGTGCATAAATTTAACTACATCCTGATATAGAAGAAATTACATCATTTATGTAAAAAGCAGAAACTAAAATACACTAAATGGAAATACATTCAAAGTTTTATAGAAAGAGAAGCTAATTATTCTCTGTTATAAAATAATTTGTTAGTGAAAAAAATACTTTTGTGAAAAAAATTGCTAGATCTCAATTCTTTTGTATTCTCACAGTGGTCCTTTGGTTGTTGGCCATTATCAGAATAATAAATGATAGCCAATGCCTCACTAAGCTCTCTAAATTTCTGTTTGTTTTTTTTTTTTATTTTCTTCATACTGATATGCTTCTTTTATACTGAAATGCATTTCATGTTTATTCTCCAAAATTATATATGAGAAAAAAATTGCAATGCCAGCATAGCAATAAAATTAAAATGCATTATAAGAAATGTGATCGAATTAAGATGGCAGAATAAGTAAATGCTGTGCCAACCTCCTCTCATTAACACATCAAAATTACAACTAAACTACAGAACAACCATCATTGAGAATCACTTTAAGTCTAGCTGAACCAAAGCTCTACCACTAAGAAAATACAGAAGAAGCCACCTCAAGACTGATAGAAGGGGCAGAGACATGGAATGCTGGGTCCACATACACATGTGACCATTAAAAACTGTGAGGGATATTTCAGCTGCAGAGGATCTCCAAGCCGCACATCAGGCTCCCAGCACAGGGTTCCAGTGCTGGAGAGAGATGTCCCCTTAACTTCTGGCTGTTAAAACGAGTGGAGATTGTGGCTGAATGAGATTATGGCAACCATAGTCCAAGGTGATCCTCTTAAAAGAGGCTGCTCAAGGACGTACTTGCTGCTGGACTCACTCACTCTGCACTCCAGTGCTGGTGCAGCAGCTTGAAAGACACCAGGGACATATGAGGTGGAACTGAATTATCTGGCTCCATGGCAATGGGGGAGGCACAGTTTTCCTGCAGAAGGAGAAGCTGGTTAAAGCCATTGTTTTTGTTGAGGCTTCACCCTCCCAGTGTGTGGATGCAGGTGGCCATTGTATCTGAATCTCCATCAACCTGGCTAACCCTTTCAACTGCCCTGCACTTGAATGCACAGGTGATTCCCTGAGACCCCACACCACCTAACTTTCTGGCACAGCCAAGTCACTTCCAGTGGCTTTGCCTTATAAATAGCTTACCTTGGGTTATGCTGCAGACTTTCCTAAAATCTCTCAAAGTTTCATTAAACCCAAACAAGCAACATCTAACTTCCACATGTACCATACCTTTAACTGAGCAGTCCCAAGACCAGCACTAACTAGACAGCATTGGTTCACAGTTAGGAATATCAAGAAACCTCCAGACCCAGCACAGGTGGCAGTCATCTATGGATTGTTTTCTGGCTCATGCCAAGTGGCTCCAGATAATGCACAGGCTGCAGCTGAGCTTGACCTACTATGGGTCCCTTCCCAGGAAGACATAAGTCTGGCACACCCAGTGGCCAGCTTCAGACCAGACTAGAGCACCAATCAACCATCTCCAAGCATGATATACCCAAAGGGCAGACTGGACAGGCACCACAGCCCTGCTAAATTGAATTCTGAACTGTTGAACCAGCCCTTGCAAAACAGCTCCTCCACTATAGTCATAGCCATGCCTCAAAACCAATCAGCCTGAGGTTCAGTCCCTCCCATCTATATGCAAACAGCAACCAAGGTGTCATGCAGGGTGTCACGGGGGGTCTCAGCTCCTGCTCCCCACATAAGAATGCAGGACATGGTGAGGCCAAACAGGAACACCCATGGAGCCATAGATAGGGGAGTCATACCATTATATTCTCACTGGCAGCATCCGCCTCTATGCAATCCACTCTTCCTAGCTCAGCCACCATCTTCTTGCTAGCCCTCATTTTCTGCTTGCATAGCCACGACAGTTATATTAGTGGCCAATGGCTCACTGATTACAGCTGACGGCCAACTAGCCACAGCTGATGGCCATCCAATCACAGTTGATGGCTATTTACTATCTGAGCCAGCACCTTTCCACATGAGGCCAAGAGCCTGGAAACTGCACTCCTGGCTCTGTCCTCACACAAAACTCAACAGCAGGAGGGCACACCAGGCACACACAAGGGACAAACCTGGAACACCCAGCTCTGGTGACCAAGGAGACTATACCACTGGGCTCAACAGGCTACCTACTACATAAGTCCATTCTACTAACACTGGGAGGCATAGCAGCTCTATGTAATACATAGAAACAAACACAGGGAAGCAGCCAAACTGGGGAGACAAAGAAATATGTGCCAAATTAAAGAACAGAACAAAGCCCCAGAAAAAGAACTAAACAAAATGGAGATAAACAATATACCAGACACAGAGTTCAAAACCCTTGTTATAAGGATGCTCAGTGATCTCAGTGAGAACTTCAGCAAAGAGATGGGAAACATAAAAAAAGAATCAGGCAGAAATAAAGAATATAATAACTGAAATGAAGAATACATTACAGAGAATTAACAGTAGATGAGATGAAGCAGAGAAGCGAATCAGCATTTTAAAAGATAAGTTAGCAGAAATCACAACAGAAAGAAAAAAGAATCCAAAAAATGAGAATAGTTCTGGGACAACATTGAGTGTATCAACATTATCCTCATTGGGGTACCAGAAGGAGAAGAGAGAGAGCTAGGAATTGAAAACCTATTTGAAGAAATAATGATGAAAAACTTCCCAAGCATGGTGAATGAAATGATATACAAGCCCAGGAAACACAGAACTCTCAAACAAGATGAACCCAAAGAGGTCCATACCAAGACATATCATAATTAAAATGTCAAAGTTTCAAGACAAAGAAGGAAGAGAAAAGCAGTTTGCTACAAGGGCACTCCCATAAGACTGTTAGCTGATTTCTCAACAGAAACATTGCAGGTCAGAAGAGATTGGCAGGAAATATTCAAAGTGATGAATAGTAAAGACCTACAACCAAGATTACTCTACACAGCAAAGCTATCAAATAGAATCAGAGGACAGATAAAGATTTTCCCAGACAAGAAAAAGCTAAAGGAGTTTATCATTACCAAGCAAATATTACAAGAAATGTCAGAGGGACTGCTTTAGGACACACACACACAAACAAATACCGAAAACTATGAATAAGATGTCAATAACTGCATATATATTCAGTTACATTCAATGTAAATGGATTAAATGCTCCAATCAAAAGATATATATGTAATACTGAGTTATCAGTATTGACAACCAAAAATTAATTAATCTGTTATAGTAATATACATTTAAATATATATTTATATTCAAATAATGTATCAATTAAACTCCAGGCCTGGGTATTTATAAACTGAAGCCTGTAACTATTAACAAGTCTCATATTTTTAGTGTATAATGCTATTGCAAGACTTCTGATCTTTTCAACAAACCATTTTAATGAGAGTTCCCTTTCTCCATAGATGTTATCAACAGAGGCTTTCACATCTGAAATTACTTTCTATTAAATTAAGTAACATACTCCATTTTACTGTTTCATTGCCAGTCCTCATGTTGTGTCCTCATGCTTTAGTTGTCGTAAACTTTTCTATGGTCATGAAATTACTTGGGTAATGCCATAGTGAATTGAAGACATTTTAATCTCTCCACCATAATGAGTTTGACAAATTGCTTAAGAAGTTGATTTAGCATTACAAAGGCAAATATTGAAAACTTAATTGGGGGTGTCAGTAGCTAAGATGATGGAATAGGTGGGCAGTGTACCAACTGCCTCCCAAGATAATAACAAAATCACAAATAAATTATACAACAATCAACCTGAGGATTCATCTGAACACTAGCTGAAAAGAACCAATGAATTAAGGATTTAAAGAACAGGCCATGTTGAGACTGATAGGAGGGGCAGAAAAGTTACTCCAGGCCCACTGGAGAGGGGGCAAATGCCAGGAGGTACACCTCAGTGGCAGAGTTTTCCCCAAAGTGGGAGGGGCACCCTGGGCTCATACCAGCTCCCTAGCCAATGGGTCCTGTGCCAGGAAGGGGAGTTCTGAGATAGCTGGTCATGGAAATCAGTGAGGACTCTCTCTGACCATCCTAGTGGGGCAGAGGGTAGCTAGAGGCCCAGTTGTTGTCTTGTAGTTGTTGTCTTGTAGAGCTGGCACATGGACTCACTCACTGGCGCACACTCACCCAGTCTCTGGCAGAGGCAGTAGCAGCTGAGGAGTCCCAGGAGCCTACAGAGAAGGACTGAACTGAGATCCTTTGGCACAGGAGCTAGAGATTCTGGAGCCATTGCTCTCTCTGTGTGGAGCTTGCACATATGTGGATTACAGAAAGGCACCATGTTATCAGGGTTAAGCCCTCCCCCAAAGTGTCAGGTTTGGGACCTCATTGGTCTGGTGGGATCAGTGTGCACGCATGGTGCCTCAGTGATGTCCTGGTTCCCTGCCCTCCACACTACTTATGCAGCATTGCCCTGGAAATGCCTGACTGCTGGGGCTGCTGGTCCTGCCCCACAGGTGCAGATTGAGACAGGCATAGAACTGTGACAGGGGGAAGAGTGTTTGCTGGAGAGCATTGGGTGAGGAGCTGTGTGGTACAGCATGAGTGGTGGCTGGCCAAGGCATTCTTGTCACATTTTTGTGAGCTGGTTGCCAGCAGGATTGGACACTACTCTGACTTTGTGGGTACCACGGACCACAACCTGTGGCTTGCCCCACCCATCTAGAGCTGCACTGCCAGGGTCACCCTGGGACCAGGTGTCCAGCCCTGCCTCCACAGGCCATGGAGGTTTTCACAGTGGCAGACAGCCCACAGCAACCTGTGGAGATTTTGGTGGTAAACACTGCCCCAAAGCCTGCCACAGCTAATTGTGGACAGCTCTCAGGAGCCTACTAGCCTGAGGTGGAGGCTGGCACATGTGTAGCTCACAGGAGGGCACCATTTTTTCCAGGTTGGGCCCTCCTCCAAGGGTCATGTCTGGGACCTCATTCGTCTGGGCACTGCCTTGTGACATGCTGTGTCCTTGCCCTCCACACAGCTGGTGCTGAATCCCCAGAGATTCTCTACTGCTGGGTGGCTGGTTCTGCCCCACAAGCTGCCTGTAAACTAAAGCAGGCAGGGAGCATTTATTCTCTTTTGTTTCCCTTTTTTGCCTTTGTTTTTTTTTTTTTCTTTTTTCACCTTTTTATTCCTTTTTCTTTTTTTCTTTTTTCTGTTTCTTTTTGTTGTTGTTGTTTCTCTTGTTTTGTTATTGTTTTTGTTTATTTGATTTGTGCCATTTTTTTGGTCTTGTTTGTTCATTGTTGTTTTTGTGTGTGTGGGAGTATTTGTTGTTAGTGGTGGTGGTTTGCTTTGCCTTGTTGTGTTTTGCGAGGTGGGCCTGGGCCCAGCACTGAACCAGGAGCCAAGACTATACTGAATTTGTAGAAACCACTGACCACAGCCTCCCCCGCCCCACCTGTAAAACTACAGCTATATTGCCAGGGGCACTATGTGTGCTTGGTGACTGGCCCTACCCCCACAAACTTCAGAAAATGTTTTTTCAGCAGTGGATGATCCACAGAGCTCTGGGGAAATTTGGTGATGAACAGTGACCTAAAACCTGCACTGCAGCCACTCAGGAGAAGCTCTTGGGAATTTGTGAGACTGAGGTGGAGGCTAGTTGCAGTGCCCTTGGGGCACTATATAAGGCCAAGTATTGGCATAAGATCTGAATCTGCATTAACATTGTAAAAACTACTGGTCTCATTTCATGACTCTCTTGAACTCCATCCTGCCCAGCTAGTGCTGCATTTCCAAGGGAAACCTCAATATTGAGTCAACCAGCTAGACACAAGCTCCTAAGGAAACTCTTTCAACAGCTGGGCAACTGACAGGTGACAACAGGCCTAGGGAACCTGGGCCTTTGGCTAAGCTGCCTCAGGACAAATATTGATGACAGCTAGGCTCAGATCACAGAGACGCCACCCCCACATGTATCCAGGCCCAGCAAAGGCATTAGCCAACTGCATACAGCTTTGAGGCACATTCCAGGTAGCTATGGGTAAGTAACAGACAGGGTTGAAACTGCTCTGTGCAGGAGCCCCGCACAAGAGACACCAGAAAGAATACACCCAGAGGCCAACTTCAGACCAAACCAGAGCACTACTTAGTTGGATCTACAAGCATCACATCCAAAGGAAATTCTCCACAGCCACAAGAGCCCACAGGGATCAAGCCTTCTCTGACAGGTCAACCCTCATACAGCAGCTCAAATACTGTGGGCATAGCCAATTCTCACAACTAGTCTGACTGGGAGGCAATCCCACCAACTGATAAACCAAAAGCAATTAAAGCTCAACATCAACAGGAGAATACACACAACACAAGGAACACCTCTGGAACACATACACAGGAGAATAGGGAGACTATGAAATTCAAATATAAAGGACACATACTACATAAGGCCACCCAGCAAAGACTGAGAGACAGGGGATCTATCTAATACATTGAAGCAAACACAGAGTGACAGCCAGAATGAGGAAACAAACATTTCCCAAATAAAAGATCAGAAGAAACCTGGAGAAATGAAACTAAATGAACCAGAGGTAACCAACCTATCAGATACAGAGTTTAGAACCCTGATTATAAGAATGTTTAAGGCACTTAATGAGAATCTCAACAAAGAGATAGTAAACATAAACAAGGATACAGAAATCATAAAAAAACAGCCAGTCACAAATAAAGAACACAATAATCAAAATGAAGAGCCCACCTGAAGGAATCACCAGTAGATTAGATGAAGCAGAGGATTGAATCAGTGATTTAGAAGACAAGATAATAGGAATCACCCAATTGGAACCATAAAAAGAAAAAAAATAATAAAAAAACAACAATGAAAATAAAAGACCTGTGGGATAACAATCAAGTGCAACAACGTTTGCATCATAGGAATACCAGAAAGAGAAGAGAAGAAAACGATAAAACACCTTTTTGAAGAAATAATGACCAAAAACTTCCCTATCCTGGTGAAGGAAAATTACACACAAATCCAGGAAGCACAGAGAATCCTTCACAAGATGAATCCAAACAGGCCCACAACAAGACACATTATAGTTAAAATGGCAAAAGTTAAAGACAAATAAAGAATCCTAAAAGCAGCAAAAGAAATACAGTGGGTTCCTTAGAAGGGAACTCCCGTAAGACTATTAGCTGATTTCTCTACAGAAACTTTGCAGGCCAGAAGGGAGTGGCAAGAAATATGTGAAGTGATGAAAAATAAAGGCCTAGAATCAATACTGTTCTATCCAGCAAGGGTATCATTTAAAATTGAAGGAGAGATAAATAACTTCCCAGAAAATAATAAGCTACAGAAATGTATTATCACCAAGCCAGCATTGTAGGAAATGTTAAAAGTGCTTTTTAAGCACATAAATTGAAAACAAACTAACAAAGGAAGACCAGAAATACAAATAATAAAATGGCAATAAATATATACCTATCGATAATCACTTTAAATGTGAATGAACTAAATGTTACAATCAAAAAACATAGAGTGGATGAGTGGATAAGATAAAAAAGAACCATGTATAGCTTTATACAAGAGACTCCCGCAGATCAAAAGACACACACAGAGTGAAAGTAAAGAGATCGAATAAAATATTTCATGCAAATGCAAATGAAAAAAACACTGGGGTAGCAATACTTATGTTGGACAAAATAAACTTTAAAATGAAGACTATAATAAAAGACAAAAAGGATACTACATAATAATAAAGGGATCACTCCAATAGAGGACATAACCCTAGGGAAGATCTATGCACTCAAAATAAGAGGTCTTAAATATATTAAGCAGATTTTGACTGACACAAAGAAAGAGGTCGACAATAACACTATCACAGTAGGGGTCTTCAACACTCCATTGACACCAATGGACAGATCCTCCAAACAGAATATAAACACAAAAATGTGGCCTTAAATGACACATTAGACCAGTTGGATTTAATCAATATTTTTAGAGCATTTCACTCCAAAGCAGCAGAATATACACTCTTCAGAAGTGCACATGGAACATTTTCCAAGATGGACCACATGCTAGGCCACCAAACAAGTCTCAATAAATTTAAGAAGATTGAAATCATATCAAGTGTCTTCTCTGACCACAGTTCTATAATACGAGAAACCAATTACATGAAGAAAATAGGAAAACACAGAAACACATGGAGGCTGAATAGCATGTTACTAAATAATGAATGAGTCAACAATGAGATCAAATAAGAAATCAAAAGATACCTCAAGACAAATGAAAATGAAAACACAATGACCCAATATCTCTGGGATGCAGCAAAAACAGTTCTAAGAGGGAAATTCATAGCAATGCAGGCCTACCTAAAGAAACAAGAAAAATCTCAAATCAACAGTCGATCTTTACACCTAAAAGAACTGGAAAAATAACAGCAAAATAAGCCCAAATTGAGTAGAAGGAAGGAAATAATAAAGATCTGAAAAATCATTCATGCATTCTAAACAGTGTTTCAAGACATCAGTTTCTCAGAGATGGAAATTTTAGCAATGATTTCTCACTACCTGAAATCTTTGACTATATGGAACAACCTTATGATTGCACATGGGAGTTTAATCATGACTTACTGTGGAGTAATCATGACTTACTGTGGGAAGGAAAGAAAAAAAAACAAAACAAAAATACAAAAAAAAATTTATATCTATCTATCTATCTATATCTATCTATATCTATATCTATATCTATATCTATATCTATATCTATATCTATATCTATATCTATATCTATATCTATATCTATATCTATATCTATATATACTGCCATGCAGCAGTCTACCCATCTGTCTCTTCGTACCTGCCCCTAAAGAAAGGAGAGTCTATGAGACGGATCCTTTCAGGGACTTTGCTTCACCTTTGTGCTTACACCTTATGTCTCCCTGTTTGGCTCCAAAATATGGCTGGCTAGTCAAAGATGCATACGACTCCCCACGGGTGGTGGGGAGGCAACCCAAGCCAGACACAGCCATGTGGGGACCATCTCGCGAACTCGCGGGGTCGATAAAGGTGGGCATAGCCCCCCACCTTCCCTCAGCTAAGGAGAGCTTGTGCCTCTGTGGCTGCATTCCTTCCCACAACCTGCAGAGGAAGTGATTCAATGATGTGCTCTCCATCTATTCATATGCATAAAGGTTTTGTCCCTTGTGGAAGTACATGCATCCTGACACTTATGGTTCTGCTGCCTGCATGCAAGGGTGATTGGCTTGAATTAGTTTCCTATTATAATGTATGGAATTAACAGATCTTGAGAATGACAAGCTTTATCTCTTTTACTTCCTCACCTAACTAATAAAACTATGCATTGGCCCAATTCGGTGCTCAGTCCTTGAGGCTGGAGTCCCTTGGACCCACTTGCACATGATTCTTGGCTACTATATTTCTTAACCCTGCACTGCCCTCCTCACTCCCCACAACCCTCGTCGTGTGGGACGTGAGATATATATATATATATATATATATATATATATATATATATATATATATATATTATATATATATATATATATATTGTATATATATATATATGTATAGTATAAATAAAGTTTAAAACAAAGTGCCTGTCTTGGCTTAAGCCCACCAAGCTATTTCCAGGTTACCCTCTGCTGTACCAAAACTTTTTTGCATCTTGCAGAGGCAAAGCCAGCCACCTGGTGCCCCGAGTTACCCTGGCAAAGCAGTTCTAGGTGGGTCAGGCTATGAGATGTCATTGGTAGTTTTTACAAAGTCAGTGCAGTTTCTGGTCTTGCCTGCACAAATGCAAGCTGACAGCACCAGAGCCAGCCACTGGGAGGGGGGCTTCTTTTTTGTGCACAAGTCTCCTGGGTCTTAGGGTACTTCTTCATTTGGAAGATGTAGAGGGTGTGAGATTTCTGAACTGCTGAAAGCCCAGAGTTTGCCTCTGCCACCCACTGTTGACCCTTTTGTGTTGACCCTTGTGTGTGTCTCAGCAGTTGTAATTGTCCTGCTGGGAACCACCCAGAAAAGGTGGGGGCTGGGTAGACATGTGCCTGGCCAGCCCAGCAGTGTCACACTCTTCCCAGCCTCTTCCCTAGGTCACACATACAAACTGGCTTTCTCCAGTTCTTAAGAGCTACAGCTCCTCCATAATCTGATACTGCTCTTCTGTTAAGAGACAAGTTTGAGACTCTGGAAGGGCGGGAGCAGGGTTGCTGTGGGAGTAGGGTAGGGGCCTGATATGAGGTTTGCTTTCTGTCTGACAAAGAGAGCCCAGCCATAATTCTCAGCTGAGGTTTCTGCCTTGAAGCTGGGGACTGGCATCCTCTATGCTGATCTCTTGGCAGAACTGTGGGCCACAGAGAGGGAGCCCACAGCCTGGCTGTTGCAATCTCCAGTCTGCATCCTGGGGCCTCGCTTCTCCACAGTTGCAGATGCAGGCTGCATCTCCATACCTCTCCCTTCCCTTTTTCCCTGCTTGCTTGGTTTTTCCACCTTCAAGTAATCCTTGTGCAAGTCTCTTAGCTGTTCTGTGTGATAAGCAGAGAATCCTTTGATGAGTTATAGATGTTCAATTTGTGGTAACTTCTAGGGGAGAACTCAAGAAGCCCACCTCACTGCCACCATTTCTATGATGTCACTCAAAAAATTTTAAGAAAATACTATAAGCAACTTTATGCCAACAAATTAGACAATCTGGGAGAAAAGGATAAATTCCTAGAAACATACAATCTTCCAAGGCTGAATCAAGAAGAAACATAAAATCTGAACAGACTAATTACTACCAATGAAATTGAATCAGTAATCAACCAGTTCCAAACAAACAAAAGCCCTGGACCAGATGGCTCGACAGGTGAATTTTACCAAATATTCAAAAAAGAACTAACAGCTATTCTCCTCAAACTATTCCAAAAAATTCAGAAGGAGGAAAGGCTCCCAAGATCATTTTATGAGGCTACTATTACTCTGATCCCAAAACCAGACAAAAATGTTACAAAAAAAAAAAAAAAAAGAAAACTATAGGCTGATATCCTTAATGAACATAGATGCAAAAGTCCTCAACAAAATATTAGCAAACCAAATTCAGCAATACATTAAAAAGATCATTGCTGGTATGGAAGGTTGGTTCAATAGCTACAAACAATTTATATGATACACCACATTAACAAAATGAAAAATAAAAATCAATGGTCATACCAATACATGCAGAAAAGCATTTGACAAAATCCAACATCCATTTATGATAAAAACTCTTAGCAAAGTGGGAATACAGTGATCATATCTTAACATAATAAAGCCTACTTATAATAAACCCACAGCTTACATCATACTCAATGGGGAAAAGCTGAAAGCATTCCCCTTAACATCAAGAACAAGACAAGATTGCCCACTTTAACCACTTTTATTCAACATAGAACTGGCAGTTCTAGCCACAGCAATCAGGCACAAAAAAAAAAAAAAGTAATAATAATAATTAATTAATTAAAGTCATTCAAATTGGTAAGGAGGGAGTAAAATTGTCAG
Source organism: Rhinolophus hipposideros (assembly GCF_964194185.1). NCBI lineage: Eukaryota > Metazoa > Chordata > Mammalia > Chiroptera > Rhinolophidae > Rhinolophus > Rhinolophus hipposideros. Next base: position 48,600,077 of record NC_138059.1, read on the forward strand.
TATATGCAGATGACATGACACTATATATAAAGAACCACAAAAATTCCACCAAAAAAACTATTAGAATGATAAAGGAATATATTAAAGTAGCAGGATTCAAAATTAGTTATTCAGAAGTCAGTTGCATTTGTGTACACCAATAACAAACCATCAGAAGGTGAAATTAAGAAAACAATCCCATTTATAATTGCCTCAAAAACAATAAAATACTTAGGAATAAATTTAACCAAGGAAGTAGAAGACCTATACTCAGAAAGTTTTAAGACATTGAAGAGAGAAATTTAAGAACATGCAAATAAATGGAAACATGTACCATGTTCATGGATAGTAAAAATTAATATAGTTAAAATGTCCATACTATCTAAGGCAATATATAGATTCAGTGCAATCCCTATCAAATTACCAGTGACATTTTTCACAGAACTAGAATAATCATAAAATTTATATGGAATCAAAAAGACCCTGAATAGCCACGTCAATCTTGAGAACAAAGTGGGAGGTATCATGTTACCTTATATCAAATCATACTACAAGCCTATAGTAATCAAAACAGTATGGTATAGCATAAAAATAGACACATAGATCCATGCAACAGAATAGAGAGCCCAGAAATAAATCCATGTGTCTATGGTCATGTAGTCTATGACTTTAGGAGCAAGAATATACACTGGACTAATGACAGTCTATTTAATAAATGGTGTTGGCAAAATTGCACAGATACATCCAAAAAAAATGAAACTGGGCCACCTTCTAATGCCATATACAAGAATAAATTCAATGTGGATTGAAGACTTAAATGCAAGATCTGAAACCATAAAACTCCTAGAAGAAAATATTGGAAGTAAATTTGCAGACAATACCCTTAGTAATGTTTTTACTGATATATCTCCTTGGGCAAGGGAAGCAAAAGAAAAAAATAAACATGTGGGATACACCAAACTAAAAAGTTTTTTTACAGCAAAGGAAACCATCAATAAAACCAAAAGGCATCCTACTGAATGGGAGAAGATATTTGTCAATGATATATCTGATAATGGGTTAATATAAAGAATTTGTAATAAAACAAAACAAAACAAAACAAAACAAAAAAACGCATACGACTCAATAGCCAAAAAAAAAAAAATAACACACACAACCCTATAAAAAAATGGGCAGAGGACATGAAGAGACATTTCTATAAAGCGGACATACAGATGGCCAACGGACATATGAAAAAATGCTCAAGGTTACCAACCATTAGAGAAATACAAATAAAAACCACAATGAGAAACCACCTCACTCCTGTCAGAATGACATTCATCAATAAACCAACAAATAACAAGTGTTGGTAAGGATGTAGAGAAAAGGGAACCCTCGTGCACTGTGGGTGGAATTGCAGATTGGTGCAGCCACTATGGAAAACAGTATGGAAGTACAGCAAAAAACTGAAAATGGAACTACCTTATGACCTAGCAGTTCCACTCCTTGGTATCTATCCAAAGAGATCCAAAACACTAATTCGAAAAAAAATATATGTACCCTTATATTTATTGAAGCGCTATTCACAATAGCCAAGATATGGAAACACCCAAAATGCTCACTGATAGATGATTGAGTAAAGAAGCTGTAGTACACTTAAAGAATGGAGTATTACTCAGCTATAAAAAAGAATAAAATCTTATAATTTGCAACAACATGGGTGGACTTTGAAACTCTTATGTTAAGCGAAATAAGTCAGACTGAAAAAGACAAATACCATGTGATCTCACCTATAGGTGGAATCTAAAGAACAGAATAATGAGAAAACAAAATAGAAATAGATTCAGTGATATAGAAAAAGAAAAACTGTTGTATTTTATATGGGATGGAGAGGAAGGTGAAGGGATTAGAAAGAGTAAATTAGTAGACACAATATAGTCATGGGGATATGAAATACAGAATGGGGAATATAATAAACAATGTTGTAATGATTATGTAAGGTGCCAGATGGGCACTGCACTTATCAAGGGTATCACTTCATAAACTGTATGGATACATGATTGAATCTGAAATAGAATAATATTGTATGTAAAGTATAATAAGAAAAAAAATATATATATATGTATATATAGTCATGGGTGGTGCAGTATAGCATAAGGAAGAAGGTCAAGGGTATTGTAACAGTTATATAAGATGTCAGAGGGGCAGCAGCTTAGGGGAGGAGGTTTATGACTTTGTGAGGGGTGTAAATGTCTAATTGTTATGTCACTTTGTACACCTGAAATTAATAAAAAAAAAGAAAATTACAAATTGGTAGGTACAAAGTAGTCATCGGGATGTAAAGTAAAACATAAGGAATATAGTCAATAATATGGTAATAACTACATAAAAGTGCCAGGTGGGTACTGGAATCGTCAGGGAGATCACTTCTTAAGTTATATAAATGTCTGGCCAGTATGCTGTACACCTGAAATTAATATAAAATTATATTGAATGGCAATAAATAAATAAATAAATAAAGTTTTAATACTGGAATAAAAGAAAATTTAATTAAGTAATATGGATTAATTTTCCTCATGAAAACTTTAGCTCTATAAGGAATATTTGTAGATATAGAAGTAAAAAGAAAGAAGTTGGACTTTCTTTATTGCGCGTTCACCTATGAAGAAGGATGGCTTTTCTTGCTTTTTACTATTTATGTTCTAATCTTTTTACTTCTAAATATAGAGGTGGAAAAAATTACAGACAATTTATGGTCATTCACCTTTAAATCTTTCTTTTTTTTTATTGTTGTTATTTTAGCTCTTTAATCTGAGTTTCTTACCTTCCTGGGCTAACTGAAACTTGGCTCTCCTGTGGAGAGTGGTTTAATCCTGTACTTCTCTCAAGTGGTATCTAATTTCTTTCCCTAACTCTTCATATTATTAATCTTGGAGAGGCATAGCCATTAAGCTTACTCCCATTGCATTGTCCCTCTAATCTTTTTTTCATCATTCTCTTTCTCTCTGTCTCTCTCTGTCTCTGTCTCTGTCTCTCTCTCTGTCTTTCTCTCTCTGTCTCTCTGTCTCTCTCTCTCTGTTCTCTCTCTCTCTCTCTCTCTCTCTCTCTCTCTCTCTCTCTCTCTCTCTCTCTCTCACGCACACACACACACACACACACACACACGTTTTTACTATCCACTATGCCAGACATCTTTAGATATCTGCCCAGCTAGGTGACAATTTTAGTCCCTGGGTCATTATAAATATCTCTATAATTACTCATTCAATATGTATCTCCATATGAAAGAAGATATACTAAAGTGTCCTGGTCATTCAGTTTCCTGACCTGCTCCTATCCAATCACTTTGACCTTCATGCTTCCTTACCACTTGGTCATTCCCTTCACCTTGTCATTATGAGGAAATACAAAGTGACTGTAATATAAATTTCAAATATTCTACTAGAATGACAAATCTCGTAGGATGGCCTTCACCCTGGCCCTTTTGGCACCCCAAACTCCATAATACTCTGATTTTAATGGAATTTTCAACTTTTTCCTCCCATCATTTTTTACAAATTTTACTGCATTCATTACTGTTACCTAGCTTAAATTCTATGATCAATTAATATTACCATTCCCTCACATATATCCTCAGCTTACTTTTTTCCTTATTCTCCCTTGGGAAAAAAATGATTCAAATAAAGTCAAACTTTCTTTCCATGATATCACTGTTCTCATATAGCTAAACATAGCTAATGAACAATAAACAGCCATGATAATGTCTCAGATTCGTGATCACTGACGTCAAGTAGAATCCTAATGCAGCTTGGCAATTATTGTATCTTCCCCTACGTCACTATTTCCCTCTCTTAAATGAATTTCTTCTGTCTCTTCAACTTTCCACCCATATCCTTAGACTCCAAAGACAATTTTGCTCCCTGCTTCACTGGGAAAATTGAAGCAATCAGATGAGAAGTGAACACATCTGTCCAGCTCCCTGCATCTGTGCTTGCTCTGCTGTTGCTCTTGTCTAAATGAATTGTTTGAGCTCCTAGCTATCAGTATTGCTCTCTCAGGCTTGGTGCTCCTGAGTCAAGAGAACTTGACATCACTGTTTTCCTCTCCATTGATTTTTTTTCTTATGACCACTCCATTCTCCACTATTTTAGAATGAACCTCATTAAAAGAGAGGCTAAATATTTAATGTCTCCATACTTGTTTTGCTAGATCAATGATCAGTTCTCAGTCCTCATGGTAGTGGAGTCATCAGCAACATTGTTTTTTAAATTAAAATGCGTTGGGGTGAAATGGTTAGTAAAATTACATAGGTTTCAAGTGTACAATTCTGTAATATGTCATCTATATATCACATTGTGTGTTCACCACCCAGAGTCAGTTCTCCTTCCATCACCATATATTTGACCCCATTTACCCTCTTGATACAGTTGATCAACCTCTTTTCACTTATCTCACATGACATCAAATTTGCTTGTATTTTCTCCTTTTCTCTGCCACACAAATCATTTGCTGCTCCAAGATTATCTTTGGGCCTCTTCTCTCTTCAGTACACATTTACCCAGTTTCAAGGCTTTAAATATCTTAAACTGACAAATCAGGATTCTACATAATAAGTCTTGACCACTCTCTTGAACTCCACAACATTTTACCAAATTTGTTTCTGAGTATGTCCACTTTATGTCAAAAATGATCATAGTCTTAAAATGTGTAATACTGAGTTCCTGATTTTTCTCCAAAGCTGATTTGTCAAAGGTTTCCCCTCTCATAATAGTCATCAGCATTCTTCTGATTGTAAAGATCAAAAACCCTTGTATCATCCTTCACTTCACTTTTTTTCTTTCACACCATATGTTCAAATTCAATTTTCAAAATACATTCAGAGTCCAACAGCTTCCTAAAACCTGCTCTGTTGCCAGTCTTTTCAAGCCTCCATTGTCTTTTGCCTGAATTGCTGCAAAAGCATTCTGACAGGCCTCCTTGCCTCTTTTCTCATTTCTTTTTCAGTTGAGTGATGCTGTTCAGATTCAAATCAGATTCTGTGTCTCCTCTACTCAGACCCTCCAGTAACTGGCCTTCTCACTCAGAGCAAAAGCCAAAGTCCTCACAGTGGCCTGCAAAGTTGTGCACATCTATGGTCACATTCCATTCTGTCTCATGATCTACTATAATCTCTAAATCATTTTTCTCTAATCATCATAGTTTCACAATCCTACCAATCATTTTGTCAAGCTCTTGCATTCCAGCCTTTGCCATTTTTTGTCCCTTCATCTTAATTCTCCAGATAAATATAGTATTCGGAAAATATCAGTTCTGTTACATCTGTATGCAAATATCCCCTCCATAAGAACTTATGCAATCTCATCTAAAGTTTCAGACCCTTCCCAATTCTTCTTCTTTTTCCTTTCCTATTTTTTTTAAACTTTGTTTCCCTTAGGACTTCTTACTCTTTAATATAACATGTATTTTAATTTTTTTTCTCTTTTCATTGTCAATCTTCCAAATTGGACTCTAAGTTATATTATTGCAGTGTGTATTTAGTTCACTGCTGTATCACCAATGTTTATAACAGAGGCTTGAATCAATTACTCTAATTTTGTGTATATGAAAAGGAAAGATGTTCAGGTTACCAATCATCTGATAATGTTACCTTTATATATGCAGAGACCTTCAATGTCATTATTTCTGAAATGTCTCTTAGCCAAACAAAACAAAACAAAACATAGTAAAACAAAACAAAAATCTTATTCTACTCTTTAATTGTGAATCAAGATGGCCTAGAATAATTTTATTTGTCTGAGAGTGATCGACCTAAGGAAAACAATGTTTCTCAGATAACACTGACACATTATGCCAGAAAATAGTCATCCTATTTCTTATTAACATGTTTGGTCCCTGCTGCCAAGTCTACCTACGTTTTTGTGCTGACAATGGTGTCTCATTTTTCTCTCCTGATTGCTACTCTCCAAAATACCCTGGCATAGTCCCAAGCTGCTTAGTTTCAGTGTCTTGAAAAAAGTCTTTATAGCCAACCCTTTGTGGTGACAAATCAAGGTAATTGCTCTCTTATTTAAGGTCTTCTGTGCTGCTACAATAATTGCTGGCTCATCCGTGGTTTTCAGGGAAACAGCTGGCAACAGGGAAAGGGGCTGGTTTTCTACAGCTGACATAAAAATGGCAAAGGTTCATTTCTAAACTCATAATCAACAATGTGCCCTTCTACCAAAAGTGACGATTACTTCTCCCTGCTTATACCAGAGCACTCAGGGTATATTTTGTAATTCCTCTTGCATTTTTAGCTCTCTTTCAAATTCATTTTATTAAGATTTGTCTTAGAGAAAAATCAGCACAACAGAAATATTGTAAAAGTCCTTCCCAAATAAAATCACCTGATGAAATATTTATCAAACAGTGGGTAAATGACATCAGGATGCGGTTGGACAGAGGAAAGGACTGAAGGAGTGGTTTTGACTTCTACTCTGAGGCCAGAAACAGGAAGGCCTCCTGGGCTGACAGGGAGGGTGAACTTGATGCCAACTAATGTCAAAGTCTTTGATGAGACATAGTCTGTCCTGTTACTTGAGCTGAATGGCTTCAGCTTCTAGAAGTGGTGTCCATTGAATGCAAAGAACATTGGGAGGGGAAGAAAGGACACGTTCTCATTATAAAGCAGGTGAACCAGTCCAGAACTCAAGCCCACAGGTCCATAGAAAGGCTTTTCTCCAAGAAGTAGCTGGAGTGGATACTGTGGGAAAAGGCAATTGAGTTACACAGTGGCAGTAGTGACCACATACTGTCATGAGTATAGGCACAGTTTTGTCAGAAACCTTCTGGAAACATTATCCAAGGAAAACATGAATTTGTTAGAAGTTGTCGATGTCATGCTCTGAAGGAATAAAGGGCAAGGTGGAACATAAAGATGATTGTAATTTAGGAGATATTACATCTCTCCCTTGATTTAGGAAGTTGAGGCTAATTTTGAAGTTCTGCAAGGTGAGGAGTGCTGTGAGATGAGGGTACTACTAAACCAGAACTCCATAATAAATAACTTAAATTTTTTTGTCTTCTCAACTTCTGTAGACATTTTAGATTGCTTTGGCCTTGAGAAAGAACTGTTGCTCCCAGTTGGTTTTAGTTGTAACATCTAAAGTTCTGCTAATTAGCTGTGTACACACAAGTACAAGTGTACAAGTGCAAATGCACATGCACATCAAAGGGTAGAAAATGGTCTTTTCAGTATAGAAATGCAACTGACTGTTATGTTTCTTTTATATACAGTGTTAAATTCATTTAATTCTGTGCTCCTCTTTTCAGGCGTATATAAACTTCTGGCAAATCATTATATTGAGGTGCAAAGTCAAAGTTACAGTTATTTCTAATATTTTTATTTCTAGATATGTGTTTTATTATTTTGCAATTTCCAGCTATCTGCTATAATTTGTAAACTAGTCATCTATATTTTGAACATATATTGAGCATAACATCAGTTTTAAAGTTTGGGTCTGATATTTCCAAAATCTGAATTTCCTATGTGTGTATTATTTTACCCCTATTGTCTGTTTTATCTACTGTTTTTCCTAATTATATTTATTTTTGTTTCCTTGTATGGCTTCTAAATATTAGTTGAGTAGACACTGCAAAAAAAATCTATATAGACATAATTTGAGGCTCTGAATGATGTCACCTTCCTCCAGAGAGTATTTACTTTCATTTCTGGCTAAGTAAAATAGAATTATAATTTACCTAGTCACAATCAGGACTGAGTGCTTATGAAATAGGCTCCAGTCTTTAGCAGGTCTAGCCCATTACTAATTTATTTTTACTCCTATGTTGTATCCTGCTGAATTTTTTCTTGAAATGCTCTGAAATCCAACATATTACATCAAACTTTGAATAGGCAGAGGTCTATTGTTTCAGCCCCTCCACAGCTAGTTTACAAAGGATGAATGGCACGAGGGGAATAGAATTGAAGGTGACTCATATCTCTACACTTTATTTTTCACTAGGAGCTGGATTGCTTAAGTCTTTGTGCCTTGGTAACATCGCAATACTTTCTAAAATGTTTTTTATCATCCCTCAACCCCAGGACAGCTCTGCGAAAGACTATAGACTATGGGGAATTGCCTTCCATCACTGATTTGATTGACTGCTTGACTGTTTGTTTGGGAATGTACCACCATGTAGTGGAACTGGCAGATGTTTGCTTTTGTGTCTTGACCGGCACCATCAAGAATATATAAGCACCTTTACTATGAGCCACTGTTGTTACAGCAAGGTACCCTTAGAGGCCCAGGGAGAGTGGCAGTGCCCCGAGAGCCCTGGCTGAGTCCAGGAAGTCTGGCTGTGCCCAGAGAGAATGGTAGTGCCCTGATACGCCCTAGCTGTGCCTGGGGAGACTGGTGGTACCCTAAGAAGCCCAGTAAGTCTGGCTGTGCCCAGAAGGGCTGGTGGTGCCCTGAGAAACCCTGGCTGTGCCCAGATAGCCTGGCTTTGTCCAGGATATTGCATTTACCTCCAGGCTCCTCGCACATGGCTCCTCGCAGAAGATGCTTGTTGCGTAGATTGTGAGGTGAGACCCTGTAGGGGTGGAGTGTGGGGACAGAGCCCCAGAGAGCAGTTTCCAGGCTCTCGGCCTCACATGGAGGGGTGCTGGCTCCTAGTAGATGGCCATCGGCTGTGGCTAGTTGGCCATCAGCTGTAGCCTTTTAGCCAATTGACCACTGATATAAATGCCCCGGCTGCGCTGGGGAGTCTAGTCAAAGGGAGTCGGTCAGTTGGCAGAAAAGCGGACAACAGGTCGCAAATCATGTGAATCCAGCCTCCAATGAAACTATAGTGGTATGACTCCCCTACGTATGGCTCCGTGGGTGTTCCTTTTTGGCCTAGCCACATCCTGTGTTCTTATGTGGGGAGCGGGAGCAGAGACCCCGCGTGTCACCCTGTGTGACAATCCTCCTCTTAAAATTGTTGCCTACTTTATTCTAGTTGTCCCAGGAAGTAGAATTTGTCTTCAACAAGCTGGTCGACCATTGTTGTATTTGGAAATACCCTGTTTATGAAGAACTCAACATTTCTTTTTCTCTTTCAAGAACTAAAATACTTTTGCTGTTGTTTCTTCTATCATAAGTAGAAAACACTGATCTCAATAATACACAAACTTACTAGCTGTTGGGAGTATAACACAATTAGATAGTCTACTCCCTAGTTTCAGGATAAGAATGCTCAAAGTTTAGGCAGCACCAGCATCATCTGAAGGGTTTGTGAAGTCACAGAGTGCTGGGCCCCAACCTCAAGGTTTCTGATTCAGTAGGTCTGGCATATGGCATAATAATCTGCATTTCTAGCAAGTTCCAAGATGATACTGATACTGATGGACCAAGGACCACACTATCACAGGAGATCAGATTAAGTGTTCTGTCTGATTTCACTTTAGCTAAGAAAAGTTAAACACAACCCTTGTTGACATATTAATAAATGCAAAGACTTAGTGTGCTATAATTATTCTGCTGCAAGAATGTACCTTTTGCTTCAGTTTTATTTTTTGTTAAGAATACGTTATTACAAGAATAGGTTATTACAATAGGTTATATTGTAATATCTATCTTCTTAAATACTTCCCCTTCCATTATAGTATAAATATAATATATTTTTTATATTTTATCATATAATAAAATCTAATAAATGCCAAAATAATAATTTTCCTCTTTTAAATACATTTTATTTTTTGAGAAGTTTTAGGTTCACTGCATAATTGAGTGGAAGATACAGAGATTTCCCATTGACCTCCTGCCCTCCTCCCATACACAGCCTGTGTGACTTCTCCATTACCAACATCCTCCATCAGATGGTACATTTGTCAAAACTGATGCTCCTACATTGGCAGGTCATTATAATCCAAATTCCACAGTTTACATCATGGCTCACTCTTGGTGTTGTATATTCTATGGGTTTTAATAATCTATAATGACATGTATACACCGTACTGTATCATACAGAATAATTTCACTATCTTGAGAATCCTGTGTTTCACCAATTCATCCTTCTCTACTCAACCTCTAGCAACCACTGATATTTTCACTATCATTATAATTCTACTGTTTCCAGAATGATGTGTCATTGGGATCATACAGTCTGCAGCCTTTTCAGGTTGACTTTCTTTATTTATGAGGTGTGATCAAATATACAGTGAATATTCAAATAAAAAATATTACAGTAAAAGACATTGCCATTAATCCCCCTCAAAACACTACCCCTCGCTTCGAATACACTTACCCATTGTTATTGCCACTTTCTGAAGCAGTTCTGAAAGTCCTCTTTTGTTAGTGTCCTTAGTTGTGCTATCATGGCTGCCTCAATGTCCTGAATCGATTCAAAACGTTTACCATTCATGGTCATTTTGACTTTGCGGAAGAGCCAGAAGTTGCAGGGTGCCAGATCCAGTGAATAAGATGGATGAGGACACACTAATGTTTTTATTTGACAGAAATTGTTGTATCAGAGCTATGTGTGACACAGATCCTTTCCATTGTAATCAGAAAATATGTGAATCCTGTTGCCGAATGCCATCCAGTGGAAAGGCAGGGATCTTCAATATGGGAAGCAGTGCCTCAAACTTAGTAACAGTGTATGATAAGTTTCAGCTTGTGCAGTGCAGTCAATGGGGTAAGAGCTATGGTTGAGAGAAAGTGTGTGTTAAAGTGTGCCATAAATCATCCTCCATCATGACAATGATCAGTGTTACACATCGCTCTGGTATATGGCAATTTCTGTCAAATAAAAACATTATTGTGTATCCTCATCCGCCTTATTCACCAGATCTGGCACTGTGTGACTTCTTGCTTTTCCCCAAAGCCAAAATGATTTAGGACATTGAGGTAGCCACAATAGCATAACTAAAGACACTCACAAAGGAGGACTTCCAGAACTGCTTCAAAAAATGGTAAAAATGATGGGATAAGTGTGTTCAAAGTGAGGGGGAGTATTTTGAGGGGGATTAATGGCAATGTATCTTTTACTATAATAATTGTTTTTATTTAAACATTCACCATATTGTTTAATCACACCTCATGGTAATGTACATTTAAGATTCCTCCACATCTTTCCATAGTTTGATAGCTCATTTGTTTTGATCAGTAAATGATACTCCATTGTTTGGATGTAACAGTGTTTATATATCCATTCACCTACCAAACCATCTTGAGTGCTTCCCAGTTTTGGAAATTACAAGTAAATGGGCTATAAACATATATGTGCAGGTTTTTGTGTAGACATGAGATTTCAAATCATTTAGGTTTATTCCAAGGAGCATGATTGCTGAAAGGTATGGTACAAGTATACTTAGTTTTGTAAGAAACCACCAAACTGCCTTCCAAAGTGTCTATACCATTTTCCATTCTCACAGCAAGGTATTAAAGTTCCTGTTACTGCACATCCTCACCAGCATTTCGTGTTGTCAGTGTTCTGGATTTTGGCCATTCTAAAAGATGTATAATGGTATCCTATTGTTTCTCAATTTGCATTTCCCCAATTACATAAATGTGGAACATCTTTTCACATGTTTATTTGTCATCAGTACATCTTTTTTAGTGAGGTATCTATTAATGTCTTTGGCACACTTTTTAAATTGAGTTACAATCCTTGTATTCTTACGTAGCAAGAGCTCTTTGTATATACATATATTTTAAATTAAATTTATTAGGGTGACAATTGTTACTAAAATTACATAGATTTCAGGTGTACAATTCTGTATTACATCATCTATAAATCCCATTGTGTGTTCATCACCCAGAGTCAGTTCTCCTTCCATCACCATATATTTAATCCCCCTTACCCTCATCACCAACCCCCAACCCCCATACCATCTGGTAAACATTAAATTATTGTCTGTGTCTATGAGTTTTTGTTTCTCACTTGTTTGTCTTGTTCTTTTTGGTTTATATACCACATATCAGTGAAATCATAGGGTTCTCTGCTTTTTCTGTCTGACTTATTTCACTTAGCATTATACTCTCAAGATCCATCCATGTTGTCACAAATGCTCCTATATCATCTTTCCTTAACGCCGAATAGTATTCCATTGTGTATATATACCACAACTTCTTTATCCATTCATCTATCGAGGACATTTTGGTTGTTTCCATGTCTTGGGCACTGTAAACTAAGCTGCAATGAACATTGGAGTACACGTGTCTTTAAAGAGAAATGTTTTCAGATTTTTTGGGTAGATACCCAGGAGAGCGATTGGTGGTTCATATGGTAATTCTATTCATAATTTCTTGAGGAACCTCCACACTGCCTTCCATAGCGGCTGCACCAGTCTGCATTCCCACCAACAGTGTATGAGGGTTCCTTTTTCTCCACAGCCTCTCCAACACTTGTTATTATTTGTCTTGTTGATGAAAGCCATTCTGACTGGGGTGAGGTGATATCTCATTGTGGTTTTCATTTGCATTTCTCTGATGATTAGCGATGTTGAGCATTTTTTCATATGTCAATTTGCCATTTGTAAGTCCTTTGGAGAAATGACTGTTCAGGTCCTCTGCCCATTTTTCAATTGGGTTGTTTGTTTTTTTGTTGTTGAGTTTCATGAGTTCCTTGTATATTTGGTTATTAGCCCCTTATCAGAGGCACTGTTTGCAAAAATATTCTGCCATTCAGTTGGTTGCCTCATTATTTTGTCAATAGTTTCTTTTGCTGTGCAGAAGCTTTTTAGTTTCATATAATTCCATTCGTTTATTTTAGTTTTAGCTTCCATTGCCTTTGGAGTCAAATTCGTAATATGCTCTTTGAAACCAAGGTCCATAAGTTTAGTACCCATGTTTTCTTCACTGGAGTTTATTGTGTCAGGTCTTATGCTTAAGTCTTTGATTAATTTTGAATTAATTTTGGTACATGGTGACAGATAGCAGTCCAGTTTCATTTGTTTGCACGTAGCTATCCAATTCTGCCAGCACCATTTAATGAAGAGGCTGTCTTTCCTGCATTGTGTTTTTAGCTTCTTTATCAAAAATTATCTGTCCATATTTATGTGGTTTTATTTCTGGGTCCTCAATTCTATTTAATTGGTCTATGTGTCTGTTTTTCTGCCAATACCAAGCTGTTTTGATTATTGTAGCCCTGTAGTACAAGCAAAAATCAGGGAGTGTGATAGCTCCAGTATTGTTCTTTTTTTAATATTGCTTTGGCTATTCGGGGTCTTTTGTGGTTCCAAACAAATCTGATGTTTTTTTTGTTCCATTTCTTGAAAAAATGCCATTGGGGTTTTGATGGGGATTGCATTAAATCTGTATATTGCTTTGGGTAATATGGCCATTTTAACTATGTTGATTCTTCCAATCCATGAGCACGGAATGTCTTTCCATTTCTTTGTGTCTTCTTCAATTTCCTTCAAAAATGTCTTATATTTTTCAGCATATAAATACGTCACATCCTTGGCTAAGTTTATTCCTAGGTATTTTATTCTTTTTGCTGCAATTGCAAAGGGAATTGTTTTTTCTATCTCTTTTTCTGAGATTTCATTGTTGGTATATAGGAAAGCAATGGACTTTTGTACGTTGATTTTGTAGCCAGCAACTTTACTGTATTCGTTGATTGTTTCTAACAGCTTTTTGGTGGAGTCTTTAGGGTTTTCTATATATAGCATCATGTCATCTGCAAAGAGTGATATTTTAACTTCTTCCTTCCCAATTTGGATGCCTTTTAATTCTTTCTCTTGCCTTAGTGCTCTGGCAAGGACTTCCAACACTATGTTGAAAAGCAGAGCTGTTAGGGGGCAACCTTGTCATATTCCTGAACGTAGAGCAAAAGGCTTCAGCTTTTCATCGTTAATTATGAGATTAGCTGAGGGCTTGTTGTATATGGCCTTTATTATGTTGAGGTATTTTCCTTCTATACCAAATTTATTAAGTGTTTTAACCATAAATGGATGTTGTATCTTATCAAATGCGTTTTCTGCATCAATTGATATAATCATATGATTTTTGTCCTTTATTTTGTTTAGGTGCATGTATCACATTCATGGATTTGCGAATGCTGAACCATCCTTGGGACCTGGGGATGAACCCCACTTGGTCGTGAGGAATAATCTTTTTAATACATTGTTGTATTCGATTTGCTAGAATTTTCTTTAGGATTTTTGCATCTGTATTCATCAGAGATATTGGTCTGTAGTTTTCTTTTTTGTGTGTTGTCCTTATCAGCTTTTCGTATCAGGGTAATGTTGGCCTTATAAAATGAGTTAGGGAGTACTGACTCTTCTTCAATTTTTTGGAATAGTTTGAGCAGGATTGGTATTAGATCCTCTTTGAAGGTTTGGTAGAATTCACTAGTGAAGCCATCTGGTCTAGGACTTTTGATTTTGGGAAGGTTTTTGATGACTGATTAAATTTCGTTACTGGTGATTGGCCTGTTTAGATTTTCCAGTTCTTCATGGTTCAGTCTTGGAAGGCTATATGTTTCTAAGAACTTGCCCATTTCTTCTAAGTTATTGAATTTGGTGGCATATAGTCCTTCATAGTATTCTTGGATAATCCTTTGTATTTCTGTGGTATCTGTGATAATGTCCCCTTTTTCATTTCTGATTTCGTTAATTAGTGTCTTCTCTCTTTTTATCTTAGTGAGTTTAGCCAATGGTTTGTCAATTTTGTTAATCTTTTCAAAGAACCAGCTCTTTGTCACATAAATTTTTTATATTGCCGTTTTCTTCTCTATTTCATTTAGTTCTGCTTGATTTTTGTTATCTCCTTTTTTCTGCTGACCTTGGGTTTTGCTTGTTCTTATTTTTCTAGTTCTTTAAGATGTAACATGAAGTTATTTATTTGGGATTTTTCTTGTTTCTTTAGATAGGCCTGTAATGATATAAATTTCCCTCTTAAAACTGCTTTTGTGGCATCCCAACAATTTTAGTAGGATGTATTTTCATTGTCATTTGTTTCTATATATCTTTTCATCTCTCCTCTAATTTCTTCTTTGACCCAGTCGCTCTTTAAAAGTATATTGTTTAATCTCCATGTATTTGTGTTTTTTTCTTCTTTCTTGTTGCAGTTTTTATCCAATTTCAAAGCCTTGTGATCAGAGAATATGCTTGGTATGATTTCAATCTTCTTAAATTTGCTGAGGCTGCTTTTATGTCCCAATATATGGTCTATCCTTGAGAATGTTCTATGTACACTGGAAAAGAATGTATAGTCTGATGTTTTAGGATGAAGTGCTCTATATATGTCAATGATGTCCATTTCATCTGATGTGTCATTTAGGGCTGCTATTTCGTTATTTATCTTCTGTTTGCATGATCTATCCATAGCTGTCAATGATGTATTTAAGTCCCTTAGTATAATTGTGTTTAGGTCAATTTCTCCATTTAGTTCTGTTAGTAGTTGCTTGGTATATTTCGGTGCTCCCTAATTGGGGGCATAAATATTGTTGACTGTTATGTCTTCTTGCTGTATAGTCCCCTTTTCCATCATGAAATGTCCATTTTTGTCTCTTGTTATCTTTTTCACCCTGAAGTCTGTTTCAATCGAAATCATTATGGCTACACCTGATTTTCTCTGGGTAACATTTGCTTGGAGTGTCAATTTCCACCCTTTCACTTTGAGTCTATGCTTGTCCTTGTAGCTGAGATGTGTTTTTTGTAGACAGCATATGGTTGGGTTTAGTTTTTTGATCCAATCTGCTACTCTGTGTTTCTTTATTGGTGAGTTCAGTCCATTTACATTTAGAGTGATTATTGATATGTGAGGATTTCCTGTCATTCTGTCTTTAGTTATCTGGTAAGGCTGTGTCTCTATAATTTCTTTGCCTTTTTGTTGTTGTCTATTATTTCTGTGTGGTGGTATTCCATGATGTGTCCCTCTGTTTCTTCTTTTATTACAGTATATATTTCAGTTCTGGATGTTTTTTGAGTGGTTGCCCTTAAGTTTATGTAAAAGAAAGTTTGATATTTAGAGTATTCCATTTTCTTCAGCACGCTTACTTTCTCTATTCCCATATTCCAGTTCAGGCCTTTACTCTCCCCCTTTTTATGTTTTGGTTGCCACAAATTGTTCCTGTTGATGGTGGTCAAATAGACTCCTTTAGTATTTCTTGTAGTGCAGGTCGTGTATTAGAAAATTTCCTCAGCTTTTCGATGTCTGGAAAGGTCTTTATTCCTCCTTCATATCTAAAGGAGATCTTTGCTGTATATATTATTCTTGGCTCATAATTTCTTTCTTTGAACAGTTTGAATATTTGGTTCCATTCTCTCCTAGCTTGTAGAGTTTCTGCTGAAAAATCTGATGATAATCTAATGGGCTTTCCTTTGTAAGTTACCGTCTTCTTTTCCCTGGCTGCCTTAAGGATTCTTTCTTTGTCATTGATTTTAGACAGCTTCAATACAATGTGCCTTGGTGAAGGCCTGTTGGGATTGAAGTAATTAGGTGTTCTATTTGCTTCTTGGATTCGAGGATCCAGTTCTTTCCACAAGTTTGGGAAGATCTCATCGACGATTTGTTTGAATATATTCTCTGTTTTCTTCCCTGTTTCTTCTCCTTCTGGTATGCCCATTATTCTTATATTGCTCTTTCTTATGGAATCAGAAAGTTCTTGTAGAGTTCTTTCATTTCTTTTAAATCTCAAGTCTCTTTCTTCTTCCATCTGTGTAAATACCAGGTTCCTATCTTCGATGTCACTGATTCTTTCCTCCATCTGGTCAACTCTTCTACCTAAGCTGGATATTTTATTGTGAATTTCTTCTACTGAGTTCTTAATCTCCAGAAGTTCTATTTGGTTCTTTTTCAAAATTTGAATCTCTTTTGTAAAATGCTCATAGTGTTCTTTGATTGTGTTTCTGAGTTCATTAAACTGCCTTTCTGTGTTTTCTTGCATCCCATTCAGTTTTCAGTACTGCAATCTTGAATTCTCTGTCATTTAAATCACATATTTCTGTATCTCTAAGTTCATTTTCTGTAGAATTTTCACTTTCTTTCCGAGCTATCTTGTTGCCTTGGTTATTCATGGCAATCACTGATTTAGTATTTCTCTTCCTAGACATCTACAGGAGTGGCTTCTGCAACAGGTTGATAGGTATGCAAAGAGCTTTTGAAGTTCCAAAGCTCTTTGTGCACCAGATTCAGAGCCCGTATGTTTCAGCAGTTCTGTTTAGTCTTGCAGGGATTCGCCCAAATAGGTGGGGCCAGGGGCAGGGTGAATTGTGAGAGGTGGCCCAGAGCAATAGTGGCGACCACCGCCACAGCCAGTCCTGCTTCCAGAGCTCCCTCCCCTTTGCCGGAACTAGTTGAGCTGCGAATCTGTGTCTGCGGTCCATAGTTCTCAGAGCAGCAAATATTCTGTCCTTTGATGTGACACTGCTACTTTATCGCTTCTAGCACCGGGCAGTGGTGGCGGGGCGAGTTCTGTGAGGGTAGGGAGGGGGCGGCTAGTCTCTGTGCCTAAGGCTTCCATTCTCTGCTTAGCAGTGAGGGCTTAATCCACTGATTTCAGCCCTCTTTTCTCAGTCTTTGCTGCCGTGAGCGTTGGGTTCAGCCCTGTGGGCCGTAAGCGGAGCCCTAGCAGTCGAATTCCTTCCCTCTACCACAGCTGCTGTAGTTCCAGGAGCAGTGAGCCCTGAGCACTGCTCTAGGTCTGCTTCCTGCGCCAGTGCGGTCCGTCTCCGCACTTCTACTCTCCCTCCTCCCCTGCTCGCGCGATTCACCCACCTGGAGGTGAATTCAGTAGTGGGCCTTTTAGTCTTGCCTGTCTGCTGTGCAGGGAGTCCTTTGTGGAGTTATTGTTGTCCGATTCATTGTAAATTCCAGGGGAGCGCTACAGAGGGTCACTTCACGCCACCATTTTTTCCCGGATCGTCGAGCTCTTTGTATATTTTGGATAAAAGTCCTTTATCAGATAATGTGTTTTGCAAATATTTTCTCACAAATTGGTGACTTAACTTCCCATTCTACTGATATTGTCTCTTGCAGAGCATGGTTTTGTTTGTTTGTTTGTTTTTTAACTTTTAATGCAGTCTAGCTTAGCAATGATTTCTTCCATAGCTCATGCCTTAGGTGTTGCATGCAAAATATGAACATATCCAAAAAAATCTGGATGTTCTCCTATGCTGTCTTCTGGAAGTTTTATATTTGGGAATTTATATTTAGGACTGTGATCCATTTTGAGTTTGTTTTTATGAAGCGTGTAAGGTCTATGTCCAGATTTTTCCTTTCTTTTTGCCTTTCTTTTTTTTAGAAGGGGAATGTCCAGTTTTTCCACCACCTTTTGTTGAAAAGGGTGTCTTTTTTTGCATTGTGTTGCCTTTGCTCCTTTGTTAAAGATCCATTGACTATATTTGTGTAGATCTATTTCTGGTCTCTCTACTCTGTAACATTAACCCATTTGTCAGTTTTTTCACCAATACCACACTGCCTTGTTTAATGTACCTTTACAATAAGATTTGAAGTAAAGTAGTGTAAGTCCTCCAAATTTGTTCATCTTCATTACTGTATTGGC
Organism: Rhinolophus hipposideros; assembly: GCF_964194185.1. NCBI lineage: Eukaryota > Metazoa > Chordata > Mammalia > Chiroptera > Rhinolophidae > Rhinolophus > Rhinolophus hipposideros. The sequence continues at coordinate 48,618,512 of NC_138059.1, forward strand.
TATTCTGGATCTTTTTGCCTCTCCATATAAATTTTAGAATCATTTTGTGGATATCCACAAAATGACTTGCTGAGATTTTGATTGTGATTGTCAATGTTTAATAATAATAATTTTCATATATACATCCCTAGGTTTCAGAAGGTCATATAGTAATGAAGTTACTCTTTTAAAAGAATAATGAAGTTACTTTTTTTAAAAAGATGATATCTAATTAAATATCTACATGGCCATATAAGCAATACAAAATAATAAATTGTTATAGCTGGTTTTTATTATATTATTGTTAACCAATGAAGTTCTGAATAGCTCCCATGTATTATATATTTCAAAGTGGATATAGAGACTACATAGTATAATTAAAAGAATAAGGGACCTTGGTTCAAATTCCAATTCTAACATATCAAGTTTCATTCTCTTGTCAGGATAATTTATTTAAATCACAATTCCTTAATTTACTAAAGAAAGGTCTTTATTTCTTAGAGGCTTATTATCGAACTCTGATAATGAGATAATGGACAATACAGTTATTTTGGAGAGTAATTATAATATGGTGGAAATAAAATGAGGCTGAAATCAAACAAATATATTAATTCCAATTCTACATTTCAAATTTTTCATTGTTTTTAATAAGCTATCACCACAGTGATGCTGCATAACGACCCAAAAAAGTAGGTGTAGCACAGCAATAAGTATTTATTTCTCTCTGCAAGTGAATTGGTTGTTTGACATTAGCCACTAGGTTATAATTGGCTGGGTTTTGGTACAGGAGATTGTTTGGGCTCTGTAGTCTGCTCCATATGCTAGTGTCTTGGGCATGCTTTTTTCATAATAATAACAGAAGCACAAAGTATAAGTTCAACTTGTATATGTGCATTAGTATTCTATTCATCATAAAAAAGTGAAAGTTTACTGTTTCCTGAAAGTAAGACCTAGCCAGACAATCAACTCTAATCATCTTTTGGAGCTAAAATTAATATAAGACCCAGTATTATATTATGTTATATTATATTACATTACATTACATTACATTACATTATATTATATTATATTACCCAGTCTTATATTATAGTAAAATAAAACTAGGTCTTATATTAATTTTTGCTCCAAAAGATGCATTAGAGCTGATTGTCCAGCTAGGTTTTGTTTTCGCAGAAACACGGTAGGAGCAGGAAAAAACATTTTGCCAACCATAAAATCAAAGTCACACGATATAGGAAATAATACCACACAGATTGTGGTCAAAGATACATGCAATGACATATGAATATGTTTTCAGATATTTAATACTCATTTAATAAATGTTTTTGTACATTTTTTTTTATTTTTAAAGTAGTCAAATGATGGCTAGAGGAGTAGTTCATCTTATGATTTTCTTTTGGAAATTGTTCCACCTAAATTAAGAGCTAGAAGAAAAGAGTTGATGTCGCTGCCACTTTATAGATGAATAGTGCTTAATAAATCTATATTCCTCTGAGATCAGTGACTAAAAACAAGAAAGGTTATCATCCCACCCTGTCAGCCACAGGAGAGATGTGGTGCACCACACTAGTAGAAATCACATCGGGTTTCTCTCTTTGACTTATTTCCTTTGTCTATTTGAATATTTTATCCTGGAAGCACATTCCCAGATAGTAAAATGTGACTAATTGGGGAAATGATGGTATAAGTCAATGTATTATATTACAAAAAATATTTTCATAGTATGAATGGTTGAGAATGGGATTTATAATTTATGCCAAGATGAATTACATGAACAAATAAAAACTAAATAAGTGCTGGTGGAAACATATTGTAAACTCTTATGAGTGGTTCACATTCACTTATTGAAGGTGAATCTGGTTAATGTACTTGTTTGCATCAATTAATTTGATAATTTTATGAGAATTAAAATAGTACAAGATATGAAAAAATTCACATAATACACTGATATGAGATTTATTTGGCAGTAATTATATTCAATTTCCTTGCAGATAGTCTACATGGGCTGGTGTGAAGCACGGGAACAGGACCCCCTTCAAGAATGTGTGTACTTTCCAACATTTCTAGCCTTGAGGGGCTCATGTCTTCATAAGTTTCTGGCACCTCCAGTAAGTATTTTTGTCCAACATTTTTTATTTTTCCCATATTATCACAACAGAGTGATATCAACTTAACAATAGCAGATAACATATTACCAGTATATTTAGAACATAAAATACAGGAAAAATATAGAACACAGTCCAAATGTTTCTGAATATATTTAGCTAAAGATATATGTTCTGGCATTAAACATTTCTTTATAACCCCAGAAAAATCTAGAAGTCCTTTCTGTTTAGACATTTATAATAGTCAAAATAAGCTTATGTGGCATGTCTATCTAAATCAAATCAATACTATTTTTGATATCCTATATTCTAGTTTTTAGGCTTTACATTAAATATGTATGGGTATCTGTTGTATGTAAAGTCCTGCCTTTGAAACATGTACTTTACACAACAGTAGATTCTCAATAAATATTTGTTGAATATAAATATCAAAAGCTATATCACTCACTTGCACATGTAATAATGCATAGGGTCTTGGAATTATCAAGTCTGGCTTGCTGCTATTTTTGAATGTCTATGTCATAAAGTTCAGAACACCAAGGAAGTAGGAAAAAAACATTTGTATTTATACGTTTTACTATATTACTACTATGAATACATTCTATCACCGGACAGAGGATATATATTTCAAACTGAAGTAAATGAAACAACTTTATTGTAGTGTTTGATGCCTTCACAGTGTTATAAAGTGCTCACAACTTGATATGACTTCCTAATATAAAATGGCTTTTTTAAAAAAAAGTTAAAGCCTGTGTTGCTATCTAGTATTTATATATGTGTGTGTGTGTGTGTGTGTATACATATATATAAAGGTAAACTGAAAAATATGTATGAAATATAAATACTTAGTATTTATTTTAGAGAATACACACATTATTTAAAATGTATAAAAAAATCAGGCAAATGAAGATTGTTGCATGTTACATAAAAATTTGCTGAAGGAGAAAGAGAAAGAGGTGATCAAGCTTAGAAAAAAGGAAACCAAAACATTATACGTGGATCTTTATGAGAGTAACTTCACAATTGAGAAATTATATAGCACATATGTGAGGGATTCACTTATACACCATATTATATAAATAATATAAAGGGATTAGAGCTATCTTTCTAAAACAAATTGCATATTAATTTATCATCTTTTCAAGGTGACAACATGGGACTGGACCCGAGCAGAAAAAACATTTTCAGTTTACGAGATTATGTGCAAGATTCTCAAGGTATGATCAATACGTAGTAAAAGTTTAGTGTATTTTTCTCAACAAAGAGTGGTTCTGGGCTTGTAAGTAGCTCATGACAATAAATGATGCATGAATATAAAAGAAAATACAAGATAAATACAGAGAAAAGAAATACATACCCTGGGGTGTCAAAAAAAATGTGTACACATGGCTTCATCTTTTGTTATCTGTATGTATTTTGATACAGTTTTTTTATTTTCTTAAAATGTGTATATATATTTTTTGGCTATATATATGACATATATCATTACCTCAAAAGTGTTCATAATTTTTATCCCCTATAGAATAATCCTAGATTAAAGCTGATATTTAAAACAGCATAAGAGCTAAGTAAAAATATACTTTATTGCTTGTTCATCGCTGTGCATGGTTTTAGTTCTATTGTGAGACTAACTATGGAAGAACAACTCTGATATACTTGAGTTTATTGTTAGTAAAGATGGCTCTGGCACCTACAAAAAGATGTACCAACATCTGAAGTAAAGGAGATCATACTCAATTCTAGTTTTTTGAAATAACTACAAAAAAATGGCTAATGAGATAGCTTCCTAGTTGAATTTTTTAAGCAAAAGCCCCAGCGGAATTAAAGAAAAAGAAAAAAAGACAGGTAAAAAGGAAGAAAGGAAGGGAGGAAGAAAGGAAGGAAGGAAGGGAAGTAGGAAGGATACTAGGAAGGAAGGAAGGAGGGAGTAATGATAGAAGGAAGGAAGGAAGGAAGGAAGGAAGGAAGGAAGGAAGGAAGGAAGGAAGGAAGGAAGGAAGGAAGGAAGGAAGGAAAATAAAAAAAAGACAAAGAAAGAAACCCAGAAACTAACTACCTTAACAAATTAGTTTTATTTGTCCATTCCTTATTTATACATTAATATGACATTTTTTATACATCAGTATAATTTTCTTGGTCAGCATGCATTTTTATATTTTTATTTAGACTTAGATTATTTCCTGTTGTCCAAGTAGCTAAGTAGTCATTATAACCTCTTCTTTAAAAAATAAAATGAAATAGAGCTGTCTGAACATTTAAAAACCTTATGGTTTATTATACTTGAAATAAGAACAATTTTAAAGGAGACAATATGAATTATATCTGGTTCCATATAAATACTCATTATTTTATTTCTCTTTTCTTAAAAAAAGTATGTTTTGCAAAGTTAGGATTATGTTGTTTGTAATTTAATTTTTTATATAAAAATAAGTGTCTTGAATTTTTCATGTCAACTAATATTCTTTCAAAAATACTATGATATTTTTTGGTAGATTTCATTTATCACATCATTTGGTCATATTTATTTAGCTAAATCCTATCCTTCATTTTACCATTTATATACTTTTCCATTTATCAGACATATTACAACAAACGTTCTTTGACTTATTTAATAGATAATTGTTGAGTACTTGTTATATACCAGATAATACTGTGATATGGCTGGGGAAAAGGCAGGAAAAAAATCTCTGCTTTCATTGAGCTTACCTTTTATAAGGATCACACAGATGTTAAGTAAATATAAAGGGACACAAACTGTAATTGAAAAATAAAAACATATTAAAAATATTTGTTAAGTATCCTATATATATCAAGGACTCTAGTATGTATTAGAGGTTCAATACAACTGTATAGGAAGGATGAGCTGACAAAAAGCCTAGCTGACTGAAAAAATTAGGAAAGTTATAGAATGCTTTAAATAAACTTGAAATCTAAATGATTATTGAAGGACTCAACAGGTGAAGCTTTGTTTTAGTAGGGCTTGGAGTTTTATGAATAAGAAAAAGAGCACTCAGGGCATAGGAAGTAATGTGTAAACTTTTCTAGGTGTACAAAGGAATGTACATTTTAAACGACTAAAAAACATTCAGCATGGCTGTACTTTACTTAGGTATAAAGTTTGTGTTAGTGTTTGTGTGTATGTGGCGGGGGAGAAGCTGTTAAAAGACAATAATAAGGAACATGTATCTTATTTGAAGAATAAAGGGGAGCCACTGAAGGATTTCAAGCATGAGACGTGACAGTTCACCTTTTTAAAAAAGACTTCTAGCTCCGATGTGAGATGGGATTGGAGGTGTGGGGAAGAGGTGTTCCAGGTGCTGCTTCAAAGATCCTGGTCAGAGATGATGTGTTCCAAACAAAGGTATGGTGGTGGGCTGGAGAAGAGAGGCGTAGAAGAGAGGGTAGAAGAGATGGACTTAAGCAAAAGAGTACATAAAGACCTATGGTTCGTCATTATACTCATATCTACAGAGATCCACCCTAAGACACTGCTTTTGTTTATCTGACTTTTTTGATTACCTGAGTTTCAATTCTAATACAGAAGTGTAGCAGACTGTAGCTGGAAAAAGACACACCATATTTTGTACTGTAGGCTTCAAGAAAGTTTTTAAAGCTTCTCCCATTTTCTCAAAATTAACATATACTTCTCATCTCACTTTTAGGTGATGATCCTATTTCTGACTTACAAAGTCTCTTGGCCTTGCAAATATCCCCTGTAGCCCTATCCTCATAGATGACCCTATACTCTTATCTACGACCAGCTATTCTCTGTGTAATAGATCTTGTCCACTCCGGCATACTAGGGACACCAGTATTTCTATCCTGATAACACCCAATGCGTATTTCCTGCCCAGACCTTGTCCCTGAATTCTAAGTACTCAACAGTGTACACACCTGTGTACTGATGTGTCTAAGAGAAATCTCCAATGTTAAATGTCTCAAATTTATGATTGGGCAATTGGAGAGAAGCATGAAACTACATGGGGAATAGAGAAAAAAGAAACATAAACTAAAATTCTATTATTTCAGAAAGTAGAATGAGGGATGGTCAACAGATATTTTATATAAATGGTCAAAGTCAATATTCTAGAAAATGAAGTGATACTACACTTAGTCTCAGAATTGGATATACCATACCATTAGAGGCCCTTGGGTACTCATCAACAAGGATGTGTCCAGATATTGAGTAACTTATCTATTCAATTTTGGAGCCACATTAATTTTAAAAAGATATGCAAATGTAGAAATATAAAATTAGTCTTGAGACTGAATGTTTAAAATGAGAAAAAAAGCGCAATACAGAATAATTTTAAAGTTGACAAATACCATAAAATTGGTGTATTTATAAAAAAAAAGTCATAATGTTTTAAAATAATTGTCTAACACATTTCTTTAGTATTTTTACCCCTATATTCTTGGGGGACTGTATTCTTTGATCATCTCTTCAAATATAAACAAATGTAATATTAATGTCTCTAGGAAAGAAAAGTGTACTCTGGTGATTTGTTCTTATCTAACTTGTTACCAATATCACCTCCCTCCCACAGAAAACTCAACATCCTGAGCTTGGATACAGTTCCTCTTATATCCTGGTTTTCATTCTACATCTGGGTTTAAGAGAGCAATTTCAATGGTCAGATTCTTTCTAGTGAGAGAAAGATAGGACTAATCTGTATGATGTAAAAACCAAGGTATAGTAATTGTCCTTTCAACAGATTATACATGTGGAAACACAGAAGAGGAGGGAATGGAATATCAGACTTCATTTAGAATAGTTAAATTGTATGTTCTTCTTTATAAAAATACACCTCTTAATATCACTTGGCTAGCACAGCCTGCAAAAGTGTAGGAACATTTGGTTTTGTAGATATTTAAAGCCTGCCTCCTTTCAGACCCAGCATTATATTGAGCAGCAACAAATCTTTTAAAAAGACCATCTTTCTTTTTAAATTTTTAGAACAGTTTTTCAGACTAACATATGTATTAAGTTTAAATTCTTGATAAAATATACATAGTGATCAATGTAGTGATTTCTTCTAAAATTATTTTCAGAAAAAAATATCAACATATCATGTTTTGCTGGGCTGAGTAAGGAGGGCTTTCGGGTGTCTACTGGTGGATGGGGAAAAAGAGAGAGCAATTGATCAACTATTGTTATGGAGAATGAGAAATGGGAGCCTAATTTCTCATCTTCCTAGATGAAAGTTGCAAATATGGAAGGAAAAAGGGCTAGAATAAACCCTATCATGTGGATTAGAATTAGAAATATTGGTATACAATTAGTTTTCTATACAAATATATTATACATAATAATATATTTATATATAGAGAGAGTTGACTATATAAATATAGATATGTTTACACACATTTATACAAAGTTTGTATATTTACATATGTGTGCACATTTAGGCTGCCCCCGGAGAGTACCTGTGATCACAAGAGACCCCAAACAAGCACACCTAGCACTCAGCTATCACTTTCTTAATACCATTCTTCACTACAAAGAGCTAAAATTCTGTAGAAAAAAAAAAATGTTTGCTGGACTGCAGCATGACAAGTAAAATATAAGGTTAAATCATTTTACTGTTCCACAAAATAAGGAAGTGCTCAAAGAATAGTGGAGACCTGTCAAAAGATACAGCTTCAAGGGCATCCACAGGCAGTTATAGAACAAATTGATATTCAACATTTTTTTTAAAAAAAGTGATAGTAATGGATTACAATCCAGTGAATAAAATAGGAAACCTTGAATTTATCTTTATAAAAATAAATACATTGAAATATTAATGAGGAGTGGAAAACTCATATAGCTTCAAAGTACATCCTTGCAAAGTACTTATAATTACATTTTTTGTAAAAGAATAACAGGCTCAAGAATGACAGCACAGACTTAACAAGTTGATCAAAGTGAACATTTGATTAATGAGACAGATCAAAAGCATGTATGTCTGATAGGATGATAGTAGAATATAATTATTAAAAAATATATGGTATGTGACATTCCTGCTAAAGCCGTATAATAAAATAAATCTAACCATGAGGAAACATCCAATGAAATCTAATGTCATAATGGGAAAATCCAAAGTAATCTAATCTAAAGTAGTGTGATGCAATCTAATCTAGTCTAAACATGAGGAAAAGTCAGACAAATCCAAGTGAGGCACAATTTACAAAATAGCTGGACTGTAGTCTTCAATAAGGTCAAGGTCACTAGAGTTAAGGAAAGATCAAAGTACTGTTCCCATTAAAGGCAATAAAAGAGACATGACAACTTTCATGGAACACGTGATTCTGAACTGGTGAATCATGAGTGGAGTTTAAGGAGTAGAGAGGACAGCAATATACAATGTCAAATTTCTTGTTTTAAAATTCATAGACACAGACAACAGTTTAGTGGTTACCAGAGGGTAAGGGGGGGGGGTGGTCATAGATGAGGGTAAAGAGGGTCAAATATATGGTGATGGAGGGAAAACTGACTCTGGGTAGTGAACTCACAAAGTGATTTATAGATGATGTAATACAGAATTGTATACCTGAAATCTATGTAACTTTACTAACAATTGTCACCCCAATAAATTTTAATTAAAAAAAATTAAATCAAACAAACAAAAATTCCTTCCTTTGATGGTTGTATCATAGTTAAGTAGGTAAACATATCGTAATGTTTTTGTTTGCAAATCTACACACAAAATTATGGGTTGGAAGTGATGAGGAATCACATTGGCAATTATCAAACTGTTCCAGAAATAAATTTTTGTAATTAAAATGAAAATTTTCTTTGTCTGACTGTAATAAAAATCATTGCATTTCAGAACTTGCTCAATAAAGAGAACTGTAAAACATACAAGAGAAAATAATCCTGTCTCATGTAGGGTAAATGTAACGAATCATGCCTAAAGGCAACCAGGCTACTAATGAACATTCTAAGACAGCATTGATTAAAATTTTGCCCAAGTACAGAATAACTGAAAATAATTCTTAAAATGAATGGAATTGGGAAAGTGGTAAATGGAAAAAAATAACTTTGTCAAATTAAAATAATGGAATAATCCCATCTTAAGTAAATAAATATTTGTCTTATTGACCTATTTATGCTTTTGAAAGGTCAAAGGTATCATAGTTTAATATTATTTTACTACTTGTTTTCAGATTGGAGATTTCTAATCATTTTTGCTTGTCCTAATGTAATGGCACACATTTCACTATCATTCTTATAATTTTACTTTAAGTGATACCATTTGCATTGTATTTTCTGTCAGATCTGAACAAAGCAGGAATTTATCAAATATTTTAAATAGTTGTGCAAGATTTTGTAACATATCCAATGATTCCTAAATTTTTCTGTCATTTTTTGTTATAATATTTACAGCCTTACAATATTTTTGTGAAGCTTCCACAGCAACTCAAGATCCTTACTGAAACTAAACAAGTATATCTTGACAATGAGATGTGTTATAAAAAGACTGAGTCCCCTTTTTGACTAAGACCTTAATACACAAAAGATTTCCAATCTTGTTTCCTAAATAAACCAAAACCGTAGCTCTGTCTTTGTTGATATCTAATTATTGATGGGGCATTCCTTCCCTATCTAAGTGGATCTATGAGTAATATGTTTATAAATTATTACCACTTCATGAGGCAGAAATCTATTAGCCTTCAATCTGAGTTAGAAGACTAAACTTCTGAAAATAAACACTGTGGAACATTTCTGTTTTAAATCTTAATATTTTGATTTACTTTGATAATTTTAATAAAATATGACAGTATACCTTCCTTACATATTCCAAAAGAAATTTATGATATTCATAAAATAAAAATAAATTGAAAACTTTTAAAGTAAAATAAATGGTGACTTCTATATATTTTATGAGGTCTGACAAGTAGGTTCGTAACAAGTTTGCAAACACCCTTCCTACTCACCTGATCTTGTCCCCAATGATTTCTTTCTTTACCTGAAGATAAAAGAAATATTGAAAGGAAGACATTTTGATGACATTTAGGACATCAAAGGTAATCCAATGACAACTCTGATGGCAATTTCAGAAAAAGAGTTCTAAAATTGCTTTGAATGATGTACCAGGCAGTGGTGTCAGTACATAGATTTCCAAGGGGAGTATTTCAAAGGTGACTATAGTGATATTCAGCAATGAGGTAGGTAGTAGTTTTTCTAGGATGAGGTCATGAACTTAATTGTCTGACCTCATGTCGTCTATAATAATTTTCTAGTTACTAATATTTTGTGTGGGTAGTTACAAAATATTCTCCATGTAAGGATAAAGTTTGAAAATTGGTTTTATCACCTGAACCAATTTGTGTCAACTTCAAGGATTCACCTTTTAAGAAGGGAATTGTTTGCGAACTTCTATTTAGTTAAAATTCCTTCAGGTCTATTTTATGTTTTTCTATAGTATTTTTAGAAATATTTAATGCAACCATTAAAAATTGGGACATATATCTCAGCTGTGGCGGTCTACCCCTGGAGGAGTGAGGGTCCCAGCTCCATACCAGGATCCCCGGCCTAGGGTTCAACTGCTGGGGAGAGAATTCCCACAAATTCTGGCTGTGAAAACCAGCAGAGATTGTGGCTAAGTGAGATAAAGGGCAGCAGCAGTCCCAGGTGCTCCTCTTAAAGGGTCCATGCATGGACTCACTCACTGATGGACTCACTCACTCTGAGCTCCAGGGCTGGAGCAACAGCTCAAAAGGCACCAGGGACACACAGGGAGAAACTGAAATTTCTGGCTTTAGAGCGAAGGCTAGAGGTGCAGCTTTCTCCCTCACTGAGCACCTGGAAGAAGCAATTATTTCTTTGTTAAGCCCTCTACCTCCCAAAGTGCAGCTTGAAGACAGCCACCATATCTGAGTCTCCATCAACCTGACTAACGCTATTTGATCCCCCACCCTGGTGATTTCCTGAGGCTCAACCCACCAAATTTGCAGACCCACCTAAACCACTTCTAGTAGCTTGTCTGTACAAACCAACTATTTTGGCTCATGCTGTGGACTTTACTGAATCTTTCAAATGTTCATAAAACCCAAACAAGCAGCAGCTGACTTCCATGGCTCCCATACCTTTGGCTGAGCAGCTCTAAGACCGGTACTATTGACAACCAGCTTCAGTTCATGGATTAGCCTCTCAAGGCAACCCCAAGACCAGCCTGAGTAGTTGTTATCTGCAGATTGCTTTGTGGCTCATGCCTGGTGGCTCCCAGGCAGGGCACAAACTGCTGTTGAATTTGTCTGGGTTGAGGTACCTCCCAGGAGGCACAAGAGCTGTCATACATGGTGGAAAGCTTTGGACCTAGCTGGAGCATATCCAGGCCACTTCTAAGGATGACATACCAAAAGGCCAGAAAAGGCAGGCATCAGAGCCCTGCTAAAGTGAATCCTGCTCTATTGAGTCAGCCCCTACACAAAACCTCCTCCACTGTAGTCATGGCCCCTCCTCATAATCAGCCTGAGAGTCAATTTTTCCCATTGATGTGCTAAAAGGCTCAACTACAACAGGAATGCACACACAGTCCACACAAGGGACTCACCTGGGACACCTGCCTCAGGTGATCAGTGAGACTGTACCACTGGGCTCCACAGAACACTTACTGTATAAAGACACTCTACTAAGACCAGGAGGCATAGCAGCTCTACCTCATACATAGAAACAAACACAATGAGGCTACCAAAATAAGGATATGAAGAAACATGTCCCAAATGAAAGAAGAGAATAAAGCTCCAGGAAAAAAGATCTCAACAAAATGGACTCAATGAATTCATGAACTTCAACACAGAGGTAGGAAAAAATAAAAATGGAGATAGAAAACAAAAAATAATCAGTCAGAAATGAAGACTACAATAACTGAAATGAAGAATCAATTAGAGGGAATCAAAAGTAGATTAGATGAAGCAGAGGATTGAATCAGCAATTTAAAACATAAGGTAGAAGAAAACACCCAAACAGAACAGGAAAAAGAAGCAAGAATTTTTAAAAACCTGAGGATAGTTTAAGGGGCCTCTGGGACAAAATCAAATGTACCAATATTCACATCATGGAGTACCTGAAAGAGAAGAGAGAGAGCAAGGAAATGAAAATCTATTTGAAGACACAATGACAGAAAACTTCCCTAACCTGACAAAGGAAAGAGCTATATAAGCCTAGGAAGCACAGAGATTCCCAAACAAGATGAACCCAAAAAGGCCCACACCAAATTAAAGACAAAAACAGAATCGTAAAAACAATAAGAGAAAAGCAGTTGGTTAATTATAATATAAGGTAGCCCCCATAAGACTGTCAGCTGATTGTTCAACAGAAACTTTCCACTCCAGAAGGACTTGTCAGGAAATATTCAAAGAGATGAAAAGCAAGGACCTACAATGATGATTACTCTACCCAGCAAAACTATCATTTAGAATTAAAAGACAGATAAAGATCTTTCCAGATTAGTAAAAGCTAAAGAAGTTTGTCACCATCAAAACAATATTGCACGGAATCTTTGAGGGACTTCTTTAAGATGAAAACGAGGAAGATAAAAATATGTATAATAAAATAACTAAAAAAAATTTTAGACACAGCTTTAATACATGATATAATTAAAACTGAACTCAATTATAATATTTTTTATTATTATTTTTTAATTTACTGGGGTGACAATTGTTAATGAAATTACATAATTTCAGATGTACAATTCTGTATTACATCATCTATAAATAACACTGTGTGTTCACCACTCAGAGACAGTTCTCCTTCCATCACCATATATTTGATTCCCCTTATCCTATCTCCCACCCCCCAACCCCCTTACACTCTGGTAACGACTAAACTATTGTCTGTTTCTATGAGTTCTTGTTTCTCATTTGTTTGTCTTGTTCTTTTGTTGTTTTTGGTTTATATACCACATATCAGTGAAATCATAGGGTTCTCTGCTTTTTTTGTCTGACTTGTTTCACTTAGCATTATACTCTCAAGACCCATCCATGTTGTCACAAATGTTCCTATATCATCTTTCCTTAATGCCGAATAGTATTCCATTGTGTATATATACCACAACTTCTTTATCCATTCATCTATCGAAGAACATTTTGGTTGTTTCCATGTCTTGGCCACTGTAAATAAAGCTGCAATGAACATTGGAGCACACATGTCTTTATGTATAAATCATTTCAAATTTTTTGGGTAGATACCCAGGAGAGGGATTGCTGGGACATATGGTAATTCTATTTGTAATTTCTGAGGAACCTCCACACTGCCTTCCATAGAGGCTGCACCAGTCTGCATTCCCACCAACAGTGCATGAGGGTTCCTTTTTCTCCAACACTTGTTACTATTTGTCTTGTTGATGAAAGCCATTTTGACTGGGGTGAGGTGATATCTCATTGTGGTTTTCATTTGCATTTCTCTGATGATTAGTGATGTTGAGCATTTTTTCATATGTCTATTTGCCATTTGTATGTCCTCTTTCTCTTTGGAGAAATGTCTCTTCAACTCCTCTCTCCATTTTTCAATTGGGTTGTTTGTTTTTTTGTTGTTGAGTTTCATGAGTTCCTTGTATATTTTCGATATTAGACCCTTATTGGAGAAACTGTTTGCAAAAATCTTCTCCCATTCAGTCGGTTGCCTCTTTATTTTGTCGATGCTTTATTTTGCTCTGCAGAAACTTTTAATGTTCATATAGTCCCATTTGTTTATTTTAGCTTTTACTTCCATTGCCTTTGGAGTCAAATTCATAAAATGCTCTTTGAACCCAAGGTCCATAAGTTTAGTACCTATGTTTTCTTCTACGCAGTTTATTGTGTCAGGTCTTTTGCATAAGTCTTTGATCAATTTTGAATTAATTTTGGTACATGGTGACAGATAACAGTCTAGTTTCATTCTTTTGCACGTGGCTATCCAATTCTCCAAGCACCATTTATTGAAGAGGCTGTCTTTCCTCCATTGTATGTTTTTAGCATCCTTGTCAAAAATTATCTGTCCACATTAATGTGGTTTTATTTCTGGATTCTCAATTCTATTCCATTGGTCTATGTGTCTGTTTTTTTGCCAATACCATACTGTTTTGATTATTGTAGCTCTGAGTACAAGCTAAAGTCAGGCAGTGTGATACCTGCAGCATTGTTCGTTTTTCTTAAGATTGCATTGGCTATTTGGGGTCTTTTGTGGTTCCAAACAAATCTGATGATTTTTTGTTCTATTTCTTGAAAAAATGCTAGGGGGATTTTGATGGGGATTGCATTAAATCTGTATATTGCTTTGGGTAATATGGCCATTTCAACTATGTTGATTCTTCCAATCCATGAGCATGGAAGGTCTTTCCATTTCTTTGTGTCTTCTTCAATTTCTTTCAAAAATGTCTTATAGTTTTCAGCATATAAATCCTTCACATCCTTGGCTAAGTTTATTCCTAGGTATTTTATTCTTTTTGCTGCAATTGCAAAGGGAATTGTTTTTTCTATTTCTTTTTCTGAGATTTCATTGTTGGTATATAGGAATGCAATGGACTTTTGTACGTTGATTTTGTAGCCAGCAACTTTACTGTATCCGTTGATTGTTTCTAACAGCTTCTCGGTGGAGTCCTTAGGGTTTTCTATATATAGCATCAAGTCATCTGCAAAGAGTGATATTTTAACTTCTTCCTTACCAATTTGGATGCCTTTTATTTCTTTCTCTTGCCTGATGGCTCTGGCAAGGACTTCCAACACTATGTTGAAAAGCAGAGGTGATAGGGGACAAACTTGTCGTGTTCCTGAACGTAGAGCAAAGAGCTTCAGTTTTTCACCATTAATTATTAGATTAGCTGAAGGCTAGTCATAAATGGCCTTTATTATGTTAAGGTATTGTCCTTTTATACCTATTTTATTAAGTGTTTAATCATAAATAGATGTTGTACCTTGTCAAATGCTTTTTCTGCATCAATTGATATAATAATTATTTTTGTCCTTTATTTTGTTTATGTGATGTATAACATTGATGGATTTGCGGATGTTGAACGATCCTTGTTCCGCTGAGATGAACCCTACTTGGTCATGATGAATAATCTTTTTAATGCATTGTTGTATTCGATTTGCTAGAATTTTCTTTAGGATTTTTGCATCAGTATTCATCAGAGATATAGGTCTGTAGTTTTGTGTGTGTGTGTGTGTGTGTGTGTTGTTTTTACCAAGTTTTGGTATCAGGGTAATGTTGGCCTCATAAAATGCGTTAGGGAGTACTGACTCTTCTTCCATTTTTTGGAAGAGTTTGAGCGGGATTTGTATTAGATCCTGTTTGAAGGTATGGTAGAATTCACTAGTGAAGGCATCTAGTCCCGGACTTTAGTTTTTGGGAAGGCTTTGGATGACTGATTCAATTTCTTTACTGGTGATCCGTCTGTTTAGATTTATCAGTTCTTCATGGTTCAGCCTTGGAAGGCTATATGTTTCTAAGAACTTGTCCATTTCTTCTGGGATACTGAATTTGGTGGCATATAGTCCTTCATAGTATTCTTGCATGATCCTTTGTATTTCTGTGGTGTCCATGATAACTTCCCCTATTTCATTTCTGATTTTGTTAATTAGTGTCTTCTCTCTTTTTATCTTAGTGAGTCTAGCCAAGGGTTTCTCGATTACATTATTTTTTTCAAAAAAACAGCTCTTTGTCACATTAATTTTTTCTATTGTCTTTTTGTTCTCTATTTCATTTAGTTCTGCTTTGATTATTGTTGTCTCCTTTCTTCTGCTACCTTGGGTTTCACTTGTTCTTCTTTCTCTAGTCCTGTAAAGTGTAACATGAGGTTATTTATTTAGAATTTTTCTTGCTTCTTGAGATAGACCTGTAATGATACAAATTTCCCTCTTAAAACTGCTTTCGCTGCATCCCAAAAATTTTGGTAGGATGTATTTTCATTGTCATTTGTTTCTATACATCTTTTGATCTCTCCTCTAATTTCTTCTTTGACCCAGTCATTCTTTAAAAGTATGTTGTTTAATCTCCATGTATTTGTGTTTTTTTCTGCTTTTCTTTTGCAGTTGATATCCAATTTCAAAGCCTTGTGATCAGAGAATATGCTTGGTATGATTTCAATCTTCTTAAATTTCCTGAGGCTCATTGTATATCCCAACATGTGGTCTATCCTTGAGAATGTTCCATGTACACTGGAAAAGAATATATAGTCTGATGTTTCAGGATGAAGTGTTCTATATATGTCAATGATGTCCATTTCATCTAATGTGTCATTTATTGCTGCTATTTCGTTATTTATCTTCTGTTTGCATGATCTATCCATAGCTGTCAATGATGTATTGAAGTCCCCAAGTATAATTGTGTTTTGCTCAATTTCTCCCTTTAGTTCTGTTAGTAGTTACTTGGTATATTTTGGTGCTCCCTGATTGGGGGCATAAATATTGATGATTATTATGTGTTCTTGTTGAATAGTCCCCTTTACCATTATGAAATGTTCATCTTTGTCTCTTGTTATATTTTTCACCCTGAAGGCTGTTTCATCTGATATCATTATGGCTACACTTGATTTTCTCTGGGTACCATTTGCTTGGAGTGTCAATTTCCACCCATTCACTTTGAGTACATGCTTGTCCTTGTAGCTGAGATGTGTCTCTTGGAGACTGCATATGGTTGGATTTAGTTTTTTGATCCAATCTGCTACTCTGTGCCTTTTTATTGGTGAGTTCAGTCCATTTACATTTAGGGTGATTATTGATACGTGAGGATTTCCTGTCATTCTACATTTAGTTTTCTGGTAAGGCTGTGTCTCCATTGTTTCTTTGCCTTTTTGTTGTTTTCTTTTATTTCTGTGTGTTGATATTCTATGATGTTTCCCTCTGTTTCTTCTTTTATTACAGTATATATTTTATTTCTCGATTTTTTTTTTTTTTAGTGGTTACCCTTAAGATTATGTAAAACAAAGTTTGATATTTAGAGTATTCCATTTTCTTCAGCACACTTACTTTCTCCATTCCCATATTCCGGTTCAGCCCTTTACTCTCCCAGTTTATGTTTCAGTTGCCACAAATTGTCCCTGTTGATGGTGGTCGAATAGCCTCCTTTAGTATTTCTTGTAGTTCAGGTTGTGTATTACAAAATTCCCTCAGCTTCTGAATGTCTGGAAAGGTCTTTATTCCCTCTGCATATCTAAAGGATATCTTTACTGGATATAGTATTCTTGGCTCATGATTTCTCTGTTTCAATAGTTTGAATATTTGGTTCCAGTCCCTCCTGGCTTGTAGAGTTTCTGCTGAAACGTCTGATGATAATCTAATGGGCTTTCCTTTGTAAGTTACCGTCTTTTTTCCCTGGCTGCCTTGAGGATTCTTTCTTTGGTGTTAATTTCTTTGGCACATTCTCTCAATACAATGTGCCTTGGAGAAGGCCTGTTCAGATTGAGGTAATGAGGTGTTCTATTTGCTTCTTGGATTTAGGATCCAGTACTGTCCACAAATTTGGGAAGTTCTCAATAACAATTTCTTTTAATATGTTCTCGGTTCTCTTCTCTCTTTCTTCTCCTTCTGGTATGCCCATTAGTCTAATATTGCTTTTTCTGATAGAGTCAGAAAGTTCTTGTAGAGTTCTTTCATTTCTCTTAAGTCTCAAGTCTTTTTCTTCTTCCATTTGTGTAATTTCCAGGTTTCTATCTTCGATGTCACTGATTCTTTCCTCAATCTGGTCAACTCTACTACCTAAGCTGGTTATTTCATTGTTAATTTCTTCTATTGAGTTCTAATCTCCAGAAATTCCATTTGGTTCGTTTTTAAAATTTCAATCTCTTTCATAAAATGCTCATGTTGTCCTTTGATTGCATCTCTGTGTTCATTAAATTGCCTTTCTGTGTTTTCTTGCATGTCGTTGAATTTTTCAGAACTGCAATCTTGAATTCTCTATCATTTAAGTCATATATTTCCATATCTTTAAGTTCCTTTTCTGGAGACTTTCACTTTCTTTCTGAGCTGTCTTGTTGCCTTGGTTATTCATGGCAATTACTGATTCATTATTATCTTCATAGACATCTACAGGAGTGGCTTCTGCAACAGGTTGTTAGGAAGAGGTCTTTCTTTTGTTTTTCAGTGCTTGTTGGTAGTATGTTTTATTTTCTCTCCGACTGCAACCTTTTTTTTTTTCTCTCTCTCTCACAGTAGTGCTATATTTTCACTGCACTATTCTAGTTTCTCACACAATGGGGGGATTCCCTGGTAGACGGGCCTCTCCTTTGTTAACAGTTCACATGGGTCATAGGGCGCCACATCCCTGTGGGAGTGCAGATAGCTTTTGAAGTTCCAAAGCTCCTTCTGCACCTGATTCAGAGCCCGTATGTTTCATCAGTTCTGTTTCCTCCTGCAGGGATCCACACAGATAGGTGGTGCCAGGGCCTGGGTGAGTTGTGAGAGTTGGCCCAGGGTAATGGGGGCAACCACCACCACAGCTGGTCCTGGTTCCACAGCTTCCTCCCCTTTGCCGGAACTAGTTGGGCTGTGAGTCTGTGTCTGCTGTCCACAGTTCTCAGAACAGCAAAAATCCTGTCCTTTTGATCTGACACTGCTACTTTATCGCTTCTAGCACCAGGCAGTTGGGAGTGGGGCGAGCTCTGGGAAGGTAGGGAGGGGGCGGCTAGTCTCAGTGCCTAAGTGTTCTGTTCTTTGCTCGGCAGTGAGGGCTTAAACCACCGTTTTTAGCTTTCTACCCTCAGTCTTTTCTCCAAGGTCTCTGCCGTGAGCGTTGAGGTCAGCTGTGTTATTGCTGCCCCCTCAGCCCTGTGGCCTGTAAGCGCAGCCCTAGCAGTCCGAGTTCTTCCCTCTCCCACAGCTGCGGTAGTTCCAGGAAGTAGCGAGCTCAGAGCACTGAGCTAGGTATGCGTCCTGCGCCCCCGTGGCTCCGTCCCCGCACTTCTCCCTTCCCTCCTCTCCCGCTTGCATGATTCGCCCACCTGGAGGTGAATTCAGTAGTGGGCCTCTTCGTCTTGCCTGTCTGCTGTGCGGGGAGTCCTTTGTGGAGTTATTGTTGTCCGATTAGTTGTAAATTCCAGGGGAGCTTTACAGAGGCTCACCTCAGGCAGCCATTTTGATCTAAAATTCAATTATAATAATATTTTAAAGTAAAACATTCCCTCTAAATAAAATCATGTCTTTTAGATGGAAAAAAATGGTGATAACTGCGTATCTGTAAACAACTACTTTAAAGGTAAATGTGTTAAATGCTACAGTCAAAAGATAGGGTGGCTGGATGTATAAGAAAACAAGACCCTTAGATATGCTGCCTAAAAGAGACTCACTGCAGATCGAAAGACACACTGAAAGTAAAGGATGGGAAGAAGATATTTCATGAAAATGGAAACAAACAGAGCAAAAATCCTTATACTAGACGAAACAGACATTAAACAAGGGGTATAACAAAACACAAAGATAGGCCCAGTAATCCCACATTGGGTAATTATTTGAAGTAAACCAAAATGCGACTTCAAGTATGTGTCCATCCATATGTTCATTGTGTCATTGTTTAATATTGCCGAGAACCATGTGGTTTTCCATCCATGGATAATGGAGCCTGGTTTTCCATCCATGGGTAATGGATAAAGATGAGGTGGTACATATATACAATGGAATATTGCTCAGTCATGGAAAGGAATAGGTTTTTTACATCAGGGCTGCATGGATGGACGGGAGGATTTTGTGCTGAGTGGAGTATGTCAGACAAAGGAAGACAGATGCAATGTGATTTCACTTACATGTGCAATCTAAACAACAAAAACAAACTCATTGATACAGACAAAATTTTAATGGTTTCCAGATGGGAGGGGTGTTGGAGGTGGGGAAAAAGGGAAAAGGATTAAGAAGTACAAACTGGTTGTTACAAAGTAGTCAAGGAGATTTAAAGTATAGCATAAGTAATATAGTCAACAATACTGTAATAACTGAGTATGGTGTCAGATGGGTACTAAATTTTTTGGGGTATAGGAGTGTAGGGAAGCTGGGTGAAAAAGATAAATGGAGTAAGAACTACAAATTAGTGGTTACAAAGGCATGGGAATGTAAAGTAAAACTTAAGGAATATAGTCAATAATATGGTAGTAACTACATATAGTGCCAGATGGTACTAGCGTAGTCAGGAGGATCACTTCTTAAATTATATAAATGTCTGACAAGTATGCTATACAACTGAAATTAATATAAAATAATATTGAATGTCAATAAATAAATAAATACATAAATAAGTTTTAATACTGGAGAGAATCAGATATCAACCTTTATGAAGCCTTCATCTATTAAGGAATATTACAGAAAATGTTGAATTCTCCTTCAAATTTGTTTAGAATGTCTTTTTCACATAGATAATTTGAACTACCACTTTTCAATCACGTAATTTCCTTATTATTAATAACAACTATATTTTTGTGGTTACACTTTACACATTATTTTATTAATAAAAGTATTGTTATTTTTATTTTTCTGTTTTTTGGGGAAATGACACAAACTTCTATGATTAATATTATTTTTCATAGAAGCTTAGCAATATACACTGAATACTGTCTACCCCTAGTTACTTATCATTTGCATATTTAAAGAGCTGAGTAGATTGGTTCTATTGCTCACCATCCCACTCCATAAAATAGAAAAAGTAGAAAAGTAGAAAAAGTGAAGATTAAAGATAAGCTAGGTAACAAGTACTCAACTGCTGTGTATAAGAATACAGAAGAATCCAACTTTCTGGAAATGCTGCTTTCTGTCCCTACTAGCCTGTATTTTTAAAGATCTGTGATGTTTACATTAAATATGTCAAAACATTTATACTGTTAGAAATGAGCTGTGGAATTTGTCAAGTTTTATGGTTTTTAAGACATACATGAATCGGGTTTACTAAATTTAACTTAAGCATTTAGATTTCATTGTTTGGTTGCTTTCCCTCCTTTCAGCTTGGCAGCTTTAAAATTATGTCACATCTGTAAGGGAAAAGACTATTTGGCTGGCTCTGAAATATCTGAAATATTTTAAATTAACATATTTTTGTAAGTAATAAAGTTAAGAACATTTAAATTTCACATTTGAGTTTACACCCATCAATAGTTGGATCTTGTCAAAATTTACCTAATTTTAGAAAACCTGTTCATTGAGAAAATTCATTATAGGGTTCCAATTTATTGTGGCCAACAAAAAGTAAATGAGAGTGACAGGATACACTCCTATGAAATGTTTTCCTTTCCAAGGAGAAGATGATACATGATAAATGATAGATAGATAGATAGATAGATAGATAGATAGATAGATAGATGGATAATAGATAGGATAGATAAAGATTGTGTGTGTTTGTGTGTGTTTGGTCACTTTGTGTTTTGGAGATATTTTTTATGATGTTTTGGAAATAACAGCTAACTTTTTAATATATATGTGTTTTATTAAAATATGAAATATTTTGCTTTAGCACTATTATATACATTTTTTATTCTCTTACTGTATCATTGTTTTCTCTGAACAACAGCTAATGGACTTAACAAAAACTAAGACAGTTCTAAATAATAGATTTATGGTTGCTTTTATTTCAATAGATAAATTTACTACTTTTATTTTTATTTCCCTAAAATGTGTTCATACTTCAGGCATTTGTTCTATAATAGGTACTAGGTGCTATTATTTTGTTTCTATAAGCCATATTTACATAATTACCACATTAGTTGGTTCAGAAAAAGAGCAGTAGCATGTTAATAATATGAATTAACATTAAGTTGCCTTTGCTTGATTTCTGGCCCCAATTAGGTCCCATTAATTCTCAGCAATACATCACTGATAAATTACTTATCTTTATTTCAAATCTTTACCCTTAGATCAGGAATTATGATTATAGTTACCCTGTAGGCTTATTGATATGAATAATATATGCTAAGAAATATTAGTCTCTAAATTGCTCTTAAATGTATGTCACCCTAAAGTGGTATCAGTTGTATCTACCAAGGCAGTTTCTTTACTTTTATCTAGTGTAGTTCCAACATCCACTTTTTTTTTTAAAGGATATGACTTCCTGACAAATGTAAAGACTTAGGTGTGTTTACCTTAATCAAAATAAGTATTTGAATGGAATATCGCTTCTATTTTTGGAGTCAAAGGACAGTACTTTGAGCAACTGCTCAAAATTAAGAGAATAGACTCAGTTCTTGGTGGTGAACTGGAATTTTACTATCTTTGTCACTTTTAAAGGTTACTTTTCTCTGGGTGTGTGGCATCAGTTCCGTTACAACCACACACATTATAGAAAGAGTAATTAGGAGTATCTCAAATATCAGAGATAAGGCTGCAATTCAATGGCAGATATTTCTCAGCAACTGTATCTTAAGTGGAACTCATATACCGATGCCTCTGTGTGGGCATTTTTGAGCCTAGGTTGCATGGATTCCCTGGGGCTTTTATTGCAGCTAGCAGCAGAGTTGGGAATAAAAACTTGGTCAGTTGATCCCCAGGGTGCTGCTCTTTCTCTACTACATTTAATGAGGATAATTCTTTTGAGGATATTTACAGTTTGTATAACTCATTGATCCATCTATTTAATTTTAACCTGTATAAATAACAATGGGGGTAAGAGTGCAGGCATGCAGTGCAGAGAGCTTCTTTAAAAAGGGTTTTGTGTGTAACAGGCAATTTTATTTTAAAAACTTGCTTACTATGATAATTTTTGAATATAACAATTCAAACGGTATGAATCCAATGATATTTTCTTCTTGATGTTCTAACATAAAATTTGCAACTCATGTAAAGAATCTTTGTATAATACAGTCTTTATAGGCTTCAACTTCTTGACTAAGGACTAAAGAGGCTGATGAAACTGCAATTGGTCAATAGGATGTAAAAATATGTGAATGTCATGAAAGCACTAACAATAGTGGATTCAAATTTTCTCACTGTACTATGAAATGTTGTCCTTTTTAGATATCATTTTTCAGATCTCTTCCTGCTTGCAGAGGATCTAAGCTTGCACACACTGAAATGTGTAAGGGAAAGAGCTATAAACTAGGGCAGAGTTAGAGGACGGCAGTCACTCTGTCCACTATTTCTGCCAACCCCTTTCCAAGCCACCCTCACTCTTTAATCTTCCCTTGTTCACCAGCCCCGAATTTGACCCATGGCTCTGAAGTGCAGCATCCTAGGGTTCTGGTGACATGAAAACATTGGGCTGTAACATAGAAGTAAGACTGAGTGTGAGACTAGAGCCAGGTATGTGTTCACTGCTCCAGCCCAGCTTAGTTTCATCAACAGTAAATGAAATGTGGGTGGACAGACTTCCTACCTGCATTGACATGAATTACCTTAAGAAAAGTATGTGCAAACACAATATAATAAAATTAATATTAGACTTCATTTTGTTTGGTTTGTTTCCTCCTTTATACTTCTGTTTCTTTAGAGAAATGCTTTCAGAAAAACAAAAATCCTAACCATCTAAACAAAAAAATAAATTGACATAGAATATATTTATTAATTTATCTCATGATTTGAGAGCTAATACAATAAATGCTATATAATAAATCAATTAGAAGCATTAAGAGTTTTATCAAATTTGCATAAATAAAAACTTATTTGGACAGAAGAGTACCTATATGTTTTGTATTTATATAAAATCAGAGTTATGATGTATAAACAGAAACTAATAAAATTAATGTTATAGGGCACATAGTTTTTTAATGTCAGGAATGGAAAATAATTACATACAAAAGAAAAGAGGGATATGTTTTATTCTGGATATAAATAATTATACCAGATATAAATAACTTGTTCCAGGTCTAAATAATTATGCCATGATCAATTATTTTCATAATGTCCATTTCCCAATGACATAATTTATAATAAAACATATTGGTGGGAATGCAGATTACTGCAGCTGCTATGGAAGGTGGTGTGGAGGTTCAAAATTAAGGAACTAGCAATCTCTCTCCTGCATATATACCCAAAATACTAGAAAACTTTTATCTGTAAAGATATATGTGCTCTGATGTTCATTGCAGCTTTATTTACACTGGCCAAGACATGGAAACAACAAAAGTGTCCTTCAAGACATGATTGGATAAAGAAGAGGTGGTATATATACACAATAGAATACTATTCTACCAAAAGAAAAGATGAAATAGTGCCATTTGTGACAACATGCATGGATTTTGAGATTATTATGCTAAGCAAAATAAGTCAGACAGAAAAAGTTGAGAACCATATGATTCCACTGATATGTGGGGATATAAAACTGAAAGGAACAAAGGAACAAGACAAACAAAGAAACAAAAACTCATAGACACAGACAATAGTTTAGTGGTTACTAGAGGGTAAGGGGGGAGGAGCGTGATAGAAGAGAGTAAATGGGATCAAATATATGGTGATGGAAAGAGAACTGACTCTGGGTGGTGAACACATAATGTGATATACAGATGATATATTACAGGATTGTACACTCAAAACCTATGTAACTTTACTAACCATTGACATCCCAATTAACTGTAATTAAAAAGACATACTTCATTAGTATATACGTATATATATGCAACATTTTATATAGTTTTAAAATACACATTGTTATATACACTGCCATATAACACATAACATGTTTTCTATGAGCAGAAATGTGTAAAAATGACAACAGTGCTATTTTTGTATGTGTGAAAGGAAATTCATTATTGATATAAGTTTTGATGCTTGTGCTATTATGTAGAAAAATGAGAGAGGACAAAAAGTTACTCAAAGTGATCCAGTATGGAATATAGTCCTTTATAGAAACTCACTACGTAGATACTCCCAACCAATTTCTAATTGCATTGCTTTAAATACCATTTATATACCAATGCTTATGAAATCACTTAGACCTCTGACCTGCATTCCAAACAAATATATTATTGCTTTCTAGGAGCCTCTATGTAAATATCTAATAGACTTCTCAAACTTAACATGTCATCCCACACTCCAAATGCATACCTTGGCTAATGGCCATCTTAACTTTCCACTTTCCGTTCTGAAGTCTCTCTAACACCTTTATCTGATACACAAGTTCTGATAATTAAGATTGCAAACTCTTCCTAGAAAAAGTGCTACATACCTCATTTCTGAATATCACTATGGTCACCTTCAAAGTACTCTCCTTGGAAAGCTATGCACTGCCACCAGTGCCTAGCTCACCCTTCAAAGAAATTTTGGAACTCTTTTTCTGGAATGGTCATTAGAGCTGTCCTTGCATTACCTGTGATGTCCTGAATGTCATCAAAATATCTTCCTTTCAATATTTCCTTTCTCTTTTGGTAAAGAAAGAAGCCATTGGGGGCTAGATCACATGAGCAAGGAGGTTGCTTCAATAGTTACTTGTTTAGTGGTTAAAAACTCCCTCATAGAGAGTGCCTTGTGAGCTGGTACATTGTCATGATGCAAGAGCCATGAATTGTTGTGAAAAGTTCAGGTCGTCTAACTTTTTCATGCAGCCTTTTCAGCACTTCCAAATAGTAAACTTGGTTAACTCTTTGTCCAGTTGGTACAAATTCATAATGAATAATCCCTCTGATATCAAAAAAACAGGTTAGCAACATCGTTTTGACTCTTGATTTGGACTAATGTAACTTTTTTGGTCGTGGAGAATTGGCTGACTTTCATTGTGTACTTTGGCACTTTGCGTGAGGTTCTTTTGGTACACCCATGATTCATCACCAGTGATAACATGGCCCAAAACATTGTCTTGCCTGTCCAAAAGGTCTTGGCAAACTTTGACTCTCCTTTGCTTTTGTTCATTGGTGAGCTCCTTTGGTACCATGTTTCCACACACCTTTCTCATGCCAAGATTTTCAGTGAAGATTTTCCTGTTTCTCTATCAATGTTTACTTGGTCTTCTATGCTTCTCACAGTCAGACAACTATTCGATGTATTTTTACAATGTTTTCATCAGTTCTGCTCGTTATTGGCTACCCTGACCTCTCTTCAACAGTGATGAGTTCTCTCCCCTCAGAAAAACATTTAATCCATTTGTACACTGCTGTTTTCTTCATGGCATTATCCCCATAAACTTGAACTAACGTGTCCCTGATTTCACTTCCACTCTTGCCAAGTTGGACAAGAAACTTAATGTTAGTTTGTTGCTCTAATTCAACCTCAGATATTATCATGATGGCACATAGAAACATGCAACAATAATGAACACCACTGAGCAAGATACTGCCACACATTGACATTAACACAGCTATGAAGCACAGATATACCAAGGTTATGAAATCTTACTGAGTTGTTGTACAGTGTTGCCCATGTAAAAGTATGGTGGCAAGTTTGTGAACTTAATTGTCATACCTCGCTTTAATCGGCAAAATATACCTCAAACCACTATTATGACATTGGCTACCCTTGTGTCTCAACTCTGTTAGTCTTACTGTTTCTCTCCTGTTTTCCTGCCGAATCCTTGCCCACTATCAGCTTTCAATTTGACTCAAAGTAAAATTCAAAGTTTTTAAGACAACTAGAGGCACCCTAAGATCTCTATCACACTACCCCTTTATCCCTCCACCTGTTTTCTCTAATCTCCTGCTACCTGCCCACTGATTCACTCCAATTCTATTATCATGTTTTGGCAAGCAATAGCCTCAGGTTCTTTGAACTTGTTGCCATCTTCCACAAATATTTAAATAGTTTACTCTTTTCATGCTTCTCCTCAAATGTCACTCCAATAAAGAGCCCTTTCCATACCATTCTATATAAATAGCAATGCCCTCTGGGGCTAACACTCCCAAAAGCTTTTAACAGCCTTTAATACCATATGCATGTTATGATTAGGAATTTTCTTATTTGGTCTATAACTTGTGAATACCAATTATGGGAATCCGTATAGGTGAAAGGAAAAATACTTTCTGAGATAGCAGTGTGTATAGACAATCTTGAACTCTGCTTGAAACGTTTCCACAGTTGAAAGTTATTTGTATTTGTAAAAGAAGTAAAAATAGAAAAGAACAGATAGCATGCAAATAGCATGGGATGTTACTTGTACTCTGTTTTGTCCTGAGTTATTCTTTAGAAGACCAACTCAGAAGCCAGGCCAAAAATTATATCATCTACATTCATGAGTACAAATTAAACAGTTTGGCTCAAAAACTTTCCCTTCATCTGACAAAATGTGCAAGATTAATTGAACACAATGTATGAAAATTTGCTAGCCAGATACTACTTCCCACAATGTTCTGCACTTTTCGTTATGTCCCCAGACATAGCACTGACACAGTATACTAGAGTATATAAACCAAAGTGTAATTTTGGGTGACACAAATAATTCCCTTTATAGCTCATGTTGTTCAGAGTCTACTCTGCTTAGTTGATGGTTTTTACTGCTTGAGCAATTAGAAAAAAGATGGATAGATTTCAGTGGAGAAATACTAAGAAAA
This sequence comes from Rhinolophus hipposideros, assembly GCF_964194185.1. NCBI lineage: Eukaryota > Metazoa > Chordata > Mammalia > Chiroptera > Rhinolophidae > Rhinolophus > Rhinolophus hipposideros. Next base: position 48,645,939 of record NC_138059.1, read on the forward strand.
TTAAGGAGCTAAAACTTGGCACCAATGAGGAAAGTTAAAATAATTTGCTAAATTTGGTTTTACAAAGACAAAGCTGAAAACGTAACTCTCCTCAAGGATATAAGTAAAAAGTGGTGGCTACCTATTTTATCTACATCTGAAAAAAGATTAAGAAAAAGTTAGTAAAAAATGCAGTGTGAGGGATTCAGTTTTCAAAAAAGGAGATTAAAGAACAATTTTCACACACCAAATATTAGAGGCTAAGAATTAGAATTTCATTCTTTGGAAATATTTAAAAGTAGAAGTGTTTGGATTATTTCTGGAAGGCAGGACCAAATGACCAGCCACAATTCTGTTGTTTATAAAACTAAGATGTCTGTATTTATAGTAAGAAGTAGCACATTCCCTCCCTCATCTACTCCTCCACTCCTAGAAAACCATATAGTCTTCCAGTGGATTTCTAAGTATGCACTTGAGGATTTTCAGTGTGATGTAATTATCCTCAGAAGTAAAATATTAGTTGAAACCTAGAAGAGGAATCTCATAACTATTAATTAGAACCATTAATATCAACAGTCATACCTTTTAATAATATTGTAAGATATTATAATATTTTGAAAGTCATCCCTTTTAATAATATTATAAGAAATTAATTTTATTGTTTTGTGTGTCTCTTGCTTGCTTCATATTCTGGCTCTAGTAATGCTAATTTGTGGTAGTAAAACTTCTGTTTCTCTAAACAATAATGTCTTAGGGAAAATGCTGATATCAATTAAAATAATGAAAACTGGCTCAAGCATATTAAATAAGAAATCAAGAATTCAAATAAAATACCAGGATAAAAAGTTTCTCTTGATAATTACGTTTTATTTATACAACATCCACTTTTTAAAAGCATTATCATAGAAAAAAGCATTTTTCCTTTTTGAAGATGCACAGCATTTTTCCACATGAGCTAGTTGTATTTATTGAAATTCTCCTTTTTTTTTTCATTCTCTAAATCTTCAAAACAAACTAAATATGTATATATTAAGCTAGTGAAGGAGCTTCAGCCATGCTGTGTGGATAGATTTAAACAAGCAGATCATTATTATGAATGCTATAACAGAAGGGCAAGCTGGAAGGACAGAAAGTTGGTTGGGGTCATTGTACCCCCTGCTTAAATAGTCACACAAAAACAACCCTGTCTTTGTTCTAAGATCTCAGTTAATATAGAGAGGGTGCCAAAAATATATATATACACATTTTAAGAAAATAAACAACTGGACCATGGCGCGGCACCCAGGACGGAGCAGAGACTTGGAGCAGAGACTCGTGGATGCTTTGGGGTGCGCTAGTTGGGCGAGCAGGGGAGGAGCGAGGAGGGCAATAGGACACGTGCGCGCTCTCCCTACCCCCCACGGTAGAGCCGCAGCCCTGCAGCATGCCCACAGCAGCAACGGCAGTCAGAACCCGGGGCTCTAGAGTCCCACGGGAGCCCAGGGTGCAGCGGAGAGCACAGGGGCCAGGAGGTGGACTCTTTCCCTGTGTCCCACAGCTGATCACTACCACCAGGGCGGGCAGCTCGTGGGCCCTAGGGCAAACAAATAACTCAGACACCACACCTGGGCCCCTCATTCCGCTTTTCGAATCCTACCCCCCGCCCTTCCAGAGACTTAAACTGACCCCTGAACTGAGGAGTAGTGTCAGATTACAGAGGGGCGTCTGTGCTCAGGCGCTGGGAATATTGGCAGCCAGCTCTGACTCAGGGAAGAGGCTGGGAGGAGGGGGTTTTCACTTGACGAGGAGAGAGGAGACTCCCACAACCCCAGCCACTACCTTTTCGGGCCTGCGGGAGGAGTGTGACGTGGCTGGCCTGGGAGAGAAAAGACCCCTCCATCCCCAGCCCCCACCCTTTCTGGCTGGCCTGGGGCGTGGCAAGGGCAACAGCGGAAGCACTCCCTGAGTTCAGCAGCAAGCGGCAGACGCAGCTCCCAGCTTTCAGCAAGCTTAGAAATCTTCTTTCCGCCCCCTCCCACACACCCACGTATGGTGGACCCTAAGACTCAGAAGTACTGGGCACAGGGCTGGTGGAGCTACTCTGAGCATTCATTTGTGTAGGAAAAAACAGAAACTGCACGGTCTCTCTGAAAACTGTCATCCAGACCCCTCAGCCCCTCGCATATAAATCTGCAGTCCCAAATTCACTCTAGGCACCAGGTGACCAGCGCTGCCTGCGAAATAGGTAGGGAAGTCTTTGGCACAGAGGAGGACAACCTGGAGATTATTGGTGGGCTTAAGCCAAGACTGGTGCAGATGATATGATACTATATATAGAGAACCCTAAAGACTCCACCAAGAAACTATTAGAACTGATAGATGTATTTAGTAAAGTAGCAGGATATAAAATTAATATTCAGAAATCAGTTGCATTTGTATATACCAATGATAAAATATCAGAAGGAGAAATTAAAAAAACAATTCCAATTACAATTGCTCCAAAGACTATAAAATATCTGCGAATAAATCTAACCAAAGACGTAAAAGATCTGTACTCAGAAAATTATAAGACACTGAAGAAAGAAATGAAAGAAGACATAAATAGATGGAAACACATTCCATGTTCATGGGTAGGAATTAATATAGTTAAAATGTCCATATTTCCTAAGGCAATATACATATTCAACGCAATTCCTATCAAATTACCAACGACGTTTTTCACAGAAATAGAACATGTAATCCTAAAATTTATATGGGACCATAAAAGACCCCGGATAGCCTCAGAAATCTTGAGAAATAAGACTGGTGCTGCTTCCTGTTTTGCTTTGCTTCTTTTATTTATGTATTTGTCTGTTTGTTTGTTTGTTTGTTTATTTTTCTGCTTGTTTTGATTTGCTTTGTTCTGTCTTTATTTCTTTGATATCTTTGCCTATGTTGAGTGTGGATTGTCGGTTGTATTTTACATGTGAATATACTTGATTTGTTTTCTTTGTTGTTGTTGTTGTTGTTGTACTTGGCAACTTGATTTGTGCTGAAACTGCCCTAACAGGGCCCAGCTTAAGAGGCACAAGTTCATATCCAGAAGCCAACTCTAGACCAAACCAAAGTACTACCGGGTTTGACCTACAAGTCACACACCCAGAGGGAATTCTCTGAAGGCACAAGAGCCCATAGAGGCCAAACCTCATTTAAGTGGCCAACCTTCACCCAGCAGAATACCCTGTGGTGGGCAGAGCCAAGTCTCACAACTAGACGGCCTAGGAATTAAACCCACCTAACTCACAAGCAAAAAGCAATTAAAATTCTTCTTGAACAGGACAATATACTAAACACATGAGCCACCTTTGGAGCACATGCAGAGGAGAAGAACGAAGTAGTCCAAGTCAAATATAAAGGACACATACTACATAAGATAACCCAGCAAAAACTAAGAGCTCTAGGGGATCTTCCTAATACATCAAAGCAAACACAGAGAGTCAGTCAGAATGGGGAGAAAAAGAAACATGTCCTAAATAAAAGAACAGAAGAAACCTCCACAACTGGAACCAAATGAAGCAGAGGTAACCAACCTATCAGAGACAGAGTTCAGAACACTGGTGATAATAATGTTTAGGAGCTTAGAGAAGATGTAAAGAAGGATATAGAAATCATAAAGAACAACCAGTTAGAACTAAAAAAGAATGTAGAAATCTTAAGGAACAACCAGCTAGAACTAAAGAACACTATTACTGAAATTAATAACTCACTTGAAGGAATTACCAGCAGGTTAGATGAAACAGAGGATAGAATCAGCGACTTAGAAGACAAGTTAGCAGAGATCACCCAAACTGAACAGCAGAAAGAAAAAAGAATAAAAAACAATGAAGATGGGTTAAGAGACCTCTGGGATAACATCAAGCTCAACAACATGCGCATCATAAGAATACCAGAAGACAAAGAGAGGAAGCAAGGGATTGAGAACATATTTGAGGTAATAATGTCTGAAAACTTCCCTAACCTGATGAAGGAAACCAACATACAAGCCCATGAGGTGCAGAGAGTTCTAAACAGGATAAACCCAAACAGACCCACACCAAGACACATTATAGTTAAATTGGCAAAGCTTAAAGACAAAAAGAGAATCCTAAAAGCAGCAAAAGAAAGGCAGAAGTTTACATACAAGGGAACTCCCATGAGACTATCAAATGACTTTTCTACAGAAATATTGAATACGAGGAGGGAGTGGCAGGAGATATTCAAAGTGATGGAAACAAAGGCCTACAACCTAGATTGCTTCATCCAGCAAGGCTATCATTTATAGTTGATGGAGAAATAAAGAGCTTCCTAGAAAAGAACAAACTGAAGGAATTTATTACCACCAAGCCAGCATTGCAAGAAATACTAAAAGGACTTCTGTAAATAGAAGAAGATGAAAACAATTTACTACGAATTTAAAAATGGCAGTAACTATGTACCTATTAATAATCACTTTAAATGTAAATGGATTAAATGCTCCAATCAAGACACATAAGGTGGCTGAGTGGATAAGGAAGCAAGACCCTTGTATATGCTGTATACAAGAGACTCACCTCGGATCCAAAGACACACACAAGCTGAAAGTGAAAGGTTGGAGTAAGATATTTCATGCAAAAGGAAGCAAAAAAAAAGCTGGAGTTGCAACACTTATCTCTAACAAAATAGACTTTAAAATGAAGAACATATTAAAAGACAAAGATGGGCACTATATAATAATAAAGGGATCAATCTGACAAGAGGACATAACCCTAGTAAACATCTATGCACCTAAAATAGGAGCACCTAAATATATAAAACAGGTACGATGGACATAAAGACAGAGATCAACAGCAACACTATCATAGTAGGGGACTTCAACACACCTCTGACAACAAGGGACATGTCCTCCAAACAGAAAATCAATATGGAAACAACAGCGTTAAATGATACTTTGGACCACTTGGATTTAATCAATATTTTCAGAACATTTCACCCCAATGCTGCAGAATACACGTTCTTCTCAAGTGCACATGGAACATTTTCAAGATAGATCATATGTTAGGCCACAAAACAAGCCTTGATAAATTTAAGAAAATTGAAATCATACCAATTGTCTTCTCTGACCACAGTGCTATGAAATTAGAAATGAACTACAGAAAAAAAAACCCAGGAAGACACACCAATTCATGGAGGCTGAATAACATGTTACTAAATAATGAATGGGTCAAGCAGCAGATCAAATACGAAATCAAAAGATATCTCGAGACAAATGAGAATGAGAACACAATGACCCTAAATCTGTGGGATTCTGTGAAAGCAGTCCTAAGAGGGAAGTTCATAGCACTGCAGCCCTACCTAAAGTAACAAGAAACACCACTAATTGCCAGTTTATCTTCACACTTAAGGGATATGGAAAAAGAACTGCAAAATAAGCCCAAAGGGAGCACAAGGAAGAGGATAATAAGGATCAGAGAAGAAATAAATGAAATAGAAACCAGAAAAACAATACAAAATATCAATGAATCCAAGAGTTGGTTCTTAGAGAAGATAAACAAAATTGACAAACCTTTAGCCAGACTCATTAAAAAAAGGAGAGAGAGGACCCAAATTAATAAAATCAGAAATGAAAGAGGAGAAGTGACAACACACACCAAGAAATACAAAAAATTTTAAGAAATTATTATGAGCAAATATATGCCAACAAATTTGACAATCTGTAAGAAATGGACAATTTTCTAGAGGCATACAACCTTCCAAGGCTTATCAAGAAGAAACAGAAAGCCTGAACAGTCTGATCACCACCAGATAAATTGAATCAGTAATCAGTAATCTCCCAATAAACAAAAGCCCTGGGCCAGATGGCTTTACAGGTGAATTTTTCAAAACGTTCAAAAAAGAATTATCACCTATTCTCCTCAAGCTCTTCCAAAAATTCAGAAGGAGGGAAGACTCCCAAACACTTTCTAAGAAGCCACTGTCACCCTGATCCCAAAATCAGACAAAAACACTATAAAAAAAGAAAAGTAGAGGCCAATATTTCTAATGAACATAGATGCAAAAATCCTCAACAAAATACTAGCGAACAGAATTCAGCAATACATTAAAAAGATCATACACCATGATCAAGTGGGATTCATCCCTGGTATGCAGGAGTGGTTCAACATCCTCAAATCAATTAATGTGATACACAACATTAACAAATGAAAAATAAAAATCACATGATCATATCAATAGGTGAAGAAAAAGCATTTGATAAAATACAGCAAACATTTATGATAAAAACCCTTAAGAAAGTGGGAATAGAGGGATCATATCTTAACATAATAAAGGCCATATATGACAAACCCACAGCTAACATCATACTCAATGCGGAAAAGCTAAACCATTCCCCCTAAGATCAGGAACAAGACAAGGTTGCCCATTTTCTCCACTTCTATTCAACATAGTGCTGGAAGTTCTAGCCACAGCAATCAGACAAGAGAAAGAAATAAAAGGCATCCAAATTGGTAAGGAGGAAGTAAAATTACCATTATATGCAGATGATATGATACTATATATAGAGAACCCTAAAGACTCCACCAAGAAACTATTAGAACTGATAGATGAATTTAGTAAAGTAGCAGGATATAAAATTAATATTCAGAAATCAGTTGCATTTGTATATACCAATGATAAAATATCAGAAGGAGAAATAAAAAAAAAATTCCAATTACAATTGCTCCAAAGACTATAAAATATCTGCGAATAAATCTAACAAAGACGTAAAAGATCTGTACTCAGAAAATTATACGACACTGAAGAAAGAAATGAAAGAAGACATAAATAGATGGAAACACATTCCATGTTCATGGGTAGGAATTAATATAGTTAAAATGTCCATACTGCCTAAGGCAATATACATATTCAACGCAATTCCTATCAAACTACCAACGACGTTTTTCACAGAAATAGAACATGTAATCCTAAAATTTATATGGGACCATAAAAGACCCCAGATAGCCTCAGAAATCTTGAGAAATAAGAACAAAGTGGGAGGTATAACGATACCTGACTTCAAACTATACTACAAGGCTACAGTAAACAAAACAGCATGGAACTGGCATAAAAATAGACACATAGATCAATGGAACAGAATAGAGTCCAGAAGTAAATCAATGCCTATATGCCCATCTAATCTATGACAATGGAAGCAAGAATGTACGATGGGGTAAAGACAGTCTGTTTAAAAAGTGGTGTTGGGAAACCTGGACAGACACATGCAAGAAAATGAAGCTGGACCACCTCCTTACACCATATACAAAAACAAATTCAAAATGGCTTAAAGACTTAAATGTAAGATCTGAAACCATAAAATATCTAGAAGAAAATATAGGAAGAAACTTCATGGACATTACCCGGAGTAAGATTTTCACTGACATATCCCCTCAGGCGAGGGAAGTAAGAGAAAAAATAAACATGTGGGATTACATCAAAGTAAAAAGTTTTTTCACAGCAAAGGAAACCATCAATAAAACAAAAAGGGATCCTACTGAATGGGAAAAGATATTTGCCAATGATATATCTGATAAGGGATTAATATCACAAATCTATAAAAAACTTACTCAACTCAACTCTAAAAAAACAAACAACCCAATGAAAAAATGGTCAGAGGACTTGAGGAGACATTTTTCTGAAAAGGACATACAGAAGGCAGGAAGACATATGAAGAAATGCTCAACTTCACTAACCATCAGAGAAATGCAAATAAAAACCACATTGGGATACCACCTCACTCCAGTCAAAATGGCTATCATTAATAAATCAACAAACAACAAATGCTGGCGCGGAAGTGGAGAAAAGGGAACGCTAGTGCACTGTTGGTGGGATTACAGATTAGTGCAGCCACTATGGAAAACAGTGTGGAGGTATCTCAGGAATCTGAAAATGGAACTACCCTATGATCCAGTAATTCCACTCCTAGGCATCTACCCAGAGAAATCCAAAACTTCAATTCAAAAATCTGTATGCACTCCTATGTTTATTGCAGCACTTTACACAATAGCCAAGACATGGAAACAACTGAAATGCCCATTGGTAGATGACTGGATTAAGAAGCTGTGGTACATTTATACAATGGAGTATTACGCAGCCATAAAGAAGAAAGAATCTTACCGTTTGAAACAACATGGATGGACCTAGATAACATTATGTTAAGTGAAATAAGTCAGAAAGAGAAAGACAAGTACCATATGATCTCACTTATATGCAGAATCTAAAGAAAAGAATAAGTGAATGAACTAATCAGAAACAGTTTTTGGGACGAAAAGAAAAAACCAAGAGTTGCTAGATGGGCGGGGCTGGGGGGGGGATAAGGGGAAAGGTAAAGGGATTAGGAAGCAGCTGGTAACTACAAGATGGCCTCAGGGTTTTTTTGAAAATTAGTTTGGGGAACATATTCAATAATGTTGTAAAGATTCTATTTGGTATCCGATGGACATGTGTCTATTTGGGAGACCACTTCAGGGATACTGTGAATGCCTGATCATGGCACTGTACACCAGAAGCTAAACAATAATGAATGCCAACTATAATTTTATATATATAATGTGATGTCTCGGTGTGAGGTCGGAGGGATAGTGGATGGGGGTAGCGGGGTTCACAGTGTGAGAGATATAAATGATGAACGTTTAAGTATTACCTTGTCTTGTACACCTGAAACTAATAAATTAAAATAAAAAAATAAAGGAAACAACTGTATTAAAATTTTAATACTCTATATATACTGGTAACAAAAGATGAATACAAGTAATGTGTATACATTTTTTGGCACCCCTGGTATTTGCATCTGAATCAGGTAAATTCTAGTGCCCAGAGGGAAACTGCTACAGAGAATTTTGTCTTTTAAAACTATTACTCTGCTAGAGTCATGGTGGTCTGGGGAAAATTATCCCACATCTGCCTTATTTAAGCCACTCACCTGTCTCCGTTCCCTCCCCTCACAGATTTTAGAACACACGAATTCTTTTCTTAGAGTATTTATTCTAATGCCAAAAATTAGAACAATTTGTGAAAGGTTATGTTTTTTTCCAAATGTTTTTTACTTAAATATTCTAAAATCTTTAACTTTTCAGTATCCTTATTTGTTTAAGTCATTTAAACATTCTAGACCTTAATTTTCTCATATATAGAATGTTATTATTAACAGGAACAATAAACGAATATCTATAGGTGTTGCAATCACAAGGCCCATATGTTTGAAGCATGAAATATTTGATATTCAATAGATCAGTTTGGAATAAGGAAAGGTTTTGCTTATCAAAATGGTGCCATAATGTGAAGATGGGAGATTTCTAGTTTTCTCAAATCCGTCTTCAGAGTGCCCCAAGTTCCTGCATCTTATATATCCAAGGAAAGGATAGGGGACAGGGCAAGATATGGGATCCAAAGAAGAGCAGGAAATCTCCAAATCTCTTTGTTCCCACTTACACTGGAAATTACTCAAGTCTCAGAAAGAATTTCTCTCGTCAATTGGTATATCTCTAGAAATGCAGGCTGGAATTAAGGTGGAGTCAAAGAGAAACAGAAGCACTCCACCCTGTTACATAGTGATCAGCGTTAAAATATAGGAAGCTATTTTAAGCTGGGACAAAATTCACACATTTTTATGGGCACACACACACATACAGCACACACAAAATATCTAGAGAATGGCAGGAGTCAAATTTACCTATATAATAAACAATTCTAGCAAGCATATTTCCCTTTAATTGTGGATACTGTTAATTTTGTTAGAAATGGCGTCTTCTTGACTCTCCTTATGTATCCTACATTCTACCATGATTTTATAACACTGTATTAGAGAGAGAGTGAGAGAGTGAAAGAGAGAGAGAGAGAGAGAGAGAGAGAGAGAGAGAGAGAGAGAACTGCAATTTACGTAGAATTCAAAATCTGATCTAATTCAGCTTTTTTTTTAGTAACAGTCAATATTAATGATGGCTAATGTTTTCATTATTAGTGAGATTATCTGATATGACTGATATTATGGAACACTTATGCTCCAAGTGACATACAAAGTGACATAATTTAATCTCATTTAATCTTTACAAGAACTTTAAGAAAGATACTATGATCCTGTTTTTAAAAAGACCTGCAATAATTCTAAGGAAGGTAGAAATAAGTGGTAAAATTGACATTTTAGTTTAAGCTGAATGAACTTCTAAACTAATGTAATCTTCATCCTCAGACCAAATAGCCTCTAAAATGAGGAGCTGATCAATATGTCTAAGACCTATTTCCTTCTTCAAAAAAGTGAAGGTGATAGCCTATTTGACGGATTATTATAAAGATTATTTTATAGACTACATTTGAAGAATGTGATTCATATTTTTTCCTAAAATTACCTTAAGTCCATTTATATCAGGACTCCAGTTTCCTAAGAAGTGGAAAAATTAAAGTATTATTACTTCTTTACCCAGATAAGTGAATTAAATCCAGAAAATTTAATAGATTTACAGGTATAGAGTGTTCACTGGGTTTGATTTTTAATTGATTTTTATAATATCTAAAATGTCCTCAGTTTTATTTTAATTATGTAAAAATTAGTAATTGTAAGTATTCATTCAAATTACATTTTTAAGAAATTTGAACTTTTACTTTTCAGATAAGATTTACCTGTGAATATATGCATTATAATTTAAAATTATGAAATGGTAATATTCAAAATAACTACTCTGACAGGCATTAGGGGACATTTTAATAGAAAAGTGATTTTAATACTTTGGCATCTGCCATAGATATAAAAATAGAAAGATTCAAATTAATGGATATTACTGTCACTTACTTTTGATATATTTCTACATAGCACAAAATAAAGTTGAAATTATATAATTATTGAGCTAATATAACTTAAAACAATTGTTATTTTCCCACATATGTGATATTGAGCAAATAATACACAAATATCATTTTCATTCTGTGATATATGGAATCCAGATTTATAATAGTTTGAGTCAATTTCCCAATGTACAAGGAGTGATCAAACAATACAGTGAAAGTTTAAATTTAAAAAAGTATTAGAGTAGAAGGCACATTGCCATTAATCCCCCTCAAAATATTCCCTCGCACCTCTAACACACTGACCCCATCATTCTTGCCACCTTCTGAAGCAGTTCTGGAAATCCTCTTTCATGAGTATCTTTAGTTGTGCTGCTGTGGCTGCCTCCATGTCCTGAATAATTTTGACTTTGGGGAAGAGCCAGAAATCACACAGTGTCAGATCCAGTGAAAAAGGTGGATGAGGACACACCATAAGGTTTTCATTTGACAGAAATTGCTGTATACCAAAAGCAATGTGTGACACAGAGCTTTGTCATGATAGATAATGATTTATGACACACTTTAAAACACAACTTTACTCGACAGTAGCTCATACCCAACTGACTGGACCAAACAAGTTGAAACTTGTCACACACTGTTACTAAGGTTTGATGTGCTGCTTCCCATATTGAAGATCCCTGCCTTTCCTTCGGATGGCACTTGACAGCGGCATTTACTGCATTTTGTGATCACAACATAAAGGCTCCATGTCACACATTGCTTCAGGTATGGCAATTTCTGTCAAATAAAAATATTATGGTGAGTCTGCATCTACCTTATTCACCGGATCTGGCACCATGTGACTTCTGGCTCTTCCCCAAAGTCAAAATGACCATGAAAGGTAAATGTTTTGAATTGATTCAGGACATCAAGGCATTCATAACAACACAACTAAAGACACACACGAAAGAGGACTCCAGAACTGCTTCAGAAAATGTCAAGTACGATGGGATAACTATCTTTGAATCAAGGTGAAGTATTTTGAGTGGGATTAATGGCAAGGTCTCTTTTACTCTAACTTTTTTTTTTTTATTTAAACATTCACTGTATTTTGTGATCATATGTCATACTCTTTTACAAAATCGAATGATGACATTCCTCACAATATTTTGATTTATACCCAAATTTTCACTACACAGTAATATTAAGATTTTTTTCATAAGAAATAAAAAGAAGTATTATTATGTTATTAAAACTATCTTTTTTTGCAAAAGAATTGATGTAGATTTAATAACTGTTTAGAGGACAGATCATTCCTCAAAGTCTAATTCAAAACTAATTTGGTAAGATTTAATTTTGATGGGATGTTTTTCCTCTCATTTAAAGTTTATTAAAATAGTTGCAAAAGAATAAAAATCATTATTTGTAGCTAAAGAATCCATCTTGGGTCTGTTGTTCTTTTACACTAAAAATCACAATTTTTGTTTGTTTGAAATAACTCCATGCCTAATGACTGAATGAGTTCCTGATTCACTGGAAGTTCAAGTAGCAGTAGCAAACATAACAGTTAATAACATATTAGTCTAGTCATATAGTTTATAAAGTAATTTATATTTAATACAATAATAAAATATCCTTCATCTGTCTGGTGTGTTCTTTTTTTTTTTTTCATTTCCATTTCCATTTCCAAAAATACCATTAACTTGAAGAAAAAATATTTATTATAGCTATTATTAGAGCAATGATAAGTGTATCTGGAAAATTGGTATCGACATAAGAAACATCTAAACCTGTAGAGAATGTTAATGAGTTTATTTGAGCAAACTGACAACATCTGCCAAGAAGCAAAATCCCAACAGATTAAGAAAATTCTCAGACGTCATCAAAATGGGTGTGTGAGGTGAGCCTCTGGAAATCTGCCCCAGAATTTACAACAAATTGAAAAACTATAACTCCACAAAGGACTCCCTGCACAGCAGACAGGCAAGATGAAGAGTCTCACAACTGAATTCACCTAAAGGTGGGCAAATTGTGTGAGCGGGGGAGGAGGGAAGGGAGAAGGGCGGAGAAGGAGACACACAGGCACAGGACGCAGACCTAGCTCACTGCTCTGAGCTTGCTGCATCCCAGAACTACTGCAGCTGTGGGAGAGGGAATTAACTCGGACGGCTAGGGCTCCATTTATGGACCACAGGGCTGAGGGGACTGCATATAACATGGCTGAACCCAACACTCATGACAGAGACCTCAGAGCAAAGACTGAGGGAAGAAGGCTGAAAATGGTGGTGTAAGCCCTTACTGCCACAGAGAACTGAAGCCTTAGGCACTGAGACTAGCCTCCCCCTGCCAGAGCTTGCCCTGCCACCACCTGCCCAGTAATAGAAGCAGAACAGTAGCAATGTGTCGTGCGGGGTCTCCTATGGGGTCTCTTCTCCTGCTCCCCACATAAGAATGCAGGATGTAATGAGGCCAAACAGGAACACCCACAGAGCAATAGGTAGGGGAGTCATACTACTATATTCTCGCTGGCAGCTGGGTTGGCGACAGGAAGAAGGATCCACACGATCTGCAGGCCACTGTGCTAACTGCAATCTGCACTTGCTAGTTCAGCCACCATCTTCTTGCTAGCACCCATTTTTCTGCTAGTGTAGCCTCGGCAGTTATATTAGTGGCCAATGGCTCACTGGTTAAAGCTGGCAGACAACTAGCAACAGCTGATGGCCAGCCAATCACAGTTGATCGCCATTTACTACCTGAGCCAGCACCTTAATATGTGAGGCCAAGAGCCTGGAAATTGCTCTCTGGAGTTCTGTCCCCACACAGTGTCACATCAAAAGAACAGAATATTTGTAGTTCTGAAAACTGTAGTCCATAGACACAGATTCACAGTGCAACTAGTGCAGTCAAAGGGGAGAGAGCTGTAGAAGCAGGACTGGCTGTGGTGGTGGTCACCGCCATTGTTCTGGGCCAATTCTCACAACTCACCCCAGCCCATTCCAACCTATGTGGGAAGATCCCAGCAGGAGTAAACAGAACTGCTGAAACACATGGGCTCTAAATATGATGCAAGAAAATTTTGGAACTTCAAAAACTCTCTGCATCCCCTGTGGGGATGCAGTGACCTGTGACCCAGATGAATTGTTAACCAAGGAGAAGCCCGTCTTCCAGGGATTCCCCCCATTGAGTGAGAAGCTGGAATGATGCAGAGAAAATATAATACTACAGTGTGAAAGAGAAAAAAAGGGTGCAGTTGGAGAGAAAATAAAATATTCTACCAACACGTACCAGAAAACAAAAGAAAGACCTATTCTATCAACCTGTTGCTGAACTCACATGTGTAGATGTCTATGAAGAGACATAATAAATCATTAATTGCCAAGAATAATCAAGGCAACAAGACAGCTCAAAAAGAAAGTGAAAAATCTCCAGAAAATGAACTTAAGATATGGAAATATGTGACTCAAATGACAGAGAATTCAAGATTGCAGTTCTGAAAAACACAATGAGTTGCAAGAAAACACAGAGAGGCAGTTTAATGAACTCAAAACACAATCAAAGAACAACATGAACATTTGACCAAAGAGATTGAAAATTAAAAAAGAACAAAATAGAATTTCTGGAGTTATGACCTCAACAAAAAAAATGACGAATGAAATGGCCAGCTTAGGTAGTAGAGTTGACTAGATGGAAGTAAGAATGAGTGACATTGAAGATAGAAACATGGAAATGACACAGAAGGAAGAAGAAAGAGACTAGAGACTTAAAAGAAATGAAAGAACTCTACAAGAACTTTCTGACTCCATCAGAAAAAGCAATATAAGAATAATGGGCATACCAGAAGAAGAAGAAAGATAGAAGGGAAGAGAGAGTAGAGTCAAATAAATGGTCGATAAGAACTTCCCAAACTTGTGGAAAGAACTGGATCTTCAAATCCAAGAAGCAAATAGAACACCTAATTCTCAACACCACAGGCCTTCTCCAAGGCACATTGTATTGAAGCTGTCAAAAATCAATGATGAACCACTAAATTATTGTCTGTGTCTATGAGTTTTTCTTTCTCTTTTGTTTGTCTTGTTCTATTGTTATTTTTGGTTTATATACCACCAGAGGGTAAGGGGGTAGGGGGGGTAGGTGATGAGGGTAAGGGGGATCAAATATATGGTGATGGAAGGAGAACTGACTCTGGGTGGTGAACACACAATGCAATTTATAGACGATGTAATACAGAATTGTACATCTGAAATCTATGTAAATTTACTAACAATTGTCACCCCAATATTTAATTAAAAAAATGGAAAAATAAATCGATGATGAAGAAAGAATCCTCAAGGCAGCCAGGGAAAACAAGACAGTAATCTACAAAGGAAAGCCCATTAGATTATCATCAGATTTTTCAGCAGAAACTCTACAAGCCAGGAGGGAGTGGAACCAAATATTCAAACTTTTGAAAGAGAGAAATTAAGTGCCAAGAATTATACACCCAACAAAGATATCCTTTAGATATGAAGGAGTAATAAAGACCTTTGCAGACATGCAGAAGCTGAGGGAATTTTCTAATACACAACCTGAACTATAAGAAATAATAAAGGAGGCTATTCAACTACAATCAACTGGGAAAATTTGTGGCAAACAAAACATAAAAAGGGGGAGAGTAAAGGCCTGAATCAGATATGGAATTGGGAAAAGTAAACTTGCTGAAGAAAATTGAATACACTAAATATTAAACTTTCTTTTACATAAACTTAAGGGTAATAACTAAAAAAAATCTAGAACTGAAATATATACTGTAATAAAAGAAGAAACAAAGGGAAACATGGTAGAACACCACCACACAGAAAAAATAGACGACAACAAAAAGGCAAAGAAACAATGGAGACACAGTCTTACATGAAAATTAAAGACAGAATGATAGGAAATCTTCATATATCAATAATCACCCTAAAGGTAAATGGAATGAACTCACCAATAAAAAGGGACAAAGTAGCAGATTGGATCAGAAAACTAAACCCAACAAAATTCTGTCTCCAAGAGACGCATCTCAGCTACAAGGACAAGCATAGACTCAAAGAGAAAGGTTGGAAATTGACACTCCAAGCAAATGGTATCCAGAGAAAATCAGGTGTAGCTATACTGATGTCAGATGAAACAAACATCAGGATGAAAAAGGAAAAAAAGACACAAAGATGGACATTTCATAATGGTAAAGGGGACTATACAACAAGAAGACATAACAGTCATCAATATTTATGCCCCCAATCAGGGAGCACCAAAATATACCAAGCAACTACTAACAGAACTAAAGGGAGAAATTGACCAAAACACAATTATACCAGAGGATTTAAATACATCATTGACAGCTATGGATAGATCACCCAAACAGAAAATAAATAATGAAAGAGCAGCACTAAATGACAAGTTAGATGAAGTGGACATAATTGACATATATAGAGTACTTCATCCTAAAACATCAGACTGCACATAATTTTTCTACTGTACATGGAACATTCTCAAGGACAGACCATATATTGGGATATAAAATCAGCCTCAGCAAATTTAAGAAGATTGAAATCATACCAAGCATATTCTCTGATCACAAGGCTTTGAAATTGGATATCAACTGCAAAAGAAAAGCAGGAAACAACACAAATACATGGCGATTAAACAACATACTTTTGAAGAACAACCGGGTCAAAGAAGAAATTAGAGGAGAAATCAAAAGATACATAGAAACAAATGACAATGAAAATACATCCTACCAAAATTTTTGGGATGCAGCGAAAGCATTTTTAAGAGGGAAATTTATATCATTACAGGTCTATCGCAAGAAACAAGAAAAATCCCAAATAAATAACCTCATGTTACACCTTAAATAACCAGAAAAAGAGAACAAGTGAAACCCAAGGTCAGCAGAAGAAAGGCATTAACAAAAATCAGAGCAGAACAAAATGAAATAGAGAACAATAAGACAATAGAAAAAATTAATGTGAAAAAGAGCTGGTTCATTGACAGGATTAACAAAATTGACAAAGACTTAGCTAGGCTCATTACGATAAAAAGAGAGAAGACACTAATAATCAAAAAAAGAAATTAGAAAGGGAAGTTATCACAGATGCCACAGAAGTACAAAGGATCATCCAAGAACACTATGAAGGACTATGTGCCACCAAATTCAATAACCTAGAAGAAATAGACAAGTTCTTAGAAACATATAGCCTTTCTCAGCTGAACCATGAAATATTGGAAAATCTAAACAAACACATCATCAGTAACGAGACTGAATCAGAAATATGAAACCTTCCCAAAACAAAAGTCCGGAACCAGATGTTTTCACTAGTGAATTCCACCAAACCTTCAAAGAGAATCTTATACCAATTCTGCTCAAACTCTTCCAAAAAATTGAAGAAGAGTCAGTACTCCCTAACTCATTTTATAAGACCAACATTACCCTGATACCAAAACCTGGTAAGAACAACACAAAAAAAGACAACTACAGACCAATATCTCTGATGAATACAGATACAAAAATCAGAAAGCAAATTCTAGCAAATGGAATGCAAGAATGCTTTAAAAAGATTATTCATCACGACCAAGTGGGGTTCATCCCAGGGGCACAAGGATGTTTCAACATCTGCAAATCCATCAATGTGATACATCACATAAACAAAATAAAGGACAAAAATCATATGATTATATCAATTGATGCAGAAAAAGCATTTGACAAGATACAACATCCATTTATGATTAAAACCCATAATAAAATGGGTATAGAAGGAAAATACCTTAACATAGTAAAGGCCATATATGACAAACCCTCAGCTAATCTCATAATTAATGTTGTAAACCTGAAGCACTTTGTTCTACGTTCAGGACCACGACAGGGCTGTCCCCTATCATCTCTGCTTTTCAACATGGAAGTCCTCGCTAGAGCAATCAGGCAAGAGAAAGAAATCAAAGGCATCCAAATTGGGAATGAAGAAGTTAAATTGTCACTCTTTGCAGAGACATTATGCTGTATATAGAAAACACTAAAGACTCCACCATAAAGTTATTAGAAAGAATCATCGAATACAGTGAAGTTGCTGGTTATAAAATCAACATACAAAAGTCCATTGCATTCCTATATATTAACAATGAAATCTCAGAAAAAGAAATTAAAAGAAAATATCCTTTTGCTGTTGCAGCAAAAGAATAAAATACCTAGGAATAAACTTAACCTAACATGTGAAAGACTTATATGCTGAAAACTACAAGACAATTTTAAAAGAAATTAAAGAAGACACACAAAAATGGAAAGACATTTTGTACTCATGGATTGGAAAAATCAACATAGTTATAATCGCCATATTACCCAAAGCAAGATACAGATTCAATGCAATCCCTATCAAAATCCCAATGGCATTTTTTAAAGAAACAGAAAGAAAAAAAAAAAAAAAACCTCAGATTTGTTTGGAATCACAAAAGACCCCAAATAGCCAAAGCAATCTTAATAAAAAAGAACAATGCTGGAGGTATCACACTCCCTGACTTTAGCTTGTACTACAGGGCTACAATAATCAAAACAGCATGGCATTGTCAGAAAAACAGACACGTAGACCAATGGAATATAATTGAGAACTCAGAAATAAAACCACATAAATATGGACAGATAATTTTTGACAAAGAAGCCAAAAACACACAATGGAGAAAAGACAACCTCTTCAATAAACGGTCCTAGGAGAATTGGAACACCATGAGCAAAAGAGTGAAACTGGACTGCGATCTGTCACCATGTACCAAAAACAATTCAAAATAGATCAAAGACTTAAGCATAATACCTGTAATGATAAACTGCATAGAAGAAAACATAGGTACTAAACTTATGGACTTTGTGTTCAAAGAGCATTTTATGAATTTGACTCCAAAGGCAATGGAAGTAAAAGCACAAAGAAACAAATGGGACTATATGAAACTTGAAAGCTTCTGCACAGCGAAAGAAACCATTGAAAAAATAAAGAGGCAACCAACTGAATGGGAGAAGATTTTTGCAAAGATAGCCTCTGATAAGGGGCTAATATCCAAAATACACTTGGAACTCATGCAACTCAACGACAAAAAAACAAACAACCCAATTGAAAAATGGGCAGAGGACCTGAAGACACATTTCTGCAAAGAGGATATACAAATGGCAAATAGACATATGAAAGAATGCTCAACATCACTAATCATCAGAGAAATGCAAACAAGAACCACAATGAGACATCACCTTAACCTGGTTAGAAAGGCTATCATCAACAAGACAAATAATAACAAGAGTAGGAGAGGCTGTGGAGAAATAGGACCCTCATACACTATTAGTGGGAATGCAGACTAGTGCAGCCTCTATGGAAGGCAGTGTGGAGGTTCCTCAAGAAATTACGAATAGAATTTCATTCTTAATTTCTTCTATTGAGTTCTTAATCTCCAGAAATTCCATTTGATTCTTTTTTAAAATTTCAATCTCTTTCGTGAAATGCTCATGTTGTTCTTTGATTGCGTTTCTGAGTTCATTAAATTCCCTTTCTGTGTTTTCTTGCATCTCTTTGAGGTTTTTCAGAACTGCAATCTTGAATTCTCTATCATTTAAGTCACATATTTCCATATCTTTAAGTTCCTTTTCTGGAGACTTTTCACTTTCTCTCTGAGCTGTCTTGTTGCCTTGGTTATTCATGGCAATTACTGATTTATTATTTCTCTTCCTAGACATCAACAGGAGTGTCTTCTGCAATAGGTTGATAGGAAGAGGTCTTTCTTTTGTTTTCCAATACTTGTTGGAAGAATGTTTTATTTTCTCTCTGACTGCAGCCTTTTTTTTCTCTCTGACACAGTAGTGCTATATTTTCTCTGCACTTTTCCAGCTTCTCACACAATGGGGGATTCCCTGGGAGATGGGTCTCTCCTCTGTTAACAGTTCACCTGGGTCATAGGGCACCACGTCCCTGTGGGGGTGCGGAGAGCTTTTGAAGTTCCAAAGCTTTCAGCACCTGATTCAGAGCCCGTCTGTTTCAGCAGTTCTGTTTACTCCTGCAGGGATCCGCCCAGATAGGTGGGACCAGGGGCAGGGTGAGTTGTGAGAGATGGCCCAGAGCAATGGCGGCGACCACCACCACAGCCGGTCCTGCTTCCATAGCTCCCTCCCCTTTGCCGGAACTAGTTGGGCTGCGAATCTGTTTCTGCGGTCCACAGTTCTCAGAACAGCAAGAATCCTGTACTTTTGATCTGACTGCTAGTTTATCGCTACTAGCACCAGGCAGGTGGGGGTGGTGCGAGCTCTGGGAGGGTATGGAGGGGCGGCTAGTCTCAGTGCCTAAGGCTTCCATTCTCTGCTCGGCAGTGAGGGCTTAAACCACAGTTTTCAGCCTTCTTCCCTCAGTCTTTGCTCCGAGGTGTCTGCCGGGAGCGTTGGGTTCAGCCGTGTTATATGCTGCCCCCTCAGCCCTGTGGGCCGTAAGCGGAGCCCTAGCAGTCCGAGTCCTTCCCTCTCCCGCAGCTGCGGTAGTTCTGGTATGCAGCGAGCTCGGAGCACTGAGCTAGGTCTGCGTCCTGAGCCCGCGCAGCTCCGTCCCTGCACTTCTCCTTTCCCTCCTCCCCCGCTCGCGTGATTCGGCCACCTGGGATTAATTCAGCAGTGGACCTCTTCGTCTTGCCTGTCTGCTGTGCAAGGAGTCCTTTGTGGAGTTATTGTTGTCTGATTAGTTGTAAATTACAGGAGAGCTTTAAAGAGGCTCACCTCACGCCGCCATTTTGATCCGGCCTCAAGAATTTGTGGTATATATACACAATGGAATACTATTCAGAAGTAAGAAAAGATGAAATAGGACCATTTGTGACAACATGGATGGATCTTGAGAGTATAATGCTAAGGGAAGTAAGTCAGACAGAAAAAGCAGAAAACCATATGATTTCACTGATATGTGGTTCATAAACCAAAAACAACAAAAGAATAAGACAAACAAATGAGAAACAAAAACGCATAGACACAGACAATAGTTTAGTGGTTACCAGAGGGTATGAGGGGAAGGGGGTGGTAGATAAAGATAAAGAGGATCAAATATATGTTGATGGAAGGATGCCTGACTCTGGATGGTGAACACACAATGGGATTTACAGATGATGTAACACAGAATTGTACACCGGGAATCTATGTAACTTTCCTAACAATTGTCACCTCAATAAATTTTAATTAAAAAAAAAGAAAAGAAAATTCTCCAGAGAAGTGCACTTTTGCAGCTTATTTTATACATTAGAATCAAAGGAGGAGACGTAAGGAAAGTAACATGAAATCCATTTGTGCTAGATGGAGTGGTAGTAGAAAGCAAAGTGTGGAAATCTCTGGGATTGAATAAAAAGTAAAATGAAGAGACAAATACTGCTTTTACATTGTTGAGTACATGATAGGTAATAGTTAACATTTACAGCACATAAAAATGGTATTGGGGAACAAAATAAACATGAGGGGTTCTGTGATCTTTTGCTTTGGTGTGGTGTGTTGTGCCTTGAGGGGTCTGGAAGAAGGCATCACTCTGACATTCCAAGGGTATGTTATCTTAGATGCAAAAAGACAATAGATAGGTTCACTTAAGGTAAATAAAGATTGACTTTTTCAAGGAAGCTATATGCCAAGGATGGAATATCAGCCGTGACTGCTTTTAGTTAAGACTTTTTATGCTCAGAACAATCTATGTGGTTAATTTCAGTCTCTGAGTTTGTAGGACCTGCCATGCTGGCCTCCCCTGAGCTTGTTGGGTTTAGTCTGTGGTCCCCTTTCTGTCCACAGTGGGAAACAAGTAACTTGTCATATTAGTGAATATTGGGTGACATAGTACAAAGGAGAAAAGAAACCATACAGATATATGCAGAAACTTGCCATGGGAATAAATTACACAATGATTTTTTATGCAGCTTTTTCTGCCTTTAGTTTTATATGTTTTGAGACAGTAGAAAATTTATGACTGGTAATGTCTATATGTTCAATAATTATTATAAGCATATGGTTCATTTTAGTTGTTGTTTTAAAAATAGTAATACACTTTGGTTAGGCCCATTGATCTCTGAATACCTTAGAAAAAATATAGACATTACTATCAAACATATTTGTAATATGTTGTTTCTATGTACTATTGCTTTATAAATTTCAAACTTATCCTAGGAAGGACAGCATTTCATTATTAGTCTGCAGAAAATGTACAGGAGACTTGGAATAAATCTAAAAAAACTAGAGGATATTTCTGAAAGGAGAAATCATAAACGAGAGAAGTGTAGAAAGATATTGTTGCAGATATGTTTAGCTATTATTTTATTACCATTATTAAATAATACTTTACAATTAGCAAAAAGTATTCTGGAGGTTATTATTTCTATTGGGGCCAAACTCACTCTATTTAATTTTATCATCTTGACAGCTCTGTAGGGGAAAAAAGGAGATTGTGTGTTATCCCTTTGTACGGTAAGAACCTGAATCTCATGTATTAAATTGTTTGGTAGTTACATTGCTAATAAGAGTTGACACCAGAAATCCAAACTTCGATTTTATGGACATACTTCAGTGTCAATACAGGAAAGAAACATGTTAGTAATGGACTTTGAGGGCTGGCATTTAACTGCCATGACCATTTTTAATGAAGATTACATAATAAAAATAATAGAGAAATCTTCATAACTGTGGCATCTCCACTGTGCATTAGTCAACATTGATTCAAGGTTTGACCATGTTAGCAATATGAATTGATGTATGCCAGCCTGTGTATCACAGGACAGTGACCTGCTAGACCGGCGGAAACACTGCTTCACTGTGCAGTCCGAGTCTGGAGAAGATCTCTACTTCTCTGTGGAGTTAGATTGTGACCTCGCCCAGTGGGAAAGAGCCTTCCAAACAGCAACCTTTCTGGAAGTGGAACGAATACAGGTGAGATTCTGTGGAATTTTAGGATCTAGATTTCACACAGATACATGACCACTGGCCTAGAGGTCTAATTATTGAATTCAAATTAGCATAAAAATACAGTTCTGTGAGTCTTGACTTCCTTCTCAAATACATTTAATAATTAGCCATTGTGATTAAATGAATAGTAATACAGCTCTGAAAAACACTTTAATTTTTCTACAATTTGATCTGTCTAGGCTATTTCCTGCCACTCATCAAAATATATACTTTCTAATTTTAATCTTCTCCACTTTAAATCTAAAAGGAAAATACTCTGATTTTAATTAATCATTTACAAGACCATTTTCTGTTCTCCAATCATGACCACCTAATTTTCAGCTGAATGGCATCATTCACCTTTAATGTTTTTTCTTGCTAGAAAGCCTTCTCTTCGTCTCTACGCTTCAAAACTATACACAGAATTTGAAATTTTTTCATAGGTCATATTATCCATGAAGATTTTCCTGACTTCCAGTCTTCGCTGGCCACTGAGTACCACTACTCCTTCCACAACAAACCTGTTCACTTTTTAACACCAATATCACTTTCTTAAGTCTGCTCACACTGTCTTGTATTGAAGTGATGTGTGCTTGACATTGCTCACAATAGTTATAGTTTGCTTGAGATTGTTTTATTCATCTACAAATGGAAGTACAGTGTATTTTGTACATCACAAGTATTTAATACATGCTCATTAAATTTTATTTCTTAAGTATGAAGTTATATCCAGATCAAACTTCATAGAACCTTCAGCCTATCTAATTCATAGAACCATGAAATGAAGCAGACTACTAAATATAGGTTATGAGCCTAACAGGGACCAGAGATCAATGGCAATACTGAACAGCTGTGGTACACTAGCCACATGCTAATAGACTCATAGAACCAGGACCTAAATAGACACATGGGCAGTTAATTTTGAAAAACAAATATGTGATGATGATGATATAGCGTTGACTATCTTACAATGCTTATCTACAATAGGAGATTGTATGCATATTTTTTCATGTGTTGAACTGATTTATAGAATATATTTTTATTTTTTTCTGACTACAAACCTGTATTCAACACATCAAGTTGCAGTATGACATGACAAAAGGGGAAAAGAACAAGGAGAAGATTCAAATTCTACTTGTTTTATTTCTCAGTTGACATTTTCTAATAGCTCTATCTGCATATATCTAAAAATGTTAAAGTAACAGAAATACTCTTTCAAAAATTTAACTGTATATATAACCTCAAATCAGTAAATAGGTACATTAATATCAAAAATGAAAAGGTGAAAACTGTCTTAAATGTTATTTTATTTCAAGTGACAACATCTAAGACCATTGTAAAGCATAAAACATGTCAATTTCATAGACATTGACATTATTTAAAATTATATTGATATTTTTTAGATTTCCCTAATTATCATGTTCCTAGAATATCACATTTCACTTGGAAAAATCTACATATTGATTTCTACCTGTTGGTCTCAATTTAATATTTCATTTTGAGTCTCCTGATGTTTAGAAATGAGATAGAGATAAAGTTATGTTGTTTCACTATATTTGAATACTTTTTGTTTAGGTGTGTGTGTGTGTTTGTAAAATGGGCTTCATATTCTCTAAGCTGATGTCTTGAGCAATCCATTTCTTTGGACTATCTATCAACTTACCTATTCACAATGCCAATTTAAAATGCATATAGTAAGTGAAAAGTAAAATATTTAATGCCATTGTAGCTTTCAGTTTTATCATAGACTTTATAATTTCCCAGTTATAAATTTTCTATACAAATATAAAAATATTTTTATATCAATTACTTTATCAGAAATCAATAGTTAACGACTAAACAGTTTGGTAGTGTTATTTTCAAAAACAAGAATGTGCATATATTTACAAAACAACTTTATATGTTTCCTTCTATGTTCTCAATATTCCCACTAACATTAAAGTTGATTAAAAACATAAAGAAGGAACATATGTGAAATAGGCAGAAATGTAGAAAATTAATGAAGTGACTAATATGATTACTAAATTAATAAATAAAATTATTTTTATTTGGAAATTGGTTTTCATTAATGGGATTGCACTCTAACATTTCCTAGCTTGTAATCTATTCCTTTATCTATTTACAAGTTTTCTGATCTCTAATATACTGAATATTGTTATAAATATCTACATATTTAATAGGTAATCCATGGAATTCAGGTATTTCTAAACACTTTACATTGACATTTAAATTCACACTTTAATAATAGAAAATGTAGTAAATATTGAAACAGAAAGGTAAAAATGTATATGAATAAAATCTTACATTTCCATAGTATCCAAAGTACCAGAATGAAGCCTAATTCATATATAGTATTTTTAGTACCTTTGCTTGTCCTATTTTTAAACAATTTTCCCAGAGTAAATGAATAATGTTAGTAAAAAGTAGATAATTCTTTTACACCATACATTAATTTAAATTGAAAAATATATAGTTCTTTTACAGCAGAACTTTTAAGGAAAAAGTGTATCATTTTCAAAAGTGATCATTTCACTTTTGAATATAATTATAAAAGAAAATAATTATTTCCCTTAATTATTATTGCAAACACTTTCATATGTATAATACCAAGCTATAGACATTTAGCTGTCAATTCAACAGGGTGTATTAACAAATATTTTGTGTCATGTATCTTTAAATGTTGTTAATAATGTATAGTTATACAAAATCTTTTGAAGTGTTTCTAGTTTGAAATTTTCTAAACTTTTTTTCATTTTTCTAACTATAATTCCAATTTTATTATAAAATAAACATAGAAATTAATCAAATATTTTAATGTGAAAAATATATTAAGTATACTCATTATATATGTTTATTAAGATTAGACATAGAATTAAACTTCAGTGTATTTGAATTTATATCATATGTGTTTCAATTTAATGATATTGAAACAATGTAATTTAATTTATAAATCTGAATTTAAAGAAATAAATTTTAATTTTCTGTAATATATAATATTTTCACCTGACATATTTTTTTAAACTGATAGTACTTGAAGTAGTACACAATTATCTCTAAATTAGAGGAAATGAGATAGCCTTGGACATTCCTTAATGTTGAAGTCGTATTGACAAAGTAGTAATGGGTGGATGCAAGCATAGAAGATGTCCATGTATTAAACAAATAAACTTCCACCCCTAAACGAACTTATAGGTCCTATTAAGTTTGTTTGCTAATTTTCCTTTTTAAAAAAAATGTTATTTCCAAATGAATAATTTGGCATGGTTATACCTTTCCTATGAAAATTGGACTTAAACATATGAAGACGGCATATAGCTTTTTGGTGAAGGCAACTTGATACATTTCTCCAAATTTATAGTGAGAATGTGATTCATTTAATGTATTTTCATATACAGTATGACAAAAACAAATACAATGTAAGGATTGGTATTGATAATAGCTTGAAATAGATTTCTTTCTTATTTTCCATTCTTCTCCTTCTCCTGGTTTGTTGATCACAAGTAATTTTCTTTACTTGGATATCTAGCTATGCAAGTAAAACAAGCCCATGGACATAAAAATACATTACGTTGCGTATAGACCTCAAGTTTTATTTCCTGTTATTCTTATATTTCAGTACCTGTTTTATTAGTCTTTACAATAATTTATATAAGTAACATTATAAATTAATCTGTCTCAATGTAAAAATTAATTAATTGTTGATATCTAAACAATCAATAAGTTTTTAAGACGTCATCAAAATGGCGACATGAAGTGAGTCTCTGTAAAGCTCCCCTGGAATTTACAACTAATCGAACAACAGTAACTCCACAAAGGACTCCCTGAACAGCAGACAGGCAAGAAGAACAGGGCCACTACTGAATTCACCTAAAGGTGGGAGAATCCAGCGAGTGGGGGATAAGGGAAGGGAGAAGTGCGGAGACTGAGCCGCGTGGTCACAGGACGCAGACCTAGCTCAGTGCTCCGAGCTCGCTGTATCCCGAAACTACTGCAGCAGCCAGAGAGGGATGAACTCAAACTGCTAGGGCTCCGCTTATGGCCCACAGGGCTGAGGGGACAGGATATAACATGGCTGAACATAACGCTCACGGCAGAGACCTTGGAGAAAAGACTGAGGGAAGAAGGCTGAAAACGGTGGTTTAAGCACTCACTGCCAAGCAGAGAATGGAAGCCTTAGGCATTGAGACAAGCCACCCCCTTCCTACCCTCCCAGAGCTCGCTGGCCCACACCTGCCCGGTGCTAAAAGCGGAACAGTAGCAGTGTCATATCAAAAGAACAGAATATTTGCTGTTCTGAGAACTGTGGACCGCAGACACAGATTCTCAACCCAACTAGTTCCGGCAAAGGGGAGGGAGCTGTGGAAGCAGGACCGGCAATGGTTTTGGTCACCGCCATTGCTGTGGGCGACCTCTAACAACTCACCCCACCCCTGGACCCACCTGTCTGGGTGGTTTCCCGCAGGAGTAAACAGAACTGCTGAAACATATGGGCTCTGAATCTGGCACAGAAAGAGCTTTGGAACTTCAAAAGCTCTCCGCATCCCCACGGGGACGTGGCACCCTATGACCCAGGCGAACTGTTACGAGGTGAAGCCCGTCTCCGAGGAAATCCCCCCATTGTGTGATAAGCTGGAATAGTGCAGATAAAACATAGCACTACTGTGTCAGAGAGAGAAAAAAAGGCTGCAGTCAGAGAGAAAATAAAACATTCTACCAACAAGTACTGGAAACCAAAAGAAAGACCTCTTCCTATCAACCTGTTGCAGAAGCCACTTCTGTAGATGTCTAGGAAGAGAAATAATAAATCAGTAATTGCCATGAATAACCTAGGCAACAAGACAGCTCAAAAAGAAAGTGAAAATCTCAAGAAAAGGAACTTAAAGATATGGAAATATGTGACTTAAATGACAGAAAATTCAAGATTGCAGTTCTCAAAAAACTAAACGAGATGCAAGAAAACAAAGACATTTTAATGAACTCAAAAATGCAATCAAAGAACAACATGAGCATTTTACGAAAGAGATTGAAATTTTTAAAAAGAACCAAATGGAATTTCTGGAGATTAAGAACTCATTAGAAGAAATTAAGAATGAAATAACCAGCTTAGGTAGTAGAGTTGACCAGATTGAGGAAACAATCAGTGACATTGAAGATAGAAACCTGGAAATTCCACAGATGGTAGAAGAAAAAGACTTGTGACTTAAAAGAAATGAAAGAACTCTACAAAAATTTTCTGACTCTATTAGAAAGAGCATTATAAGAATAATGGGCATACCAGAAGCAGAAGAGAGAAGGGAACACAGAATATATTCAAACAAATTGTTGATGAGAACTTCCCGAACTAGTGGACAGAACTGAATCCTCCAATTCAAGAAGCAAATAGAACACCTAATTATGTCAATCCCAACAGGGCTTCTCCAAGAAACATTGTATTGAAGGTGTCTAAAATCAATGACAAAGAAAGACTCCTCAAGGAAGCCAGGCAAAAGAAGACAGTAACCTAAAGAAAAAAACCCATTAGATTATCATCAGATATTTCAGCAGAAACTCTACAAGCCAGGAGGGAGTGGAACCAAATATTGAAACTACTGAAAGAGAGAAATTATGAGCCAAGAATAATATATCCAGCAAAGATGTCCTTTAGATATGCAGGAGGAATAAACACCTTTCCAGACATACAGAAGATGAAAAAATTTTCTAATCCATGACCTGCACTACAAGAAATACTAAAGGAGGCTATTCGACCACGTTCAACAGGGACAATTTGTGGAAACATAAAGGGGGAGAGTAAAGGCCTGAACCGGAATATGGGAATGGAGAAAGTAAGCGTGCTGAAGAAAATGGAATACTCTAAATATCAAACTTTCTTTTACATAATCTTAAGGGTAACCACTCAAAAAAATTCCAGAACTGAAATATATACTGTAATGAAAGAAGAAACACAGGGAAACATCATAGAACACCACCACACAGAAATAATAGACAACAACAAAAAAGCAAAGAAACTATAGACACACAGCCTTAACAGAAAACTAAATATAGAATGACAGGAAATACTCACATATCAATAATCACCCTAAATGTAAATGGACTGA
This sequence comes from Rhinolophus hipposideros, assembly GCF_964194185.1. Classification (NCBI taxonomy): domain Eukaryota; kingdom Metazoa; phylum Chordata; class Mammalia; order Chiroptera; family Rhinolophidae; genus Rhinolophus; species Rhinolophus hipposideros. The sequence goes on from NC_138059.1 coordinate 48,674,715, forward strand.
ACTCACCAATAAAAAGGCACAGAGTAGCAGATTGGATCAAAAAAGTAAGCCCAACCATATGCTGTCTCCAAGAGACACATCTCAGCTACAAGGACAAGCATAGACTCAAAGTGAATGGGTGGAAATTGACATTCGAAGCAAATGGTACCCAGAGAAAATCAGGTGTAGCCATAATGATATCAGATGAAACAGACTTCAGGGTGAAAATGATAACAAGAGACAAAGATGAACATTTCATAATGCTAAAGGGGACTATACAACAAGAAGACATGACAGTCATCGATATTTATGCCCCCAATCAGGGAGCACCAAAATATACCAAGCAACTACTAACAGAACTGAAGGGAGAAATTGACCAAAATGCAATTATACTAGGGGACTTCAATACATCATTGGCAGCTATGGATAGATCATCCAAACAGAAGATAAATAACAAAATAGCAGCCCTAAATGACACATCAGATGAAATGGACATCATTGACATATATAGAGCACTTCATCCTGAAACATCAGACTATATATTCTTTTCTAGTGTACATGGAACATTCTCAAGGATAGACCATATATTGGGATATAAAATCAGCCTCAGCAAATTTAAGAAGATTGAAATCATACCAAGCATATTCTCTGATCACAAAGCTTTGAAATTGGATATCAACTGCAAAAGGAAAGCAGGAAAAAACACAAATACATGGTGATTAAACCACATACTTTAAAAGAACGACTGGGTCAAAGAAGAAATTAGAGGAGAAATCAAAAGATACATAGAAACAAATGACAATGAAAACACATCCTACCAAAATTTTTGGGATGCAGTGAAAGCATTTTTAAGAGGGAAATTTATATCACTACAGGTCTATCGCAAGAAACAAGAAAAATCCCAAATAAATAACTTCATGTTACACCTTAAATAACCAGAAAAAGAGAACAAGTGAAACCCAAGGTCAGCAGAAGAAAGGCATTAACAAAAATCAGAGCAGAACAAAATGAAGTAGAGAACAAAAAGACAATAGAAAAAATTAATATGACAAAGAGATGGTTCTTTGAAATGATTAAGAAAACTGACAAACCCTTGGCTAGACTCAGTAAGATAAAAAGAGAGAAGATACTAATTAACAAAATTACGAATGAAGAAGCGGAAGTTGTCACGGACACCACAGAAATACAAAGGAACTTCCAAGAATACTATGAAGGACTATATGCCACCAAATTCAATAACCTAGAAGCAATGGACAAGTTCTTAGAAAATACAGCCTTCCAAGGCTGAACCATGAAAAACTGAAAATCTAAACAGACTGATCATTAGTAATGAAATTAGATCAGGCATCGAAAACTTTCCCAAAAGCAAAAGTCCGGGACCAGATGGCTTCACTAGTGAATTCTACCAAACCTTCAAACAGGATCTAATACCAATCCTACTCAAACTCTTCCAAAAAAATGAAGAAGAGACAGTACTCCCTAACTCATTTTATGAGGCCAACATTACTCTGATACCAAAACCTGGTAAGGACAACACAAAAAAAGAAAACTACAGACCTATATCTCTGATGAATACTGATGCAAAAATCCTAAACAAAATTCTAGGAAATCGAATGCAACAATGCATTAAAAAGATTATTCACCACGACCAAGTGGGGTTCATCATTGGGGCACAAGGATGTACACCATCCACAATTCCATCAATATGATACATCACATAAACAAAATAAAAGTCATATGATTATATCAATTGATGCAGCAAAAACATTTGACAAGGTACAACATTCATTTATTTTAAAACCCTTAATAAAAAAGGTATAGAAGGACAGTACCTTAACATAATAAAAGACGTATATGACAAACCCTCAGCTAATCTCATAATTAATGGTGAAAACTGAAGTCCTTCACTCTACGTTCAGGAACACGACAGGGCTGTTTCTATCACCTCTGGTTTTCAACATAGTGTTGGAAAGCCTTGTCAGAGCATTCAGGCAAGAGAAAGAAATAAAAGGCATCCAAATTGGGAATGAAGAAGTTAAATTATCACTTCTTGCAGATGACATGATGCTATGTATAGAAAACCCTAAAGACTCCACCAAAAAGCTCTTAGAAACAATCAACGAATACAGTAAATTGCTGGCTACAAAATAAACGTACAAGAGTCCACTGCCTTCCAATACACTAACAATGAAATATCAGAAAAAGAAATAAAAAAAAAATTCCCTTTGCAATTGCAGCAAAAAGAATAAAATAGCTAGGAATAAACTTAGCCAAGAATGTGAAGGACTTATGTGCTGAAAACTATAAGACATTTTTGTAAGAAACTGAACAAGACACAAAGAAATAGAATTACATTACGTGCTCATGGATTGGATGAATCAACATAGTTAAAATGACCATACTACCAAAAGCAATGTACAGATTTAATGCAATCCCCATCAAAATCCCAATGGCATTTTTTAAAGAAATAGAACAAAAAAATCATCAGATTTTTTGGAAACACAAAAGACCCCAATAGCCCAAACTATCTTAAGACAAAAGAACAATACTGGAGGTATCACACACCCTGACTTTAGCTTGTATTACAGGGCTACAATAATCAAAACAGCATGGTATTGGCAGAAAAACAGACACATACACCAATGGAATAGAATTGAGAACTCAGAAATAAAACCACATAAATATGGACAGATAATGTTTGACAAAGAAGCTAAAAACATACAATGGAGGGAAGACAGCCTCTTCAATAAATGGTGCTGGGAGAATTGGATAGCCACATGCAAAAGAATGAAACTGGACTGCTATCTGTCACCATGTACCAAAATTAATTCAAAATGGATCAAAGACTTCAGTATGATACCTGACACAATAAACTGCATAGAAGAAAACATAGGTATTAAACTTATGGACCTTGGGTTCAAAGAGCATTTTATGAATTTGACTCCAAAGGCAATGGAAGTAAAAGCTAAAGTAAACGAATGGGACTATATGAAACTTAAAAGCTTCTGCACAGCAAAAGAAACCATCGACCAAATAAAGAGGCAACCACCTGAATGGGAGAATATTTTTGTAAACAGTGCCTTAGATAAGGGGCTAATATCCAAAATGTACAAGGAACTCATGAAGCTCAACAACAAATATACAATCAACCCAATTGAAAAATGGGCAGGTGTTCTGAAGAGACATTTCTCCAAAGAGGACATACAAATGGCAAATAGACATATGAAAAAATGCTCAACATCACTAATCATCAGAGAAATGCAAATAAAAACCACAATGAGATATCACCTACCCCAGTCAGAATGGCTATTATCAACAAGACAAATAGTAACAAGTGTTGGAGAGGCTGTGGAGAAAAAGGAACCTTCATACACTCTTGGTGGGAATGCAGACTGGTGCAGCTGTTATGGAAGGCAGTGTGGAGGTTCCTCAAAAAAGTATGAATAGAATTTCCATGTGACCCAGCAATCTCTCTCCTGGTTATCTACCCAAAATATTTGAAAACATTTATCCATTAAGACACGTGTGCTCCAATGTTCATTGCAGCTATATTTACGGTGGCCAAGACATGGAAACAACCAAAATGTCCTTCAATAGATGAATGGATAAAGAAGTTTAGGTATATATACACAATGGAATACTATTCGGCGGTAAGAAAAGATGATACAGAAACATTTGTGACAACGTGGATGGATCTTGAGAGTATAATGGTAAGCGAAATAAGTCAGACAGAAAAAGCAGAGAACCCTATGATTTCACTGATATGTGGCATATAAACCCAAAACAACAAAAGAACAAGACAAACAAATGAGAAATAAGAACTCATAGACACAGACAATAGTTTAGTGGTTACCAGAGGGTAAGGAGGGAGAGGAGTGGTAGATGAAGGTAAGGGGGATCAAATATATGGTGATGGAAGAGAACTGACTCTGGGTGGTGAACCCACAATGGTATTTATAGATGATGTAATACAGAATTGTATACCTGAAATCTATGTATTTTCACTAACAATTGTCACCACAATAAATTAAAATATAATAAGTTTATACAAATAATAACAAGTGGTAATTTGGGAAATATCTTTTGCCACATGAATGAACATACTGAAACTGTTAAGTTCTAGATATTTCTTGAAGTTTTTGCCTTTGTTATGTAATCTGTGTTTGTGTGCCTGAGTGTTCTTTTAATAATATCCATAAAATTAATACATCAAGAATTTAAGTAATATTTTAATTTTTAATAATTCACTTTTGACTTATTGAAAATGCAGTGATATTTATCTAGTGGACTTAACAACTGAACATCATCTTGCCTACATCTAAAATTTTTAATACCAATTTTATTGCCAATATACCAAAGGAAGCCAGTGTGGCCCAAGGTAAAGACAAGAGCTGACAGCAGAATTGGGAATTTGTCCCTGACTATACCCTAGCAGGTGAAAAACCACTTAGCTTCTGTTTTATTAACATTAAGAAGTTAATAATGCTCTCTTCCTTATACAATTACTGCTGAGATTAAGTTAGCTATTATATGTTGGCTAACAATGTTGGCTATTTGGGCTGAGTTTGGGTCAATTACATGAAAAGTAACCATATTTTCTGTTTTGTCTAGAGCAAGACATATGCATGTGTCCTAGAAAGTCATCTAATGGGACTCACGATTGACTTTAGCACAGGATTTATCTGCTTTGATGCTGCAACAAAGGTAATGTGATCAAGTCAGCTCTGGCAAATGTGCTGCATACATTCTAATTTAAGAATGACGAAATAACTTTGAATGCCTGTCAGCATTTTAATTAGTCATCACGTGTTAAGTTTAACATTCTCATTTTTTGTTAACAAAAGTTATATTATGATTTAATCTGCTTATAGAAAAACAAAAAAATAATTTTAATAAAATATTTTTGCCACAAAACACTATAACTATATAAAGTGTATATATGATATTTTATATATATATATATATATATATACACACACATAGATATTGTATATCTATGTATACATATATATCCTCTTTACTAAAGGCATGGCCTCATATTGAGGGGAAATTTTCCTTGCCCAAAACTATTTTTAAAGCAAAATATTCCTTTATTTGTTTTCTGCAGCCACATCTCCAATATCAGAATAGGGAAAATATATTTTTCAGTTTTATGGATAATATGTTAGAATTATAGAATGGAGGAGTTTAAGGGTTTGAAGTTTCAAGCCAGGGAGTATAGTCCTTGTAAACACATAACTTAATATGGTCTTGTGCTCTCTGATTGGGTGCCATTTTCACAAAGGTTATGTTTGTGGGACTGACATATATTGAATGATTAAGGGCAGTTTCTCAGCCAGTTATATCGAAGAAATCTTAAAGCTCAACTGACCCACCATCTACTGTTAATCTTCCAGTACTGGGGTCACTGCTTCAACTTCTGACTTGGAGCTCTGGTCTTAATGGAAGACACTCTCTTCTCTCCTATAAGGACATCAATTCCTAGGTGCACCTCACTTTCTCCTTTATCGAAGCATAACCTAAGAAACAAACCAACATATTTTTTGTCACTTATTTTAAGGATTGATGAGAAACCCTTTACTGGGAAACATATTTTACCTAGAAATTAAGCCTTGTACAGGATTTTTTAAAAACAAATGCAAATAAAACAAGATAGTGATATAAATATGTAAAAAAGGCAGTGTACAGATAGTAGAAGTGTTTTCATTTTGAGAAAAAAATGAGTCTATTGGTGTGGTCAGGGTAGGAAATGAGAGTCAGCATGATTTTAGATTATTCTAGAATGCTCCTGGTTTGGAAGCAGTGAGGTGTCTGGGAATGTCAAGCTGGTTCTTGTTACATAGTACTTTTGAATGAAAGTCACCATAAAAAAACATTTTCCTCGATTTTCCAGAGAGTATAAGACACACTAAATAGCACCATATTCCATGTACTTCAGTTTACATTAGCAACATAGCAGGAGGTTGTACATTCTTCTGTTTCCCTTAGTGTTGCTGGGGTTATTACCTCACAGAAGTTTGTTGTCATATACAGCTCAGCTTGTCCTTTGTAATCCTCATTCTTATTAAAATGTAGCCTTTTCCATGTTAGGAAAAGGTTTTCTCACTAATGTGTTTAAGTCTGATGTTGTGGTACGTATATAATTCTCATAGCTAAGAGAATAAATTTTCTGCCATTATGTTCCTTTAAACACACATAGTCGTAGGTGCATTAGTTAATTATATGTAATAATAGATCTCCATGTAAACGGGGTCTTCAACAGTAATATTTCCAAATAAGTATTTACTTGATACTTGCTGTTTATAGAGAAACCCAGGCTGGGTATACATGTCAGTCATGGGTGCCCAAGGAAAGCTTCATAGAAATTCAGACACCGAGAGTAAGATTATCCAGACATATATCTGTAAGTGAGGAAGGACATTGAATTTGAGTTCAGAAATGAGAGGTCAAATGTGTGGCTAACTAAAAGACAGATGATTAAAGGGGTTCTATTAAAGAATTCAGATTTGGTGTTAAGAACAGAAGAATACCTTTGAAGGGTTTGAGAAAAAGGAAGGTAATGATAAGAGGTTAATTTGACAATACAAAACTAATAGAAGAGTATATGAGTAAGATTGAACGAACCTGGGCAAACTACAGATTCTAAATTCTCAAAATCTGTCTTCAACTGGGCATCTATCACTCTATGGCATTGCTCAGAAAATGATATGAATTGTTGACAAGGTCAAATAAACACATTGTTACAAATTGAGGGTAACAGTAATCACAATGTAATTTAGTATAACAGAAGATGAGGTACAGGAAGGGGATGGAGAGAGACAATACTGGAGGGAAAAAAAAAAATCAGGGCCACATGATTAAGTTCCGTTTCATGTTTGACCTAAATCTGATTTTTCTAAAAGATTTGTATTAAAATATAGCTAGCATACAATATTATGTTAGTTTCAGGTGTACACAACAGTTATTAAACATTTTTTATATCTAAAGAAATGATCACCAATGATCAGCTGCCATCTGACACTACAATGCTATTGACTATATTCCTTATGCTGTACGTACCTTTGACTAGTCTAGTGCACATCTGGCACTATACATAATTATTGCCATAGTATTAACTATATTTCCTATGCTTTACTTTGCACTACCTTGACTATTTTCTAACTACAAATTTGTACTTTTTAATCCTTCCTCCTTTTTCACCCTGTCCACAAACTCCTCTTTCATCTATCACCCTAATAAATATAGTATCCATCTGAAACCATACATAGTAATTACAATATTGCTGACTATATTCTTTATCGTTTTTTTTTGTTTGTTTTTTGTTTGTTGTTCATTTTAAAGAAATCCCTCTAAGATCCCTTGTAGTTCTGGTTTGGTGTTGATGAACACCTTTAGCTTTTTCTCATATAGGAAGCTCATTATCTGTCCTTCAATTCTAAATGATAGTTTTGCTGGGTAGAGTAATCATCATTGTAGGTCCTTGCTTTTCATTGCTTTGAATATTTTTTGCCAATCCCTTCTAGCCTGGAAAGTTTCTGTTGAGAAATCAGCTGGCAGTCTTAAGGAATCTCCTTTGTAGATAACTGACTGCTTTTCTCTTGCTGCTTTTAAGAGTCTCTCATTGTCTTTAATTTGGCATTTTAATTATTATGTGTCTTGGTGTGGGCCTCTTTGGGTTCAACTTTTTTGGGACATCATGCAATTCCTGGGCTTGTGTGTCTATTTCTTTCACCAGGTTAGAAAAGTTATTAGTCACTATTTCTTCAATTATGTTTTCTTTTTTTTTCCTTTTTTTTCCTGAACAAGAAAAAAGTATGCTGTTTATTTTGGAAAGAGATTCAGAATTCAACAAGAGAAATCAGTTTAAACAAGTTTGGATGCCCCTACGACTGTCAGATTTTTTTCTGTATTCTTGATCACTAGGACTGACTTATGCCAACAAAAACAGAATCCTCAACCTTTCTTTTTCAATCTTTCCTTCCATGCTGCATGAGTCAGACACGGGTTCGAGTTCCCAGTTAAGGGTCTGCAGTTACAGTAAGCTTATGTAAATATCAAGTATCTGAATCTACTTAGTTCCTGAGTCAGATACCAAATTCAGAAAGTGAAGAGCACCACATGATCCAAATGATCCAAATTTATTTGTGGTCTGGGTTTCAAATATAAGCAGTGGGAGTTCAGAGGTAAGGAACAAATCCCCCCAAATATCCAAATGTATGTACTCTCCAGAGGATGGAGAGTGAGGGTTTGGAGAGGGAATGCCATCTGTGTTGTTCACTGCAGAGCCAAGGACTATTTATCTCCATTTCTTTAAAACATGTGTAATATGCATATTAACTACATCTTCATTTATCAATTTTAGTCATTGGTATTCAAGTAGGTTTTCAATTCCTCTCTTTCTGTTTTCTTCTTCTGGTAGCCCTATGATGTGAATGTTGGTATGCTTGATATTGTCCCAGAGGCCCCTTAAACTATCCTGATTTTTGGATGCTTCTTTTTTTTTTTTTTTCCGCTTCTATTTGGGTATTTTGTGCTATGTTATCTTGTAAGGAGCTAATTTGAACTTCTGCTTCATCTAATATACTGTTGATTCCCTCAAATGTAGTCTTCATTTCAATTATTGTATTATTTCTGACTGGTTCTATTTTGTGTTTTCTGTCTCCATTTTTATGTTTTCCATGTCTTTGTTGAAGTTTTCCTGCAATCATTGATCATGCTTATAAGCAGTTTTTTTGAACTCTGTGTCTGGTAGATTGCTTGACTCCTTTTTGTTTAGATTTTTTTTTTTTTGGAGCTTTATTCTGTTCTTTAGTTTGGGACGTTTCTTTGTCTTTGTATTGGCACAGAATTAATCCCTGGTCATCCACAGAATGTGAAAGCATCCACAAGACTCTACAAAGTGGGAGAGCAAGAAAGCTGTATTGAAAGTCAGGCAGAGAGAGAGAGTTCTGTTTGGAAGAGAAATATTGGCAAAAGGTTTGCCACAGCAGTCTGATAGGGATGGCTGCTGAGAGAGAGAGGTAAGAGAGATAGATACTGGCAAAAGGAGTTTAGCCAGGGGAGAGGCCAATGGAGACAGTTGCACTGGATTTCTGTTTAGCTTGAGTTTTATATTTTTCTAAGCAGGATGTAGGGTGCTTGTTAGCTTGCGGTGGGTGAGAGGTGGGGATGGCCATTACAACTCTCTTCTCCTGGGAACTGTCCTGTTCCCATTTATGATGGATGTCAGCTTGCAGGTTGCTGTTGCGATTGGAAACTGTTTTGTTTCCACCTGGATGTGAGGTGCTTGTCAGCTTGTAGGTGCAGTACTAGCCAAGGAATTCAGAGCCAAGTGATTAATGTTTAAGCTCATTCCTGTTAGTGTACAAGCTCGTTATTATTAACACTTTACTTGTCTTATCAATCTCCCCATTTGGCTGTGTCCCTGTGTTTGTTTCTATGTATTAGAGAGACGTGCTATCTCCCTTTCTCTTACTGTTTCCTCAAAAATAAGACCTAACAGCAAAATAAGCCCTAGTATGATTTTTCAGGATGGCCAGTCCCATAGCCTCCTGGAAGGGGCCCCACTGCAGGCTATGCTCAGCCACAGAATTCACCCTGCCTACGGACACCTGGAATGAGCCACAGAGCAATTCACAGATGGCCAACACCTGAAATGGGTTGGGAGGTGTCTCAAGAGGCCATACCAAGAACCAAGGTCAGCTGTCACTAGTGCTTAGGTCTGCTTAGCCAGAGATAGGGGACATACCAAAGCCAGATACTTGTTTGGGATTTGTGAGCCTTTGAGAGATTTTAGAAAAATCTACAGCATGAGTCAAGAAAGGCCAGAAAAGTCACTGGAAGCAGTTTGGGCGTGCCTGGAAGTTCAGTAAGGTAAGATCTCAGGGAATCAGGGCAAACAAATGGTGTTAGGTTGATGGAGATTCAGATATGGTGTCTTCCTATGGCTACATGCTGGGAGAAGAGAAGTCTCAACATAGAAACAATGGCATTGGTTTTCACAGCCAAAAGTTATGGGGGACTTTTAGTCTTTGGAATTCATTAAACCCTGGGCTGAGGAACATGGTGTGGGGCTATATGACACCCCCCACCCCACCCAGCAGAATCTCTGCAGTGGAGATGTGGGGGCAGAGCCCCAGAGAGCGGTTTCCAGGCTCTCGGCCTCATGTGGAGAGGTGCTGGTTCAGATAGTGGATGGCCGTCAGCTGTGGCTGGTTGGCCATCAGCTGTAGCCATTAAGCCATTGGTCACTGATATAACTGCCTTGGCTACGGAGGGGAGCCGAGGAGAGTGAAGGAGGAGACTGAAGGAGAGTAAGGAGAGTCGAGGACAGTTGGTCTGTTGGCAGCAAAGCGGACAGCAGGTCGCAGGTCGTGTAAACCCAGCCTCCAGTGAGACCATAGTGGTATGACTTCCCTACCTATGGCTCCGTGGGTGTTCCTTTTTGGCCTCACCATGTACTGTTCTTATGTGGGGAGCGGGAGCAGAGACCCCGCAGGCCACCCCGCCGGACACCCCGCAGGACAGGAGATATCTCCTCAAATTTTTAATGATTACGTGCTTGTAGAGGACCCCCCCATGCTGTGTCTCTGCCCCTCCTACCAGTCTTGAGGTGGCTTCTTCTGTATTTTCTTAATGGTAGGTCTTTGGTGCAGCTAAACTTCAAGTGATTATCCATGATGGTTGTCGTGTACTTTAGTTGTAATTTTGATGTGGTCGTAAAAGGAGGTAACCACAGCATTTACTTATTCTGTCATCTTGACCAGATCTGACTTAAATCTAATTTATACTGTAGAAAGATCATTCTAGCTAAGGTGTATAGATTGCATTGATTCGGTAGAGGCAAGACTTAATTAATGGACATTTATGTTTTCCCTTGATAATTTAGAAGAATAACTTTCTTTAAAAAAAAAACACAAAATTTGAAACCATAAAAAAAGAGAGAAGGTGTTTTGTTTTGTTTTTAATTTATATCAACCAAATAACACTTCATCTGTAACGGTTAAAATGAGGAAAAAGTCATCCCAATCCCACACCATAAAGCTCCCCTTCAGGCCTTATGTTGCAGATAAGCCAACTTCAAGTGCTCCATTGGCTATAATTGGTGCACGAGGACTTCATTCTGTTAATTGTCCATTGCAATATGTGGAATACCACAAAACTTGACCCTTAAACCTGGGTCAAAGAGAAAGACATTATTACTGATATTCTTACTGTTTTCCTGGTAGAGTCTGTGAATCCATTAGTTCTGCCAAATTGTTATTGTCTGATAGTTGTTTTTTTTTTTTTAATGTTTTAATAGTTGAATTTGAGAAATGCCAAGAGCTTCTTTAACAGCTTCTTTACTTAAAAGCTTCTTTATTTCAAGATATCTAAAAAATACATAGCCTATTAGAAATATTTTTGATATCATGATTAGCAACAGATCTTTGAAAGATCATAAATTACAAAATAAAATAGTAACATTTTAAAGAATTAGCTCCATTGTATGGTAGAAGCTATTATAATGATATTATGCTTTCTTCTTATCCTTATAACTAATTTTTGTTGAACATATATTGAAAACACTATCTAGGGAAAATTTGTAAAACCCATACATGTGCATGGTGACTTGAAATTCAAGAACTTATATTCTGTGCAGCAAAAGGGGTGCTACACAATGTCACCCTAACCAAAATTACTTCCTTCTTGTTTCTTAGATTTTTTTTTTCTATAAAATTAGAAGTCCTCCTGTTCCCAAATAATTATGCTTCAGAACTAAATTCATCATTAATGCATTGATTCATGAAATATCTTAATCGATCTAATCCATTTATACTTTTAAGTACACACTGATTTCTACAGTGTTTCAAGGTAGAATTTGAAAGTTAATTTAACCTATATTTATACTTTTCATTTTCAGAATTCTTTGATATGGACTGGATAAATTGAAGGTCACTAATTATAAGGAGCTGATGTTTGAGCTACTTTTTCTCCTAAAGATATATGTCTTTCATATGCACACATTTCATAATACGCTTATTTGAATTTTTCTACAAAACATTTATAATTATAACAGAATTGTAATATGAATTCTGTAGGTCAGACCTCTTGAAATAAAATTAAACTTTATTTTTTTAACTTTATGCTATTTGTTCTATAGTGTTTTAACTATTTCATATCAAAGACAGTTATTAGAAAGGAAAATTTGAAGTTATTGAAATGAATATTTTCTTGAAATATCTCCTAAATAAGGAGAAATTTTAAAACATATTAGTTAGAATGTCATTAAGATAATATCTATATAAATCTTTGCATTTTCCTTTTTACAGTATTTTCAATCTTTTTTATTCTCTAATTGTGTAACAGCACCAAAATACGGACAATTAGCTATTTGATGGAAATTTTATGTTCTTCAGATAAATTATTTCTTCTTTGCAATAAAAAAAAACATTGCACTTATTACAAAACAAACTCAGGCATTTAGGGAAACAATCCATCAGGTAATTTTTTTTTTAACCCTCAAACATTTCAAAGATAGCTGTAAATGTTCCGAAGAAAAGTATTAACCCAAGTTTTCATGCCAGTATATAACTAGATGTAATACAATAATAAAATTCTGGACTTTTTGTTCATTTCTTGCAATATAAATACTTTAGAAAGTTATGTGGAATTAACACATACTTTACTGACTTTATTTATCTATATTTAATTAAAGTTTATAGGGGTGACAATTGTTAGTAAAGTTACATAGATTTCAGGTCTACAATTCTGTATTACCTCATCTATAAATCACACTGTATGTTCACCACCCAGAGTCAGTTCTCCTTCCATCACCATATATTTGATCCCCTTTACCATATGACCCAGCAATCCCTCTCCTGGGTATCTACCCAAAAAATCTGAAAACATTTATTCATAAAGACAAGTGTGCTCCAGTGTTCATTGAAGCTTTATTTATGGTGGCCAAGACTTGGAAACAACCAAATGTCCTTCATTAGATGACTGACTATATTTATAATTAAAAGTATATAAAGAAAAAAATCAGGCAATAGTCAAAAATTCTTTGGCTAATATATGCTTTACATACTTCTTTCATTTTATATCTTTTGTTTCCTCTTATTTCACCCTTTACATTTTCTAATTCTACTTTCTGTGGTCTTTGATAGGGATTTTTTTATTAGTAAGAATATCTGTCTTAAAACTTTTCTCATTGTGTTTTAGATTGTCTTTCCTTCAGCTTTCAGTTTTGATTTACATGATTGTTTTTTGTTAATCAAATGTATTGATTTTTAAAACTCTCAAATAATAAATGGGAATAATAATAACTGCGGGTCTATCTCGCAAAATTATTCTAAAACTAACTGATACAGCTTATTGGAAAAAAATAGTAAACTAAAAAATATAACACCTAAATTTGGAAGTCCTTAAGTGTTATTTCCAGGTATCCCACCTTTCAATGGATCTTGTCTCAACCACAAATCATGGCCTTTCATCTAACCCCAGGAATATATTCTTCTTTTCCCCCTTCTATTTCAAATCCTCTAGAATTCATAAATTAGCTGCTTCTGTCCTCCCACCATTAACTTGGTAGGATCTTTGCAAATTATATAGCTGCTGTAGTCTTTTCTCACCTTTAACGTGGACATGAAAATGACACACTTCTCATAAGGTTATTGTAAAATTAATTAAGAAAATGTGTGTGGAATGTGTTGCACAGTGAGTGGGAAATGATGAACCTTCAATAAGAGGTGGATATTTTGTTGCTCATTCACTCGTAGGTAATTCTGACCACTGCAGGACACTAGCACAAACAACACCTACCGCACTGTCACTCTCAAGATGTCAAAGTGGCACTGTGTTTTTTAGAATTCTTGATCAATCATTCAATCAATCAACATGTTTGCTATATTCTAGTCCTTGTGGGTCTCTACTTTTATAGGTCTTTGTTCTCATGGCACCTAGTAGACAAGATTGACATTAAACAAGTAATTGATAAGTTTAATGACTCTCAGAAAAGGGAGTTTGGGATAGCATGGAAGCATATAAACTAGGTTAAGGGGCCATAGGTGGTACTTGGAGAAAATTACATTACACCTGAGAATTCATAGGTCATGCGAAGCTAACTATGCACACAGTGGAGAAAGACTGAGTAGCATGTGTGCTAAGATTTGAGAAAGAAAGCACTGACGAGATCAAAGTAGCAAGAGCAGGAGAATAAGAGGGGAGCAGTTTTCAAAAGTAAAGTAGTCAGACACCAAATAATGAGGAGCTTTTGCTTCACTGTAAAGCTTTGGATCTTACAGCTGTGGCCACAAAATTGCTATGTAACACACAATGACAATACTTCACTGGCTTACAGAAGTAAATATTTATTTCTCACATTTCCGTGGGGTTCAACCTGTTGATTTGGACAGGGTTCATCAATGAGTCTGCGGTTTGGATGGTTCTTTCAAATATGCTAGATTAGGTTCTGCTCTGCTTGTTCCTTATTATTAGTGGAACCAGCTTTGACCAGGCATGTCCTTTTCTTGTAGATGGCAAATGCAGATGAGTATAAGCCTTAATGTGCAATTGTGCTTTAGCCTTTGCTGCTGGAAAAATTGCAAAATCCCTTGTTCAAAGCATGTCATGTGACTGAGACCAAAACCAAGTAAAAAGGCAGATAACCTCAGTCTATGGTGGAAAGGCACTTCAAAGTTATATTGCAATAGGCATTCGTGAAAATTAGGGTTCATATGCCCATCGTGCCAAGGGCCATGGAAAACCACTAACAGATTTTATGCGAGTAACAGGGTACAATCTGAGATGACTTTGGCATCTTTGCGGAGAATGCTTTGGAGATGGAGAAGAGTGAATGTTGAGATGGGAGGAGGTTAATAGGAGATATGTGGCTTAGAGTAGGTGCTTTGCAAATGCAGAGTGTTTGGGATTGTGTAACAATGAGGATATACTCTCAGTAGGGCTTGAAAATAGAAAGGATGGAACTAAGTGTGACAGCGAAGTTTCTGACTTGAGCACTATGTGGGAAAAAGAAATACAATGGAAAAGAAATGGATGTGTAGGATATTCATTGAATTATTCTCATGAAATTGGCTATGGAGAGGTCACTGAATAGTTACTATGTATGTTCAATGTAAAGATGAGAAGTACACATTTTTGTCTTTTTTAGTGCTATGTATCTTACATTAAATAACTTGCCTGTTTCTTGGAAAAAACACACTTGAATATAGTGTTATATACCAAAGATTCAGATATGATAAACAAATTATAGTATATTATAGTGTCAAGGTTTAATTCTAATAGCTTTTCCATATACTATACAGTGGTATATAATGTATTACTTATCTCAGAATGACTTTTATTCAAGAGATTTCCTTGTCTCTAATACAAACAAATTTATGACTATCAGGCTTCACCAGGATACCAAAATATAAAATTTTTCCTAATTCATTTGGTAAACAAAATTTAGGCTCCATCTGGCACCTTCTATATTGAATCTACCCTGTATAAATTTACTCAAGCATTATATTTACTGGTATATATACCATCATTAACCTTGAGTAATTCAGACTCACCATTTGCAATATTGTATGGCCTGTTTAACTAAATCAAAATGATTCAACACAGAAAGAAAGAGTATACATCCCAAGGTAATTCATTATATGTTGCTAATTTAATGAATACAATAGTTTCCCAAGTGACACTTTTTACATTTGAGTCAAATGGAAGCTATCAATTGCTAGAAACACAAATTTGTTTTAATTTGGGGATTTTTTTTTTATGCTCAGGGAAAAAATAATAAATGGTTGACTCATAACAATAAAATTCATAGTTAAATTTTAGAAATCAAATTAGTAAATGTGTAGACTAGTTGGTGCTGCTTCAAAATAAAAATATGCAAAATACTTAGGTGTTAATTTAGCAGTTTTAAATGAAGTGTTTGCTCTCTGTCAGTAGAGCAGCCTACAGACAACCTGGGGCATGAATATGTGATGGCTTATTGCATTGCACAGGTATATTGACTGAGATGTAGCTATCGCAGTAAACTCATTTCTTTTGAGCTGGCAGCAACAGGGTGTGTATGTGTTAAAAAGAAATAACTGGAAAAGAGTTGACTTATATAGAGAATTGATAATATGAATTATAAGTGTGGCTGAATTTTATCGTGTTGTCAAAAACAGCAACAAAAATTAAAACAAAACAAAACAAAACAAAAACCTGTGATTCTGAGAAACTTATGCCAACAAAACCAAATTTTCTTGCCAGTATTTATTATACAGACAACTATAAAGTTTCTCAAAATAAAATTAGTATGTTAAGAATAACAAATGGCATACCATATTGAATAATATGTAGAAACATGTTAGTGCTTCCTTTTCCACATGTATTTTGGTTATTCTTCTGAAAAATTTTACATAAATGTGATTAAAATAAGTACTCTGTGTACGTCAACTCAACCTGTCAAATATACAAAATGTAAAACCATAGATTTCAGATAAACTAAATCAAATAAATAGAAATTTCCAATTTGCAAGCATAATAGTCAGTAATCTTTTTTTTAATTTATTTTTAATTAATTTTATTGGGGTGACAATTGTTAGTAAATTTACATAGATTTCAGGTGTACAATTCTGTATTACATCGTCTATAAATCCCATTGTGTGTTCACGACCCAGAGTCAGTTCTCCTTCCATCACCATATATTTGATCCCCTTTACCCTCATCACCCGCCCCCCACCCCCTTACCCTCTGGTAACCACTGAATTATTGTCTGTGTCTATGAGTTTTTGTTTCTCATTTGTTTGTCTTGTTCTTTTTGGTTTATATACCACATATCAGTGAAATCATAAGGTTCTCTGCTTTTTCTGTCTGACTTGTTTCACTTAGCATTATTCTCTCGAGATCCATCCATGTTGTCACAAATGTTCCTATACCATCTTTCCTTAACGCCGAATAGTATTCCATTGTGTATATGTACCACGACTTCTTTATCCATTCATCTATCGAAGGACATTTTGGTTGTTTCCATGTCTTGGCCACCGTAAACAAAGCTGCAATGAACATTGGCGTACACGTGTCTCTATAGAGAAATGCTTTTATATTTTGGGGGTAGATACCCAGGAGAGCGGTTGCTGGGTCATATGGTAATTCTATTCGTAATTACTTGAGGAACCTCCACACTGCCTTCCATAGCGGCTGCACCAGTCTGCATTCCCACCAACAGTGTATGAGAGTTCCTTTTTCTCCACAGCCTCTCCAACACTTGTTACTATTTGTTTTGTTGATGAAAGCCATTCTGACTGGGGTGAGGTGATATCTCATTGTGGGTTTCATTTGCATTTCTCTGATGATTAGCAATGTTGAGCATTTTTTCACATGTCTATTTGCCATTTGTATATCCTCTTTGGAGAAATGTCTCTTCAGGTCCTCTGTCCATTTTTCAATTGGGTTGTTTGTTTTTTTGTTGCTGAGTTTCATGAGTTCCTTGTATATTTTGGATATTAGCCCCTTATCAGAGGAACTGTTTGCGAAAATATTCTCCCATTCAGTTGGTTGCCTCATTATTTTGTCAATAGTTTCTTTTGCTGTGCAGAAGCTTTTCAGTTTCATATAATCCCATTTGTTTATTTTAGTTTTTACTTCCATTGCCTTTGGAGTCAAATTCATAAAATGCTCTTTGAACCCAAGGTCCATAAGTTTAGTACCTATGTTTTCTTCAATGCAGTTTATTGTGTCAGGTCTTATGCTTAAGTCTTTGATCCATTTTGAATTAATTTTGGTACATGGTGACAGATAGCAGTCCAGTTTCATTCTTTTGCACGTAGCTATCCAATTCTGCCAACACCATTTATTGAAGAGGCTGTCTTTCCTCCATCGTATGTTTTTAGCTTCTTTGTCAAAAATTATCTGTCCATAATTATATGGTTTTATTTCTGGGTTCTCAATTCTATTCCATTGGTCTATGTGTCTGTTTTTCTGCCAATACCAAGCTGTTTTGATTATTGTAGCCCTGTAGTACAAGGAAAAATCAGGGAGTGTGATACCTCCAGTATTGTTCTTTTTTTTTAATATTGCTTTGGCTATTCGGGGTCTTTTGTGGTTCCAAACAAATCTGATGATTTTTTGTTCTATTTCTTTAAAAAATGCCATTGGGATTTTAATGGGGATTGCATTAAATCTGTATATGGCTTTGGGTAATATGGCCATTTTAACTATGTTGATTCTTCCAATCCATGAGCACGGAATGTCTTTCCATTTCTTTGTGTCTTCTTCAATTTCTTTCAAAAATGTCTTATAGTTTTCAGCATATAAATCCTTCACATCCTTGGTTAAGTTTATTCCTAGGTATTTTATTCTTTTTGCTGCAATTGCAAAAGGAATTGTTTTTTCTATCTCTTTCTGAGATTTCATTGTTGGTATATAGGAAAGCAATGGACTTTTGTACGTTGATTTTGTAGCCAGCAACTTTACTATATTCATTGATTGTTTCTAATAGCTTTTTGGTGGAGTCTTTAGGGTTTTCTATGTATAGCACCATGTCATCTGCAAAGAGTGACAATTTAACTTCTTCATTCCCAATTTGGATGCCTTTTATTTCTTTCTCTTGCCTGATAGCTCTGGCGAGGACTTCCAACACTATGTTGAAAAGCAGAGGTGATAGGGGACAACCTTGTCGTGTTCCTGAACGTAGAGCAAAGGGCTTCAGCTTTTCACCATTAATTATGAGGTTAGCTGAGGGCTTGTCGTATATGGCCTTTATTATGTTGAGGTATTTTCCTTCTATACCAATTTTAGTAAGTGTTTTAATCATAAATGGATGTTGTATCTTATCAAATGCTTTTTCTGCATCAATTGATAGAATCATATGATTTTTGTCCTTTATTTTGTTTATGTGATGTATCACATTGATGGATTTGCGAATGTTGAACCATCCTTGTGCCCCGGGGATGAACCCCACTTGGTCGTGATGAATAATCTTTTTAATGCATTGTTGTATTCGATTTGCTAGAATTTTGTTTAGGATTTTAGCATCTGTATTCATCAGAGATATAGGTCTGTAGTTTTCTTTTTTTGTGTTGTCCTTACCAGGTTTTGGTATCAGGGTAATGTTGGCCTCTTAAAATGAGTTAGGGAGTACTGACTCTTCTTCAATTTTTTGGAAGAGTTTGAGCAGGATTGGTATTAGATCCTCTTTGAAGGTTTGGTAGAATTCACTGGTGAAGCCATCTGGTCCAGGACTTTTGAATTTGGGAAGGTTTTTGATGACTGATTCAATTTCCTTACTGGTGATCGGCCTGTTAAGATTTTCCAGTTCTTCATGATTCAGCCTTGGAAGGCTATATGTTTCTAAGAACTTGTCCATTTCTTCTAAGTTATTAAATTTGGTGGCATATAGTCCTTCATAATATTCTTGGATAATCTTTTGTATTTCTATGGTGTCCGTGATAACTTCCCCTTTTTCATTTCTGATTTTGTTAATTAGTGTCTTCTCTCTTTTTATCTTAGTGAGTCTAGCCAAGTGTTTGTCGATTTTGTTAATCTTTTCAAAGAACCAGCTTTTTGTCACATTAATTTTTTCTATTGTCTTTTTGTTCTCTATTTCATTTAGTTCTGCTCTGATTTTTGTTATTTCCTTTCTTCTGCTGACCTTGGGTTTCGCTTGTTCTTCTTTTTCTAGTTTTTTTAAGGTATAACATGAGGTTAGTTATTTGGGATTTTTCTTGTTTCTTGAGATAGGCCTGTAATGATATAAATTTCCCTCTTAAAACTGCTTTCGCGGCATCCCAAAAATTTTGGTAGGATGTATTTTCATTCTCTTTTGTTTCTATGTATCTTTTGAGCTCTCCTCTAATTTCTTCTTTGACCCAGTCGTTCTTTAAAAGTATGTTGTTTAATCTCCATGTATTTGTGTTTTTTCCTGCTTTCTTTTTGCAGTTGATATCCAATTTCAAAGCTTTGTGATCAGAGAATATGCTTGGTATAATTTCAATCTTCTTAAATTTGCTGAGGCTGATTTTGTGTCCCAATATATGGTCTATCCTTGAGAATGTTCCATGTACACTAGAAAAGAATGTATAGTCTGATGTTTTAGGATGAAGTGCTCTATATATGTCAATTATGTCCAATTCATCTAATGTGTCATTTAGGGCTGCGATTTCGTTATTTATTATCTGTTTGGATGATCTATCCATAGCTGTCAATGATGTATTTAAGTTCCCTAGTATAATTGTGTTTTGGTCAATTTCTCCCTTTAGTTCTGTTAGTAGTTCCTTGGTATATTTCGGTGCTCCCTGATTGGGGGCATAAATATTGATGACTGTTATGTCTTCTTGTTGTATAGTCCCCTTTACCATTATGAAATGTCCATCTTTGTCTCTTGTTATCTTTTTCACCCTGAAGTCTGTTTCATCGGAAATCATTATGGCTACACCTGATTTTTTCTGGGTACCATTTGCTTGAAGTGTCAATTTCCACCCTTTCACTTTGAGTCTATGCTTGTCATTGTAGCTGAGATGTGTCTCTTGTAGGCAGCATATGGTTGGGTTTAGTTTTTTGATCCAATCTGCTACTCTGTGTCTCTTTATTGGTGAGTTCAGTCCATTTACATTTAGGGTGATTATTGATATGTGAGGATTTCCTGTCATTCTGTCTTTAGTTTTCTGGTAAGGCTGTGTCTCCATTGTTTCTTTGCCTTTTTGTTGTTGTCTGTTATTTCTGTGTGGTAGTATTCTATGATGTTTCCCTCTGTTTCTTCATTTATTACAGTATATATTTCAGATTTGGATGTTTTTTGAGTGGTTACCCTTGAGTTTATGTAAAAGAAAGTTTGATATTTAGAGTATTCCAGTTTCTTCAGTCCGCTTACTTTCTCTATTCCCATATTCCAGTTCAGGCCTTTACGCTCCCCCTTTTTATGTTTTGGTTGCCAAAAGTTGTCCCTGTTGATGGTGGTCTAATAGCCTCCTTTAGTATTTCTTGTAGTGCAGGTCGTGTATTAGAAAATTCCCTCAGCTTCTGGATGTCTGGAAAGGTCTTTATTCCTCCTTCATATCTAAAGGAGATCTTTGCTGGATATATTATTCTTGGCTCATGATTTCTCTCTTTCAATAGTTTGAATATTTGGTTCCATTCCCTCCCAGCTTGTAGAGTTTCTGCTGAAAAATCTGATGATAATCTAATGGGCTTTCATTTGTAAGTTACCGTCTTCTTTTCCCTGGCTGCTTTGAGGATTCTTTCTTTATCATTGATTTTAGACAGCTTCAATACAATGTGCCTTGGTGAAGGCCTGTTGGGATTGAGGTAATTAGGTGTTCTATTTGCTTCTTGGATTCGAGGATCCAGTTCTGTCCACAAGTTTGGGAAGTTCTCATCGACGATTTCTTTGAATATATTCTCTGTTCCCTTCCCTCTTTCTTCTCCTTCTGGTATACCCATTATTCATATATTGCTCTTTCTGATGGAGTCAGAAAGTTCTTGTAGAGTTCTTTCATTTCTTTTAAGTCTCAAGTCTCTTTCTTCTTCCCTCTGTATAAATTCCAGGTTCCTATCTTCGATGTCACTGATTCTTTCCTCCATCTGGTCAACTCTACTACCTAAGCTGGATATTTTATTGTTAATTTCTTCTATTGAGTTCTTAATCTCCAGAAATTCTATTTGGTTCTTTTTCAAGATTTCAATCTCTTTTGTAAAATGCTCATGGTGTTCTTTGATTGTGTTTCTGAGTTCATTAAACTGCCTTTCTGTGTTTTCTTGCATCTCGTTCAGTTTTTTCAGAATTGCGATCTTGAATTCTCTGTCATTTAAATCACAAAGGTCCATATCTCTAAGTTCCTTTTCTGGAGACTTTTCACTTTCTTTCTGAGCTATCTTGTTGCCTTGGTTATTCATGGCAATCACTGATTTACTATTTCTCTTCCTAGACATCTACAGGAGTGTCTTCTGCAACAGGTTGATAGGTATGCGAAGAGCTTTTGGAGTTCCAAAGCTCTTTCTGCACCAGATTCAGAGCCCGTTTGTTTCAGCAGTTCTGTTTACTCCTGCAGGGATCCGCCCAGATAGGTGGGGCCAGGGGCGGGGTGAGTTGTGAGAGGTGACCCAGAGCAATGGCTGCGACCACCACCACAGCCAGTCCTGCTTCCACAGCTCCCTCCCCTTTGCTGGAACACGTTGAACTGCGAATCTGTGTCTGCGGTCCACAGTTCTCAGAGCAGCAAATATTCTGTCCTTTGATCCGACACTGCTACTTTATCGCTTCTAGCACCGGGCAGGTGGGGGCGGGGCGAGCTCTGGGAGGGTAGGGAGGGGGCGGCTAGTCTCCGTGCCTAGGGCTTCCGTTCTCCGCTCGGCAGTGAGGGCTTAAACCACCGATTTTAGCCCTCTTCCCTCAGTCTTTGCTCCGAGGTCTGCCGTGAGTGAGCGTTGGGTTCATCGGTTTTGTAAGCTGCCCCCTCAGCCCTGTGGGCCGTAAGCGGAGCCCTAGCAGTCCGAGTCCTTCCCTCTCCCGCAGCTGCGGAAGATCCGGGCGCAGCGGGCTCCGAGCACTGAGCTAGGTCTGTGTCCTGCGCCCGCGCGGCTCCGTCTCCGCACTTCTCCTCTCCCTCCTCCCCCGCTCGCGCGATTCACCCACCTGGAGGTGAATTCAGTAGTGGGCCTCTTCGTCTTGCCTGTCTACTGTGCAAGGAGTCCTTTGTGGAGTTATTGTTGTCCGATTCGTTGTAAATTCCAGGGGAGCGTTACAGAGGCTCACCTCACGCCGCCATTTTTTTTTCTATCTAGTCAGTAATCTTTAGACTGCAAACACCCAAATTCAATTTCTCTGTATTTTTTAGGTTATTCTGTGAATTGAACTGAAGACCTTATGGCAACCAACTTTCATTGGACAGTGTTTTAAGACATAGTTGTCTCACATTAAACAAAGAAACAAACAAACAAATAAATAAATAAATAAATAAATAATAAGTAAATAAATAAAATGACCTACAAGGTCTGAGTTTTAGAAACATTTATCCTGCCTTTTTTTTTTTTACTTTTTTTATAGATCCCAAATAATCTTTTGGATATTTATTACTTTTATTTTAATACATCTTAACCAAATAAATTCTTAGAGTGAAAATCTGTATACTCCTCTTTGATTATTCCATATATTTGATGAAAATACATAAATATATTTCTATATGTAGAGTCAGTTCGGGGGGGAATTCATTTATTTGAAATATGTTTGATGGAAAAACTCAGCCTTATTGAGCAATCTCATCCAGTCTTTAGGCAATTCTCCTGATGATAATGAATTTCTGTTTTGTTAACTATAGCTCAGACATACATCTTGATCTTAAAGGCTGCACATTAAACACAGAGTGTCCAACCCTGAATTTGTTGTCCATTACTGTCTGACTCCTTTGCATTTCTATCTCAGATATTGAAAGGAATCTGAATTGTATTTCATACTTATACCTGTTCCTCAACAACCTCTTCTAAATAAATCTAGAAGGTGTACCTTAATTAACTTGGGTAATCCCTTCTCATTTGAATTACTTCAATATTGTCCAAAATGCTTGCTCGATTTATTATTGAACACACTCTTTTTTATGCACCAACTACGTGCTATGACCCTTGATAGACATAGGAATACAAAAATAGATGCAGTTCCTGCTCTTAAGAAACCTACAATGTAACAGAAAAGACAGATCTGGACCTGGTTACTTTCAGATAGTGTGGTAAGAAGCCAAAGCATTATAAGGACATATAGTTATATGCCTCTGTGTTCCATGTTCCACACCGCTACCAGATTAGTGATCCTTCTAAAATGTAAATTCAGCTATGTCATTAGTATCTCTTGTTAATTACTTTAGTGGCTTCCTACTACCTTTAAGACAATACGTTAGCATAATATAGAAACCTCTTAATGTTCTGGTCTCTGTCTACAATTTAGCATCATCTCTTGCAATACCCCCAGCATTCAGTGGCTCTGCCATACTCCATGCTTTTATACATAACACTCCCAAGAGTGCAAATCCTCATTCAGAAAGCTTTTTTCACTGATCTGATTTAGATGATCCTTTGAGAGCAAAGAATTGTAAGCATACCCTAGCATAGCACTTATTATAATGCATTACAGCCAAGGCTGGTGGAGATGTTAACTCTAACCTCTTTGTCCAGACTCAAACACAGTTCAGTAACACAGAATAAATTATATAACTAGTGGTAAATATATTAATGAATATGATACTATCTAAGGAAATAGTGAAAGCTATAAACATTTGTCTATTTTGTGATCTTTTGATGTTTCTATTTTTATCCCTTTATTCATAATTGCCATTCAAATTTACAAAAATTTATAAAATTAGTTTGTAGTTAAAATATTTATTTTGTAAAATGCAATTACTTAAGCCAAAGACATTTAATTAGGATAATTTCACATGAATAAAAAACAAATGAGAAATATAAAGATGTGTAAAGAAAAATAGTGGTAAAGAAAAGGTTTCTCATGGTTCTGTACTAAATATGACCCTCAAGCACACCCACAAAAAAAAAGGAAGGAAAAGGAGACACTTTGAAGAGCCACATTAATATTGTGAGGGTAAGGGGTGGATAGAAGGCAAAAAAGGATTATGTGTCCTTGGGAGATTTGCTAAAGTTGAAGGGTAACGCAAAATAGAAATAGGACTGTGTGGGAAGGTTTGATTTACTGCTTAACTAAAAGACACATAAAGACAATTTGCAAGGAAAATAAAAAGAAATGCTTGTGGTTATTCCTGGGAAAACATTAGTTAAATGTCAAATACCAGGTAACTGGTGTTATAGGGAGTGCAAAATTAGATCCTGCTTCAAAGCATCTTTGCTATAAGTTTTAGTGTTCTATGTATTAAGACACAATCCACATAGATTATTCTTTTAGTGTTTTTGGCCCCTATGTAGTAAACTATCCTACTTCCATTTCTCATGAAGTAGATGGCATACTGCTTAAATTATCTTTATATGTAGAAGTTGTTTCTGTTTTTCTTAAAAAGGAATTTTTCTGTAGGGCATGAAAAATTGGGGTATGCAAATAGTGATAAGGAAACTGATAAATGATGCGTTTGAGTTTGTTTTGCCTATTTTTGTTCAGTATGGAAGTTTTCACTATCATTTGTGTAACTTCGGTTTTCATTTATATACAAACAAGGAATTTTATTTTTTAATAACCTGCAGCTAAGGAACACCGGATGCTCTACAAATGTTAATTAATTCACTAATCCACATCCCTTGGTTTGTAGCCAGCTTTGCATTCCAGCTCACTGACGGATTACGCCTACCTTTGAGAATCTTTGTTGTAAATGGCAAAAGTAAAGAATAAGGGCAGGGTGTTTCTTTTTCCTTCCCACTGAAGTTCTCTAAATCACTGGCATTTCCAAACTTAAAGTCAGTTCTAAAAATGGATGTTAATCAAATGAATAGCTTATGGGAAACTTTTACTTGAGGAGGTGGGGGGGAAGCTTAAAATAATAACAGCATTATAAGGAAGAAGAAATTATGACTGCACACTATGTTTGAAAAAAACATCAGTAAATTACTTTTTCTGGGTTTAGTGTCTTGTACTAAATAGTGCTCTGGGTTTTTCTTATATTTTTAGAAAGAAATCAGGCATATGCAATTCACTTATAATCATGCTCAATAAATGGGTTTGTGATGTTTAGTTAAGATAATTATAGCAAAGCAAAGAAACAGGTTGAGATAAAAGAAGAAATATAAACCATGTAGAATAACAGACTTGGATTTGATTCCCACTAATTAGCTGTGAAATATTATCAATGTGTATGATGTTTTCTTAATTATATCATTGAGAAAATGGCAATATTCTGGTTAGCGCACAGCTCTTGCAAAAATTAGAGAAAAATGTACAAAAGGGCCTACCACAGTGTTAGGTTCATTGTAATAATAATGTTCCATGAAAGGACAACAACAAACACAATGGATGCTTCACAGGCACTAAATGAAGTATTTTAAAATTGATTTGTACATGTATTCACCCATCAGTATCAGGAATAAATGATAGATTACGTATTATGTGCCTCATTATCTTTACATAACATATTGTGCTTGATAATAATCAGTTTTGTCTTCAATCACACATGCATTAATCATTATTTGTAAGCACATTTTATAAAGATTACTCCCCAAGTTAAGAATTATGACCTTAAATGATAAACCCCAAATGGCATTGCAGCCAAAGTTTTTAGCATTTATCTGTTTGCTGGGATTGTTTTAAATAAAATGTAGCTATTGCAAAGAGTAGCTCAGAGGCAAATGATTCTTTTGCAAAATGATTATTTTTCAAATCTTTAATGTAAGAGCACTTAGATTAATAAGCTTTTACTACATATTTTCATATTATTTTCTTTCTCATCTTCAATGACTGTATTACAACTACAATATTGAAAATGTTGTGATCCATTGTATTGTTCTTTCTTCATACATATAGTTATCTTGGCTTTTAGCTTTTAAGCACTTAAAATATTTAAATGTAGCTTCAAAATTCCAGATGCACTTTATATGTATATCATTCCATATAATCATTCAAAGAATATGTTGACTACAACACTATTTTTGACCCTCAAAAACAAATAAATGTTTTGATAAATCATAGGGTGTTTTGGATCCATTATTATTATACTTAAATTCATTCAATATTTTATTTTATACTGAAAATGTTTATCATTTTTTGAAATGTATTCCATGGGAAAATCTACCTGGTTAAACAAAATTAAAGAAGCTTTTTCTTCTGAAAATATCCTCAGACGGTATTATGCAGATAATCCTCACTAAATTTACCATGTTTAACATCCTTTTTCTTCAGGAGCAAGCAGAAGTTACCCATGAAAAGACAAGGGAAAGTGAAAACTTAGTATGTAACTTTATTATAAATGAAGGCTTTGGGTCAAATTCCAGATTTCAAAGATGTTCTGAAATATGTTCATAAATTGGTATTATTTATTTATTTATTTATTTATTTATTTATTTATTTATTTATTTATTGGTTTTGTTTTGTTTTTCTTTTACTCCCTCCTTTTGGACCTGTTTTCCATCAAGTTTAACCAATTAAGATTACTACTGGTGATGGGAAAATTCACAGTACTTCATAAGTTCTCAGTTTAGTATATGTCTCCTCCACTTTTCCTAATTGCACGACTCCAATAACATGACAACCTAATAATACAAGGAAAGAGAAAGGACACCTTTCTTTTTTAATATTTATCCTCTCTTAAAGCATTTTTTTTCACAAAAGTTAAGTTCACTGTGTGTCTACTATATATTAGCTGCTCTGTTAAGATCGAGGGATGCAGTGATGAGCTTGTTTAATCAACTACCTGTTGACTTGAAACTTTCTTTGTATTGGAAAGAGACAGAGCAAGATGATCACAGATTGCAGTCAGGTTTGTCAAGGAAATGAGTAAAGTATTGAGAAAAAGAACACCTCAGAAGTGCCTTTTAACAGTTTGACAGGAAAAGGCTCTTTGAGGTCTCTATTTCTAGAGGGACGTAGATGGAAAGAATGGAACAGCTATGAAATAAGTTGGGGGAAGAATTTTCAAACATCGGAAAAAGAAACTGTTAAGCCCTAAAAACAAAAAGGATTTTTTTAAAGAAACATAACAGAGAGAGAGAGAGAGAGAGAGAGAGAGAGAGATTATTATAATTGTAAAAACATAGATTTATATTTTTATTTGTAACTTATCTGAGGCCTCTGATTCATAGCATTGCTTGTACACGGTCTGACAATTAAGTTTGCGAACTGTTGCAACAGTGTTGCTAGTCTTTTTTGATATCAGAGATGTTATATTCATTATGAATTTGTACTAGCTAGACAAACAGTTAACCAAATTTACTATTAGGAAGTGCTGAAAAGGCTGCATGAAAAAGTTATATGACCTGAACTTTTTGCCAACAATTCATGGCTCTTGCATCACGACAATGCACAAGCTCACACAGCACCATATGAGAGGGAGTTTTTAACCAGTAAACAAATAACTGTATTTGAACAACCTCCCTATTCACCTCATCTGGCCCCCAATGACTTCTTTCTTTACCTGAAGATAAAGAAAATATTGAAATGAAGACATTTTGAGACATTCAGGACATCAAGGGTAATACGATGACAGCTCTGATGACCATTCCAGAAAAAGAGTTCCAAAATTGCTTTGAAGGCTGTAGTGTTGGTGCATAGCTTCCCAAAGGGAGTACTTTGAAGGTACCATAGTGATATTTAGGAATGAGGTATGCAGCACATTTTCTAGGATGAGTTCGGGAACTTAATTGTCTGACCTCGTATTTAACATATGCCTTTTACTTTAAATGGTCTAAATTAACTAACTTTTCCATATTTAATACCAAAAGTAGGATGAGTCTATGCTTTAGGAAGATATTGCAGATATAGTGGAGATAATTACAAACCAACAAAGGTACCAAGTGAAAGATAGTATACGTTTATATGGTCATTGATCATTAAGTAAAAGATGTCAGATCTCTGCAAAAGGGATGAGAGTAGGAGACATAGTCAAACATTTTTCTCTAATTTTGAGTTCCCTACAGTTCTAGTTGAATATCAGGTCCCTGTGTAATCAATAAGTCGGGTGACCATGCAATTTACTCTTCACATGTGATAATAAGTAATTATTAGATAACATGTTGGTTTTCTGATATTGGGGATCTGAAAAATAGTTCTGTTCAAAAGTTATTTTTAAAAGACTATTATCCCTAAAATATAAACATGTATTTAGGTATAGTAAAGAAAAATTGAAAGACATTTGTATCAATTATCTAAGCTTTAATAAGCAGGGTAATTATTTTTTGGTACATAATTTAGCAGAGTACTACAGCTTGTTAAGATGCAATTATGAATGATGTAGTCACCAAAACCAATTCAAGTATACTTCAGCTACATGTTTCTTAATTTAAGGAAATATTAATATTACCACAACACTGTGCTGTACTGATTCATATTATCTTTGCAGTTACAAGTAACATATCCAATGCTGAAGTTTTAACTGAATTTATAATAGCATTCAAAACAATAGAAATATTTTCATTTTGACATAGTGAAATTTCTAAAGCTTTGCTTTGATTGCACAAATTAAATGGAAAAAATGTTACTAGAGTTAACTGATTTTCTAAGTAAAATATCAGTAGACAAATGACATCATTTAATTGTGAAGTTTTCCTGCTAGTGGAGACAAATCAATTTCAATAGCTTCACTTTGATACATTCATAAGAAAACTTGAAGTTCAAAATGACCAGATTTTTTTTAAAGGGGAGTCATTTGATCTAAATAAATATTTATACAAAAAAATGATTTTTAAATATAATTATATGTCTAATTATATTATAACAACTCTGGGCGCTTTTTAAAAAGTAGCTACTAATATTTTAAATATCTTCCAATTTGTGCTATTTTTATGTGATCAGAGATACTGTAGTTCCCATGGTGGATGAGTAAACATCAAAATACATTTCGTTCAATTATACACACATTATCAACTTTTTGAGATATTAGAATTCACTAGTTGTTACTGCTGCATGCAGTCGCCATTAACAACCACAGCCTTTGATTTCCTAAAGAAGATCTGAATTAATACGACCTGGGTTTACTCAGGGGATTGATTTAAAGTGGGGTTCTCAAGCTGGGTGGAGTGAGGTGGAATGAGGATAACCCATTTTCACCACCCCAGCTTTATCCAGAAGTAAACTTTCTGAAGACAGAGGTGCAAGCAGAATTCCAGGCAAGATAGCAGAGTAGGAAAATGCTTCCCTTGCCACCTCCCATGATCACATTAATATTATTGCTAAATTATAGCATAATCATCCTGGAGAACTATCTGAAGACTATCTAAACAGAAGTCCTATAACTAAGAATTTAAAGAAGATGCTATGTTGGTAAGAGTGGCAGAGACACAAAATGGGCTGACCCCACACACACGTGTGTTGGTGGAGCATCAGGAGGGATATCTTGTTGGCAGAGGTCCACCCTGAGGACCTAGCCTCACACAAGGACACCAAGCCCAAGTTTCCAGTGCCGGGAAGAGGAATCCCCACAACATCTGGCTGTGAAAATCAGCAAGGATTCCACCCATCTGGGTGAAACAGAAGGCTGCTGGAAACCCAGATGTCCTTTTAAAGAGCAGACTTAGTCACTCACGGGCATTTACTCTGGACTCTGGCAGAGGGATTGCAACTCAGGTGACACCAAAGGAACACAGGGAAAGACTGTCCCTGTGTTGAGTCTTCTTCCAATGTAGCCAATAAGTGGCACCATCTTTCCCTGAGTCCTCACATACATGGCCAAATTTGAAACTGTGTTTGGTTGGTGAACATTGCTCACTCCACCCCAGTGACCCCCTGGGACACTGCTTCACCCAACTAGCACACCACCAAAGACATTTTGGGAGCCTGGGCAACCAACCCCAACCCATGCACCTGAGGAGACTATTTCAGGAACAAACAGCTTGTCTCAGGCTGCACACTGAATGAGGCACTTTCCATGGTGAGTAACCTGCCTCACCAAGGCTTCAGTCTTACTTGGACAACACTCATGGGTCTACAAACATGACGAGGGTAACAGCTGGCCTAGATGTGCTCTGAGACTTTTTAAGGGCCTCCGGCTTAACAGTGGCACCAAACCTGAATTTGCATTAACCTGGTAAACATAACTTGCCCTACCCTAGTGACTATTCTAGACATAGCCTCACCTAA
The DNA here is from genome assembly GCF_964194185.1 of Rhinolophus hipposideros. NCBI lineage: Eukaryota > Metazoa > Chordata > Mammalia > Chiroptera > Rhinolophidae > Rhinolophus > Rhinolophus hipposideros. The sequence goes on from NC_138059.1 coordinate 48,705,400, forward strand.
CTTGTGTAGAACCCAACGCTCTTTTAGTGGCTGAGCTGAACCTCACAGGCAACTGAAAGGTACAGTCAAGCCTCACAGTGCCTTGAACATTTTAACGAGCTGCCTCAGGCCTGGTACTTGTGACAGCTGACCTCAGTTCTCAGCATGGCCTCTCCCATGCACCTCCAGGTCCAGCACAGGAAGCAACCAACCATGGATAACTTTACAGTTTTTACCAGGTAGCACTGGGCCAGTCACAGGCAGTGGCTGAATTGGGCCCACACCAGATTGCCACCCAAGAGGCCCCAGAACCAACACAAGAAGAAGCCAGCCTCAGGCTATAATAGAGTTACTATGCAACTAACCCCACAAGTGGCACACCAAATGGGTGGTCACAACAGGCACACAAACCCACTGGGGAGAATCCCCCTCTGTGGGGTAAGCCCCCACACAGCAGCTCATATGCTGTAGGCATGGCCAATCTTCATAGTCAGTCAGGCTGATAGTCAATCCTACCCACTGGTTTGCCAATAGCAATCAAGGCTCAGCTACAACAGTAGGGTACACAGCTCACACAAGAGACACTCCTGGAGCACTTGGTGTGGGTAATCAGGGAGACTATGCCACTGGGACATACAAAACACCTACTACATAAAGCCACCAGGCAAAACTGAGAGACATAGAAAATCTTCCTAATATAATATATAGAAACAGAGGCAGCCAAATGAGGAAATAAAGAAACATGTCTCAAATGAAAGAACAGGAGAAATATCCAGAAAAAATCTAAATGAAATGAAGGTAGCTAGCTACCAGATGCAGAATTCAAAACAGTGGTTATAAGGATGCACATGGAACTTAGTGACAACTTCAACAAAGAAATAACAAGCATAAAAAAAAAAAAAAAAAAAAAGGACATGGAGACCATAAAAAAAGAACCAACCAGAAATAAAGAATACAATAACTAAAATGAAGAATAAGCTAGAAGGAATCACCAGCAAACTAGATGAAGCAAAGGACTGAATCAGACTTTTGGAAGATAAGAAAGCAGAAAACACCCAATGAGAACAGCAAAATCAATCAATCAATCAATCAATCAATCAATCAATCAATAATAAATTAGGACAACACCAAGTGTAATAGCATTCACATCATAGAGGTACCAGAAAGAGAAGAAAGAGACCAAGGGATCAAGAACCTATTTGAAGAAATAATGACTGAAAACTCCCTTAACCTGACAAAGGAAATAAACATAGAAGTCCAGGAAGTGCAAAGAGTCCCAAACAAGATGAACCCAAAAAGGCCCACACTAAGACCTATTATAATTAAAATGACAAAGGTTAAAGACAAATACAGAATCTTAAAATCAGCAGGAGAACGGCAGTTAGTTATCTAAAAGGGAGCTCCCATAAGACTCATCTGATTTCTCAACAGAAACTTTGCAGGCCAAAAGGGATTGGCTTGAAATATTCAAAGTGATGGAAAGCGAGGACCTACAACCAAGATTATTCTACTCAGCAAAGTTATCATTTAGAATCTAAGGAGAGATAAAGAGCTTCTCAGACAAGGAAAAGCTAAAGGAGTTCATCATTACCAAGCTAGTATTATAAGAAATGATACAGGAGAAAGTATGTGTGTGTGTGTGTGTGTGGGGTACAACCAAGATTATTCTACTCAGCAAAGTTATCATTTAGAATCTAAGGAGAGATAAAGAGCTTCTCAGACAAGGAAAAGCTAAAGGAGTTCATCATTACCAAGCTAGTATTATAAGAAATGATACAGGAGAAAGTATGTGTGTGTGTGTGTGTGTGTGTGTGTGTGTGTGTGTGTGTGTGTGTGTGTGTGTGTGTGGAGAATAAAAGAACATACATATAAATAATAAAATGGCAATAGCTATGTACCTATCAATAATCACTGTAAATGTAAAGGAATTAAATGCTCCAATCAAAAGTCATAAGGTAGCTGAATGGATAAGAAAACAAGACCCATATATATGCTGTCTAGAAAAGACCCACTTCAGATTGAAAAGCAAACATAGACTGAAAGTAAAGGGATGGAAAAGACATTCCATGCATTGGAACCAAAAAAATAAAAAAGCTGGGGTAGCAATATTTATATGAGACAAAATAGACTTTAATACAAAGCCTAAAATAAGAGGCAAAGAACATTATATAATGATAAAGAAATTAATCTAATAAGAGGATATACCCTAATTAACATCTATGCACCAAACATAGGAGCACCAAATACTTAAAGCAAATATTGATCAACATAAAGAGAGTGATTGACAGCAATCAGGGAGACAGCAATCAGCAATACAGTCATAGAAAGGGACTTTAATATCCCATTGACACCAATTGACAGATTTTCCAGGCAGAAAATCGACAAGGAAACAGTGGCCTTAAATGACACACTAGACAAGGTGGATTTAACTGATATTTTCAGAGCATTTCACCCCAAAAGCAGGAGAATATACATTCTTTTCAAGTGCATATCAATCCTTTTCCATGATAGACCACATGTTAGGCCACAAAACAAGTCTCAACAAATTTAAGATTGAAATTATATATCAGGTGTCTTCTCTGACTACAGTGGTATTTAACTTGAAATCAATTACAAGAAAAAAAAACCTGAAAAAAAACACCAGCACATGTAGGCTAAATAACATGCTACTAAACAATGAATGGGCTAACAATGAGATAAAGGAAGAAATCAAAAGATATCTTGAGACAATTGAAAATGAAAGCACAATGACCCAAAAGCTACGAGACACAGTGAAAGCAGTCTTAAGGGAAATTCATAGTAAGGCAGACTTACCTCAAAAACAAAAAATCTCAAATAAATAAGCTAACCTTACACTTAAAGGAACTAGAAAAAAAGACAGTGAACAAAGCCCAATTGCAGTAGAAGGAAGGAAATAATAAAGGTTAGTGTAGAAATAAAGGAAATAGACTCTGAAAAAACAATACAAAAGATCAATGAAATCAAGAGCTCATTCTTTGAAAAAATAATTTATAAAGCTTTTACTGGACTCATCAAAAAAAGAAGAGACCCAAAGAAATAAAATCAGCACTATAAGAGAAGTGACAACTGACATTACAGAAATACAAAGGACTATAGGAAAATACTATGAGCAATTATATGCTAACAAATTGGGCAATCTCAAAGAAATGGAAAAATCCACTATGTATTTATGAGTGACAATATGAGCACAGTTACATGTTAATTAGTGGTTTGATTCTTATGTAGATTGTATACTATCTAAACCTGGTGCTGCAATACAGGAAGAGGAATTTTAGTCAAATAGTCCGATGAACTGTGATATTGTAGTCTGATGGGTCTAGTTTTATACAATGCTTATTCTAGTTCAATCTCAGGAAGGCTCCATGCAAAACTTTGTCATAATTATTACTCATAATTATTTTCGTCTTTGAAAAGCTCCAGATTATTAGTTTGAGCTTCACAAGAAAGTTCTTGAGAATTATCTATGGAAGTATCAATTCAAAATTACCTTACCACTTTTACTGATAACAAAACAAAGAAAGAAGCAATAGGTATTTTTGCTTAGTGGCTGGCATAGACATATTCTTTAAATAAGCTTGTTTTTATTTCATAATAATAAATCAAGATACTCTGATTTTTTTGTATATATTTTTGAAAATATATACTAAAATTATTTTTAGAAATTAAAGTGTATATTGAGTACTATTATAGCCTTAGATAAATATATTTCAATTTAGTATTTAATAGTGGGATATAATATTAACTTAATATGATTAACTTCCTTCCCACTTAAGCAAGAACTCTATCTTGGTTTCAACATAGGTATTAATTGTATTGATTTGCATATGTTTCTTTTTTTCTTTTAGGCTATACTTTGGAGGTATAAATTTTCTCAGCTTAAAGGTTCTTCAGATGATGGCAAGAGCAAAATCAAATTTTTGTTTCAGAATCCAGATACTAAACAGATTGAAGCAAAGGTAAACCTAAGTTCATCACATAAACCACCTCTAACTGTTTTAATACTATAAAGAAGCAAAGGGGAGAAAATTTAAGAGAACAAAATGTGTAAAATGACACATTTTCTTTGTTTACCTTTAATGTCTCTCATGGCCAAAAGAATAAATTAAATATTTTAATTTTCACTGAAAGGCATAACTTAAATTATGCATAACTGATTGCATTTCTTACTTTTAATTCCTTATGAACTGCATTTGTATCACACTAAAATAACATTCTGGGAACTAAACACTTTCTTGGTGGTTTAACATTCTAAATAATAATTTAAATGCTTTAAAAAATATGACTGTTTTATCATTATTTATGGGTATCTTTGGACATGAATAGAAATCCTTACAAAAATTAATTTATTTTTCTTCATGTTATTATGTGTTAAATGAAATGAATAAATAAATGATTTTTTGCTTTGTTTCATGCAAATGTTTGATATTCTGAAATATATTAACTATGTTGTATCTAACTCATTAGAAATATTCACTATTTTTATTTTTATGAATACATATTTTTTTCACTATTAAAAATCTGAATTATTTCCATTACTCTACTATGGAATTCACCACAACAATGTTTGGGTTAGAATGAATTATAAATATAGTATTCCAGTGTGAAAAAAAGGAAAAATAACAAATACCTAAGTGAAAAATTAATTCTATGGAAATTAATCCTCAAAATTAATTTTTCTTCTCTAGATCAAAATTACCACAATTCTGTTACATTCAAGTGCCTATTAAATTTGGATGTAATAGTCTTAGCCTGATATTCAAAGTCTTCCAACGAATGACCCTATTTGATATTCTAGCACTCATTCTTCTTTGAATAAGATGTCTTCTTTTTGCCTTATATATCTGCTCATGCTTTTCTCTTAACTTTTTTCATTAGCTTTTTGCCTGATTCTCTCTGAGAATAACCCATTTCTGTTTTATGATTGTCTTTGGACTTATCTTACTACCCCCTCCTACTCTGTAGGTTATTTAAAGAGAAAATTGTGGCTGTAGGTCCTTTTTTTCTGGCTCCTTTCCTACTGCATATCTCCAGAGCTTTGTTGTTACACATGGTCTTGCCTTGTATTTGTCTCCCTTCAGTTTAGACAAATATCTTGGTAACTTCATCCACTCTTTATTTAACTTGTCTCATAATTTTCAAATCTACATTCCATCATTGCCTCTTCCCTAAGTATAGACTTATCTATGGAGCAGTCTTTTCTTCATTACTTGCTACAACTTCTCTTTTCCCCTCTGGTTACCATTGATTGATCATTTACTTCTTTCCAACCACTAGAACTATTCATTAAATTGATTCTTTCTGTTATTATCAAAATGCATTACTATTGTTCAGAATTATTTATATTTAGTTTTTGATAGATTTCTCAATTTTTCAAAACACTGGACATATCTTAATATTGGTGAATGATGTTAATATTGTCAGTTCTATATTCTTCTGGCTAATGTGGAACCACAGCCCTCGTTGCTGAGGGCAGTATAGCATTTGATAAGTTACTTCTCTAGTAATCCTTTCTAATGTGCCAACAAATCCTTAATGACAACAGAAGAAAAAGATAAATTCAATAAAATGATTATTAACTATAGTATGTAGACAAGTTTAATGTAGCAAAATAAGTCCTTTATATATGCAGCTAATTATATTTAGTTAACTTTACTAGTTATTAGTAACTTGTCAGCTTTTAAATATTACTTATTATATTCTTATTATAGAGTTTTTAGCAATATTTTTAAAATTTATTCATTAAGAGCTAGTTTCAAAAGGTTTTCATTGAATGTGTTGAACTTATAGAAAATTTTTGAATAGTAGAAAGAGCAGTCTTAAAAATAATGAGAGTATTTGGTGCGTTATTGAAGTTCTGTAAAGTCACTATCTCCTTCTATAAAACAAGGGAAAATAGTACTTCCATGAATAACATTGAAACTACCAGAATAAATATGGATACTATTTAACAACAAATGGCACTAACCAATCAAACAATGACCAATTCTATAGAATTGTTTAGCCATACTATATGTGTCACCTCTGTTGACATCATAGAAATTGTATAAGAATTAAAACTACCACAATTTCTATTTTGTAACTGTTATAATTACAACTGTGAGCAAAAATTAAAAGTATCACATAGGAGGAAAGCAAGGAGAATAACCAACAAATATTTCATTACTGGACTTACAAGACCCATGTATCATAAGCCATCCTTATGATTAAAGTTGATATCATTTGAGGATTCAACATTTTGTTAGAACATTACTATTTTTTTAAATTAATTTTATTGGGGTGACAATTGTTAGTAAATTTACATAGATTTCAGGTGTACAATTCTGTATTACATCGTCTATAAATCCCATTGTGTGTTCACCACCCAGAGTCAGTTCTCCTTCCATCACCATATATTTGATCCCCTTTACCCTCATCACCCACCCCCCACCCCCTTACCCTCTGGTAACCACTAAATTATTGTCTGTGTCTATGAGTTTTTCTTTCTCATTTCTTTGTCTTGTTCTTTTTGGTTTATATACCACATATCAGTGAAATCATAGGGTTCTCTGCTTTTTCTGTCTGACTTGTTTCACTTAGCATTATTCTCTCAAGATCCATCCATGTTGTCACAAATGTTCCTATATCATCTTTCCTTAACGCCGAATAGTATTCCATTGTGTATATGTACCACAACTGCTGCACCAGTCTGCATTCCCACCAACAGTGTATGAGAGTTCCTTTTTCTCCACAGCCTCTCCAACACTTGTTACTATTTGTTTTGTTGATGAAAGCCATTCTGACTGGGGTGAGGTGATATCTCATTGTGGTTTTCATTTGCATTTCTCTGATGATTAGCGATGTTGAGCATTTTTTCATATGTCTATTTGCCATTTGTATATCCTCTTTGGAGAAACGTCTCTTCAGGTCCTCTGTCCATTTTTCAATTGGGTTGTTTGTTTTTTTGTTGCTGAGTTTCATGAGTTCCTTGTATATTTTGGATATTAGCCCCTTATCAGAGGAACTGTTTGCGAAAATCTTCTCCCATTCAGTTGGTTGCCTCATTATTTTGTCAATAGTTTCTTTTGCTGTGCAGAAGCTTTTCAGTTTCATATAATCCCATTTGTTTATTTTAGTTTTTACTTCCATTGCCTTTGGAGTCAAATTCATAAAATGCTCTTTGAACCCAAGGTCCATAAGTTTAGTACCTATGTTTTCTTCAATGCAGTTTATTGTGTCAGGTCTTATGCTTAAGTCTTTGATCCATTTTGAATTAATTTTGGTACATGGTGACAGATAGCAGTCCAGTTTCATTCTTTTCCACGTGGCTATCCAATTCTCCGAGAACCATTTATTGAAGATGCTGTCTTTCGTCCATCGTATGTTTTTAGCTTCTTTGTCAAAAATTATCTGTCCGTATTTATGTGCTTTTATTTCTGGGTTCTCAACTCTATTCCATTGGTCTATGTGTCTGTTTTTCCGCCAATACCAAGCTGTTTTGATTATTGTAGCCCTGTAGTACAAGGAAAAATCAGGGAGTGTGATACCTCCAGTATTGTTCTTTTTTTTTAATATTGCTTTGGCTATTCGGGGTCTTTTGTGGTTCCAAACAAATCTGATGATTTTTTGTTCTATTTCTTTAAAAAATGCCATTGGGATTTTAATGGGGATTGCATTAAATCTGTATATGGCTTTGGGTAATATGGCCATTTTAACTATGTTGATTCTTCCAATCCATGAGCACGGAATGTCTTTCCATTTCTTTGTGTCTTCTTCAATTTCTTTCAAAAATGTCTTATAGTTTTCAGCATATAAATCCTTCACATCCTTGGTTAAGTTTATTCCTAGGTATTTTATTCTTTTTGCCGCAATTGCAAAAGGAATTGTTTTTTCTATCTCTTTTTCTGAGATTTCATTGTTGGTATATAGGAAAGCAATGGACTTTTGCACGTTGATATTGTAGCCAGCAACTTTACTGTATTCATTGATTGTTTCTAATAGCTTTTTGGTGGAGTCTTTAGGGTTTTCTATGTATAGCATCATGTCATCTGCAAAGAGTGACAATTTAACTTCTTCATTCCCAATTTGGATGCCTTTTATTTCTTTCTCTTGCCTGATAGCTCTGGCGAGGACTTCCAACACTATGTTGAAAAGCAGAGGTGATAGAGGACAACCTTGTCGTGTTCCTGAATGTAGAGCAAAGGGCTTCAGCTTTTCACCATTAATTATGAGGTTAGCTGAGGGCTTGTCGTATATGGCCTTTATTATGTTGAGGTATTTTCCTTCTATACCAATTTTAGTAAGTGTTTTAATCATAAATGGATGTTGTATCTTATCAAATGCTTTTTCTGCATCAATTGATAGAATCATATGATTTTTGTCCTTTATTTTGTTTATGTGATGTATCACATTGATGGATTTGCGAATGTTGAACCATCCTTGTGCCCCGGGGATGAACCCCACTTGGTCGTGATGAATAATCTTTTTAATGCATTGTTGTATTCGATTTGCTAGAATTTTGTTTAGGATTTTAGCATCTGTATTCATCAGAGATATAGGTCTGTAGTTTTCTTTTTTTGTGTTGTCCTTACCAGGTTTTGGTATCAGGGTAATGTTGGCCTCATAAAATGAGTTAGGGAGTACTGACTCTTCTTCAATTTTTTGGAAGAGTTTGAGCAGGATTGGTATTAGATCCTCTTTGAAGGTTAGGTAGAATTCACTGGTGAAGCCATCTGGTCCAGGACTTTTGATTTTGGGAAGGTTTTTGATGACTGATTCAATTTCCTTACTGGTGATCGGCCTGTTAAGATTTTCCAGTTCTTCATGATTCAGCCTTGGAAGGCTACATGTTTCTAAGAACTTGTCCATTTCTTCTAAGTTATTAAATTTGGTGGCATATAGTCCTTCATAGTATTCTTGGATAATCCTTTGTATTTCTGTGGTGTCCGTGATAACTTCCCCTTTTTCATTTCTGATTTTGTTAATTAGTGTCTTCTCTCTTTTTATCTTAGTGAGTCTAGCCAAGTGTTTGTCGATTTTGTTAATCTTTTCAAAGAACCAGCTCTTTGTCACATTTATTTTTTCTATTGTCTTTTTGTTCTCTATTTCATTTAGTTCTGCTCTGATTTTTGTTATTTCCTTTCTTCTGCTGACCTTGGGTTTCGCTTGTTCTTCTTTTTCTAGTTTTTTAAGGTGTAACATGAGGTTATTTATTTGGGATTTTTCTTGTTTCTTGAGATAGGCCTGTAATGATATAAATTTCCCTCTTAAAACTACTTTCATTGCATCCCAAAAATTTTGGTAGGATGTATTTTCATTGTCATTTGTTTCTATGTATCTTTTGAGCTCTCCTCTAATTTCTTCTTTGACCCAGTCGTTCTTTAAAAGTATGTTGTTTAATCTCCATGTATTTGTGTTTTTTCCTGCTTTCTTTTTGCAGTTGATATCCAATTTCAAAGCTTTATGATCAGAGAATATGCTTGGTATGATTTCAATCTTCTTAAATTTGCTGAGGCTGATTTTGTGTCCCAATATATGGTCTATCCTTGAGAATGTTCCATGTACACTAGAAAAGAATGTATAGTCTGATGTTTTAGGATGAAGTGCTCTATATATGTCAATTATGTCCAATTCATCTAATGTGTCATTTAGGGCTGCAATTTCGTTATTTATCTTCTGTTTGGATGATCTATCCATAGCTGTCAATGATGTATTTAAGTCTCCTAGTATAATTGCATTTTGGTCAATTTCTCCCTTTAGTTCTGTTAGTAGTTGCTTGGTAATTTCGATGCTCCCTGATTGGGGGCATAAATATTGATGACTGTTATGTCTTCTTGTTGTATAGTCCCCTTTACCATTATGAAATGTCCATCTTTGTCTCTTGTTATCTTTTTCACCCTGAAGTCTGTTTCATCGGAAATCATTATGGCTACACCTGATTTTTTTTGGGTACCATTTGCTTGAAGTGTCAATTTCCACCCTTTCACTTTGAGTCTATGCTTGTCCTTGTAGCTGAGATGTGTCTCTTGTAGGCAGCATATGGTTGGGTTTAGTTTTTTGATCCAATCTGCTACTCTGTGTCTCTTTATTGGTGAGTTCAGTCCATTTACATTCAGGGTGATTATTGATATGTGAGGATTTCCTGTCATTCTGTCTTTAGTTTTCTGGTAAGGCTGTGTCTCCATTGTTTCTTTGCCTTTTTGTTTTTGTCTGTTATTTCTGTGTGGTAGTATTCTATGATGTTTCCCTCTGTTTCTTCTTTTATTACAGTATATATTTCAGATTTGGATGTATTTTGAGTGGTTACCCTTGAGTTTATGTAAAAGAAAGTTTGATATTTAGAGTATTCCAGTTTCTTCAGTACGCTTACTTTCTCTATTCCCATATTCCAGTTCAGGCCTTTACGCTCCCCCTTTTTATGTTTCGGTTGCCACAAGTTGTCCCTGTTGATGGTGTTCTAATAGCCTCCTTTAGTATTTCTTGTAGTGCAGGTCGTGTATTAGAAAATTCCCTCAGCTTCTGGATGTCTGGAAAGGTCTTTATTCCTCCTTCATATCTAAAGGAGATCTTTGCTGGATATATTATTCTTGGCTCATGATTTCTCTCTTTCAATAGTTTGAATATTTGGTTCCATTCCCTCCCAGCTTGTAGAGTTTCTGCTGAAAAATCTGATGATAATCTAATGGGCTTTCCTTTGTAAGTTACCGTCTTCTTTTCCCTGGCTGCCTTGAGGATTCTTTCTTTATCATTGATTTTAGACAGCTTCAATACAATGTGCCTTGGTGAAGGCCTGTTTAGATTGAGGTAATTAGGTGTTCTATTTGCTTCTTGGATTCGAGGATCCAGTTCTGTCCACAAGTTTGGGAAGTTCCCATCGACAATTTGTTTGAATATATTCTCTGTTCCCTTCCCTCTTTCTTCTCCTTCTGGTATACCCATTATTCTTATATTGTTCTTTCTGATGGAGTCAGAAAGTTCTTGTAGAGTTCTTTCATTTCTTGTAAGTCTCAAGTCTCTTTCTTCTTCCCTCTGTGTAAATTTCAGGTTCCTATCTTCGATGTCACTGATTCTTTCCTCCATCTGGTCAACTCTACTACCTAAGCTGGATATTTTATTGTTAATTTCCTCTATTGAGTTCTTAATCTCCAGAAATTCTATTTGGTTCTTTTTCAAGATTTCAATCTCTTTTGTAAAATGCTCACGGTGTTCTTTGATTGTGTTTCTGAGTTCATTAAACTGCCTTTCTGTGTTTTCTTGCATCTCGTTCAGTTTTTTCAGAATTGGGATCTTGAATTCTCTGTCATTTAAATCACAAAGGTCCATATCTCTAAGTTCCTTTTCTGGAGACTTTTCACTTTCTTTCTGAGCTATCTTGTTGCCTTGGTTATTCATGGCAATCACTGATTTACTATTTCTCTTCCTAGACATCTACAGGAGTGTCTTCTGCAACAGGTTGATAGGTATGCGAAGAGCTTTTGGAGTTCCAAAGCTCTTTCTGCACCAGATTCAGAGCCCGTTTGTTTCAGCAGTTCTGTTTACTCTTGCAGGGATCCGCCCAGATAGGTGGGGCCAGGGGCGGGGTGAGTTGTGAGAGGTGGCCCAGAGCAATGGCGGCGACCACCACCACAGCCAGTCCTGCTTCCACAGCTCCCTCCCCTTTGCCGGAACTAGTTGAGCTGCGAATCTGTGTCTGCGGTCCACAGTTCTCAGAGCAGCAAATATTCTGTCCTTTGATCCGACACTGCTACTTTATCGCTTCTAGCACAGGGCAGGTGGGGGCGGGGCGAGCTCTGGGAGGGTAGGGAGGGGGCGGCTAGTCTCCGTGCCTAAGGCTTCCGTTCTCCGCTCGGCAGTGAGGGCTTAAACCACCGATTTCAGCCCTCTTCCCTCAGTCTTTGCTCCGAGGTCTGCCGTGAGCGAGCGTTGGGTTCATCGGTTTTATATGCTGCCCCCTCAGCCCTGTGGGCCGTAAGCGGAGCCCTAGCAGTCCGAGTCCTTCCCTCTCCCGCAGTTGCGGAAGATCTGGGCGCAGCGGGCTCCAAGCACTGAGCTAGGTCTGTGTCCTGCGCCCGCGCGGCTCCGTCTCCGCACTTCTCCTCTCCCTCCTCCCCCGCTCGCGCGATTCACCCACCTGGAGGTGAATTCAGTAGTCGGCCTCTTAGTCTTGCCTGTCTGCTGTGCAAGGAGTTTTTTGTGGAGTTATTGTTGTCCGATTCGTTGTAAATTCCAGGGGAGAGTTACAGAGCCTCACCTCACGCTGCCATTTTTTTCGTCTCAGAACATTACTATTTTTAAATGAGGGGGTAGGTAACATGATACAGTCAAAAGAAAATTATAAACAGGTAGCTTTGAGCTAAAATTTCTTCTTTCGCTTTATTACCTGGGGTATTTACCAGTAAATTACCACTGCTACCTTGCAGGAAAAATTTAAAGAATAAATACCCCCTGTTTCCAGCATATGGAAGACACTCAATAAATCACTAATGAAAGATTTCATTTTTAAAGGAACTAGCATAAAAACTGAGGAAATATTAGAAAAAATAGTTATTATTATTAGAAGAGAAGTCAGTAAAGATAATTATTAAATATATATAAATCTGCTGTCCTTCCCTCATTTAAAATTTTCAAGTTTAGAGCCATAAACTTTACAGAGACAAGAACTACTTTTATAGATTATATTATATAACTACTCTAAATTTATATATACCATAACATTGGTGACCATCCTTCCTGGCAATTATTTCATCAGTGTGCCTTATCCTCTAGATCAAAAACTTTTAAACACAAAGAATGTATCTTACAATATAGTATTCCTAAGGCATGCTTGCCTGGGAATGCACAAGTAATAACTGTCTCTGTTTTAGTTAATATTTCCTGGTATCATTATTTAGTCACTCTCTCCAATCTTTTATTTTTTTTTTCCACTTAGGCAAACAAATTAACTAAGTAGTCGTAATCTGAATGGACTATGAAGTACATGTTGTGAATCTGTATTAGAAGATTTGTAGAAGTATTTGGCATTTCTTTATGTATAATAAATGCATGCTGAATTGTTTATTCTGATTATCTGTTGTTTACTTTTGTTTATTTTTTTATATTTTGGTTTCATTTATACTTTCCTTCAACAGAAATGAAACACTATAGAAATATGTTATTTATCACATATAAGGAACTGACTTCTGGGGAAATTAAAGGCAGTTACCAAGGCATCAGAAACAAAAATAAAGCTATATGGATTTAACAGTATTTGTGAATTTGTTTGCAGACATAAAATAAAAATATGTTAAAACATATTAGATCATTACTTTACAGTGAATTGTAAACACTTTTCTCAACATTTTGTTATAAAAATTTTTTATAACAAATAAAAATTTCACCATTGATATTTCATTATACTTCTTTGTCACATATCTGTCTATCCACTTCACTATTTATCCATTAATTCATCAAAATGTTGACACATTTTGAAGTAAATTGCAGACATAAGCATGATTAAGCAATTTGCAATATGTTGTATTTGTGCAATGTTGTCTCTCTCTGTTTCCAAATTTCTCACCCATTGTTTTATTGGACAGTGCCTTGAATTTATAGCTGTTTAAATAATTTGTAATTATATACTTTTAATTGTATAATCTAAAAGCAGACTAAGTAAACTTAACTTTAGTATAAAATAATCTTAGTAAAATGACAAAAATAACCAGCAAGTTAGATCACTATATTTTAGTCTATATTAAAAAATATTGTTTTCTAAGAAAGTAAGTTGTATATATACAATTTTGACCCCATTCTTAGGGATCCAAAGCATGAAATCACTTGATGCAACTGAGCTGTTATGAACAAATGTTTAACAAAAACAATGTTTATCATCATATTTCTGGTATTATTTCCTGAAGTAGCTAATAAAAAAGAAGAAACACTAAACATATTTTCATTAAAAACCAATGACATAAAATTCCATATGTATTTAATGAAAAATTGACCAAACCTAAAAATATCAGCTTTCTTACAACTTAGATTGAGATTAAAGAGATCAAAATGATGATGACTTCTACTTACAGTATTTTGATAAATGTTTTCAAAGCTATGTGGTAAGAGGTCTCAGTGTACTTTTACAGGTATGTTATAAATCCTGTATGATCTTGGAGAACCACTTATGAATATTTTCTTATAATCATTAATATATGAAAGATTATTTTTAGGTTAAACGTAAAGAACCCTTTGGTGAGTAAATATATGGAGACAATAAGTATTACCTTACTTGTCCTAGCTTTAAATAAATAAATCAATACTAAATAAATGTCAGTTACTGAAATTTTAAAATTCATTTATTGCAGTTTATCTTTATGTATCATTTGTTGTTTATCTAATTTTTATAATAAAATGCTGCCCTTTTATTAAAAGGGTAAGAATATGAGCTTAATAGTTAATAAGCTCTAAGCTCTGGGTTTAACATATGAATGTCTTTTATGTGGGATAAGTTACTAAACTCAGCCTCGGCATCCTCTTATATAAGATGGAGATTAATAAATTCCATGGTTGTTATAAGAATAAAAGTACATGTGCTATTCTCAGAAGATTGAGAATACCAATGTACTTCTGTTAATGTTCAAAAATATCCTAGAATTGGCAGAAAGTTATAGGTAGAGAAAAAGTACAAAAATAATTTGTGCCATTGGCATTAAAATAAGATTAATTCACAGAAGAACCCATGACACTAGATGCAAGAGAAGACCATGAAACAAATTCAAGTGATTGACCTTTATTCGGGAAGTTATCCATGTATACAGTCTGAAGTACTGGGGAATGAGGGTGGACACTTGTGCAATTGTCATGATAGTTATTTGAAAACTATCTTTGAGTTTAATGGGTTAGTCAATCCCTCCTTTCTCATGAGCTGTGCTAAGGTGGACATAAGAAAGGATTTACTCTAATGTTTCAGCTGTGAATGTGGATCAATCTCTGAGTGCCCCACGGATCTCTAGAAGGGATAGCATTCCCTACTCCATTAGAAAAATTTCCAGCTATCTTTAGGGACAATATTTCTCATCTTCAATAATCATCAAAGACAATCTCCCTTAAGCAGAATATATATCAACCTCCTCATAGTGCTTAGAAAAACTTGCAGCCAATTTTTAAAAACTCTCTTATGAACCAGAATAATTAGGGATTTTATGAAATATAAATATCAGAATTGAAATAAAAACTCCACAGCAGAATAGAAACATCTAAAGGTGAAAACTATAGCTGTTTCTCTAAAGATAAAGTAGAAAAAATATAGAAAATAAAAAATGAAAGACAGTTCCATGAATGTACTGCTAAATAACTAGCATTTAAAATGAGTAGGAAATGAAGGAGACAAAAATTTTAAATTACAAAAAAATCCCCCAAACTGAATATGTACTTGAGTTTTCATATTCAAGGGGAAATCTGAGCTCTGATTACTTTGAACAAACAGGCAAATAAACAAACAAAAAAACAAAAAAACCTAAATCATATTACCAAAATTTCAAAATCCAAAAATAAAACAAAAGTTAAATCATCCAGTGGAATCCCTCTAAAACTGAAAATACAAGCAAAGCAACTGAGATAAAACACTCATTTAAAAACATTCTAGAATTAGCCAAATTAACAAAAATGAAAAAATAACCAAAGTTACAGAACAGACTGAAAATTGTCTGCGCTGGATCTCACTCAGTAAGATAATGGGGTATGTCTTAAATTTTTTACTTGAAGATATTAAAAACCTCTCCTTTTCCAGATCAGTGGCTTTGTAGCAAAGCCAACAGCATGGCAGAAAATGGAGAGGCTTGACCTCAGTGAGAGCAGAATCAATAATTTGGTTGAATTTGCAACTCCCTGGGAATTCTCTATATTGAGTGTGTGGCTATTTGACTCAGAGTTTAGCTAAGCAGCGGGAGGGGAAAAAACAATGGGACCTAATAATAGCAAGCTGTTAGCAACATCTCAAAATACCTAAGGCTGAGATTTAAATTGGAGTAAATAAAATCCTAACCTAGAATTTAAAAGAAAATCTTGGAAAATTAGATAATGATTGACAATTTAGGAAAACTTCTGACATATTCTTGGGGATCTAAATTCATATGTGCATATTCAAGGCTGTATGCGTGTTTACAAAAGACAGGATAAAGGAAAAGGCAGGAGTTACTCACTCTGACAGCTTGAGATCATAACAAGCAGGAGATTAAAGTGAAGTTTGTTTTGGGAATGGCCTAATATAGGAAAATGTACCTTCATAAGCAAATTCCCTGGGCAAAAGGTAACAGATATAAAGGCAACACATTTAATGAAATTGTCTGACCACAGTTGGCTGACCCAGACATGACCAGTGGAAAGTTTTACTTAATAAATGTTAAACACACACACACACACAAACACACACACACACACACACACACACACACACACACACAAATTAGTGGCCACACACTACTGGGAATGCAAAATCTGTAGAGTTAGTGCAGAAAACTGCAAAACAAAGAAATAGCAATGTCAATGAAAAAATATCCAGCCTAAGAGAAAGTTTATAAGAGTTTATTTGAGCCAAACTGACAACAATTTCCAGGAAGCAAAATTTCAATGGATTGAGAAAATGCTCAAGAAAATGGCGGTTTTGCAACTTACTTTATACATTAGAATCTAAGTAGGAGGATTACATGAAATCCATTGGTGGTAGAATAAGGGGGTGGGAGACAGCAAAGTGGGGAAATCTCTGGGATTAGATAAAAAGTAAATTGGAGAGATGGATACTTCTTTTACATTGGTGGGTACT
Organism: Rhinolophus hipposideros; assembly: GCF_964194185.1. Taxonomy (NCBI): domain Eukaryota; kingdom Metazoa; phylum Chordata; class Mammalia; order Chiroptera; family Rhinolophidae; genus Rhinolophus; species Rhinolophus hipposideros. Next base: position 48,722,165 of record NC_138059.1, read on the forward strand.
GGATAGTTAATAGCATTTTACAGCACATAGAGATAGTAATCAGGGGATAAGAACAACAATGAGGGACTGTAGTTTCCTGCTCTGGTATGGCAGGTTGTACTCTGAGGGGTTGGAAAAAAGGGATTACTCTGACATTCAAAGAGTGTGTTATCTTAGTTGTAAAAATAAAATAGACAGGCTCACTTAAGGTAAAGATTGACCTTTGTCAGAGGAAGCTACAGGCTAAAAATGTGACTACTGGCCATGACTTGCTTTTAAATAGTTAGGAATTTTTATGTTCAGACCATCCTATGTTGTTAGTTTTGGTCTCTGAGTATGTATATAAACAGGAAAAATGCCAATCAACAGAATATACTTCTACCTGGGCTTAGATTTTGGATGTAGTATACAAAGATTTCAAATTAGCTATATAAATACATTCAAATTACTAGAGAAAAGCATGTCAAAGAATTAAGGAAAGTGGCACAATGGTGTCTTACCAAATAAAAAATACCAATAAAGAAACAGAGATTATATATAAAAATAGAAAATATATAATTGAAATACTCACTAATTGAAATTAAACACTTACTAGAGGGGCTAAACAAGATTGGAGTTGGCAGAAGAAAGAATCAACAATCTTGAGTATAGACCAATAAAGATGATCTACTCTGAGCAGGAGAAAATGAAGTAATGAAAAATGAACAGAACCTCAGAAAACTGTATTGATGTCTTAAAATGTAAAAAAGGTATACTTCGTATGACAAAAAATAGTGAGCAGGGGCATACTGAAGCAAAGTCTCATCTAAATAATTGAATTTAGTTATTATTAATAAGAAATAGATTGATTTGAGTTGTTAACTGTAATCCTCTTAGTTAATGACAGCAAAAATAAAATGATAAAATAAAGAAGCAAAAGAGAATAAAAAATCTGCATTAGATAATCTCTAACAGAAAAGAAAGCAGGACTCAACAAATGGAGAGAAAAAAAATCCAATAAACATGGTAAACCATGAGCAAAATGACAGACAAATATTCTCCATTTACAGTAATTGCATTAGATACAAAGAGATTAAATGTCCCAGTTTAAGGCAGAGATTGGCAGAATGCATTAAAATGTTCAACTACATGTGGTTTATAAAAGGCATGATTAAGATTCAGAAAAATAAACAGATTGAAATTCACAGGATAGAAAACGATATACCACCGAAGAAGCAGTAAATCAAATGAAACTTAAATGACTACAATAATATCAGACACAATGGATTTTATTTTTTAATTTATTATTTTTTCCAATTATAATTCATGTTCAATGCTTTTCTGAATTAGTGTTTAATGAGGTGACAATGGTTAGTAAAGTCACATAGGTTTCAAGTATGACAGAATTGTGCATTCAATATTATTTTATACTAGTTTCTAATCCCTTCACTTTTTTCATCCAATTCCTGAATGCCCCTCCCATGTGGTAACCATCAGTTTATTCTCTGTGTTTATTAGTCTATTTCTGTTTTGTTTTTTTTTTTTTTCATTTATTTTGTTTTTTAGATTTTATATATAAATAAAATCATGGTATTTGGATTTCTTTGTTTGACTTATTTCACTTAGCATAATACCAAATAGATCCGTCCATGTTGCTGCTAATGGTAAGATTTCATTTTGTTCTATGGTTGAGTAGTATTCCATTGAACATATGTACCATATGTTCTTTATCTACTCATCTATTGATGGACACTTAGGTTGCTTCCGTTTCTTGGCTATTGTAAGTAGTGCTCCCGTGAACAAAGAGGTGTATATATCTTTTCAAATTAGTGTTTGGGATTTCTTCGGATAAATACCCAGAGGTGGAATTGCTGGGTCATAAGGTAGTTCTATTTTCAATTTTTTGAGAAAACTCCAAACCATTTTCCACAGGGGCTGCACAAATTTACATTCTCACCAACAGTGCATGAGGTTTCCCTTTTCTCTGTATTGTCACCAACACTTGTTTATTGATTTATTGATAGCCATTCTGACAGGTGTAAGGTGATATCTCATGGAGGTTTTAATTTGCACTTCTCTGATGAACAGTGACATTGAGCATCTTTTCATATGTCTATTAGCGATGTGTATGTCCTCCTTGGAAAAATGTCTATTCAAATACTCTGCCTATTTTTTAGTTGGATTGTTCTATTTTAGTTTATTATTATTATTATTATTATTATTATTATTGTTATTATTATTATTTTGTTGAGTTGTTTGAGTTCTTTATAAATTTTGTATATTGACCACTTATCAAATGTATCATTGGCAAATATCTCCTCCCATTCAATATGTTCTCTTTTCATTTTGTTGATGGTTTCCTTTGCTGTGCAAAACCTTTTTAGTTTGAGTGTCCCATTTGTTTCTTTTTTCTTTTGTTTCCCTTGAGGGAAGAACTACATCAGAAAAAAATATTACTGAGAATAATATAAGAGAGTTTACTGTCTATGTTTTCTCAGAGTTTTATAATTTTAGTGTTACATTTAAGTCTTTAATCTATTTTAAATTTATTTTTATATGTGGTATAAAGAGGTGTTCTAGTTTCATCTTTTTGCATATATTGGTCCAGTTTTCCCAGCACTATGTATTGAACAGACTGTCTTTACCCACTGTGTATTCTTGCCTCCATTGTCATAGATTTATTGTCTATATAAACCTGAGCTTATTTTTGGACTCTTCATTCTGTTCCATTTATCTATGTGTCTGTTTTTATGCTAGTCCCATGCCATTTTGATTACAATGGCCTTGTAATATAATTTGATATCAGGTAGAGTGGTATCTCTGACTTTGTTGCTCTTTTTCAAGATTGCTGTGATTATTTGGGTTTTGTTGTTCCACATAAATTTTAGGATTATTTGTTCTAGTTTGTTAAAGTTGTCACTGGCATTTTGGTACAGATTGCATTGAATCTATATATTGCTTTGGATAATATGGGCACTTTAACAGTATTAATTCTTCCTATCATGAGACTGGTATATGCTTCTATTTATTTGTATCTCCTTCAGTTTCTTTCTTCAAAGTCTTATAATTTTCTGAGTATAGGCCTTTTATCTCCTTGTTTAGATTAATTTCTAGGTATTTTATATTTTCTTGATGCAATTGTAAGTGGGGCTGTTTTTTCTATTTCCCTTTCTGATAGTTTGTTATTGGTATATTAAAGTGAAACCGATTTCTGAATATTCATTTTGTATCCTTCTACTTTATTGAATTCATTTATCAATTCTAACATTTTTTTTTATGAATCTTTAACATTCTCTCTATATCATCATGTATTCTGCAAATAATAGTTTTACTTCTCCCTTTCCAATCTGGATACCTTTCTTTTCTTTTTCTCTTTCTTTCCTTCTTTCTTTTCTTTCTTTCTTTCTTTCTTTCTTTCTTTCTTTCTTTCTTTCTTTCTTTCTTTCTTTCTTTCTTTCTTTCTTTCTTTCTTTCTTTCTCTCTCTCTCTCTCTCTCTCTCTCTCTCTCTCTCTCTCTCTCTCTCTCTCTCTCTCTTTCTTTATTTCTTTCTTTTTTGGTCTGTTTGCTGTGGATAGGACTTCAATAGTATGTTGAATAGAAGTGGTGAAACTGAACATCTTTGTCTTGTTCCTTATTTTAAGGAATAGCTTTTCCCCATTAAGTATATTAGCTGTGGGTTTGTCATATATAGCCTTTATTATGTTGAGGCATATTCCCTCTATTCCTACTTTGCTGAGAGTTTTTATCATAAATGGATGCTGGATTTTGTCAAATGCTTTTTCTGCATCTATTGATAAAAATCATATGATTTTTATCTTTCATTTGTATGTGGTATATCACAATAATTAATTTACAGATATTAAGCCAAACATTAAGCCAAGAATGCATCCCACCTGATCATGGTGTATGATAATTTTAATGTATTGTTGAATTTGGTTTGCTAATGTTTTGTCGAGGATTTTTACATCTATGTTCACCAGGGATATTGGCCTGTAATTTTCTTGTTTGTAATGTCTTTGTTTGTTTGTGAAATCAGGATAATGGTAGCTTTGTAGAATGAGCTTGGGAGACATTCCTCTTAAATTCTTTTGGAATTGTTTGAGAAGAATAGATTTTAATTCTTCTTTGAATGTTAGGTTCAATTCACCTGTGAAGCCATCTGATCCAGGACTTTTGTTTTTTGGGAGTTTTTTCTATTACTAATTCAATTTTATTAGTAGTAATAGGTCTGTTTATATTTTTTGTTTCTTCTTGATTCAGTCTTGGAAGACTGTACGTTTTTAGGAATCTATCCATTTCTTCTAGATTGTCTATTTTGTTCACATATAATGGTTCATTGTATTTGCTTATAATGTTTTGTATTTCTGTGGTGTCAGTTGTCATTTCTCCTATTTTATTTCTAATTTTAATTATTTGGTTCCTCTCTCTTTTTTCTTGATGCATCTGGTTCAAGGTTTATCAATTTTGATTATCTTTTCAAAGAAGTAGCTCTTTGTTTCACTGATCATTTGTATTGTTTCTTTAGACTCTATTTTATTTATTTCCACACTAATATTTATTATTCCCGTCCTTCTACTCACTTTGGGCTTTGTTTGTGTGTTTTTTTTCTACTTCCTTTAAGTGTAATGGTAGATATTTTATTTGAGATTTTTCTTGTTTTTTGATGTACGCCTCTATTGCTGTGTATTTCTTTCTTAAGATGACATTTGCTATGTCCCATAGATATTGGACCATTTTGTTTTCATTTTATTTGTCTCAAAATATCTTTTGACTTCTTTCTTGATCTTATTGTTAGCATTATTGTTTAGTACCATGTTATTTAGACTCCATGTATTTGTGTGTGTTTCCTTTTTTTTTTCCTTGTAATTGATTTGGAGTCAGACCATTGTGGTCAGAGAAGATGCTTGGTATGATTTCAATCTTCGTAAATTTACACAAACTTGTTCATGGCCAAGAATGTACTGTATCTCAGAAATGTTCCATGTGCTCCTAAAAAGAATGTATCTTCTGCTGCTTTGGGATAAAAAAAATATCAATTAAATCCATCTATGTTATTTAAGGCCACTCTTTCCTTGTTGATTTTCTTTCTGTAATATTTGACAATGTTTCAGTTGGGTGTTAATGTCCTTTATGACTGTCAATCTATACCTTTATGCCTGTCAGTATTTGTTTTATACATTTAGGTTGAGTGCATAAATGACTGTTGAGTGCATAAGTGTTTACAAGGGTTACATTTTCTTGTTGCTTTGATCCCTTTATCATTATGAAATGTCCTATTTTGTCTCTTATAACCTTTGTTTTAAAGTCTGTTTTTTTTCCCTAATATAAGTATTGCTACCCCAGTTTTTTTTTTTTTCCTTTCCATATTCTTGAAATATCCTTTCTATCCCTTTTCTTTCATTCTGTGTGTGTTTTGATCTGAAGTGGGTCTTTTATAGACAGCATATGTATGGGTCTTCTTTTCTTATCCACTCATCTATCTTACATCTTTTGATTGGAGCATTTAATCCATTTACATTTGAGGTAATTATTGATAGGTAAGTAATTATTTCTATTTCATTACTTTTATTTGTATTTTATCTTTTTCTCCTTTCTCCTTAAAGAAGTCTTTTTAACACTTCATATAATACTGCTATGGTGGAGATGAACTCTTTAGCTTTTTCTTATCTGGGAAGCTTTTATGTCTCCTTCAATTTTACTGGGTAGAATAGTCTTGGCTGTAGTTCCTAGCTTTTAATCACTTTGAATATTTTGTGCCAATCCTTATGACCTGCAAAGTTATTGTTGACAAATCAGCTGACAGTTTTATGGACACAATACTCCCTTCTAGTTAACTAACTGCCTTTCTCTGCTATTTTTAAGATTCTCTCTTTGTCTTTAATCTTTGGCATTTATGGTATTTCTTGGTGTTGGCTTGTTTAGGACTCTGTACTTCCTAGACTCGCATGTCTGTTTTCTTTGACAGGTTAAGGAAGTTTACAGTCATTATTTCTTCCGGTAGGTTCCCAATCACTTACTCTCTCTTTTCCTTCTGGCGTCCCTGTAATGTGAATGTTGTTGTGCTTGATGTTGTCCTTTTTTTTTTTTTTCTTTTTGTTGTTTTGATTATGTGTTTTCTGCTGCCTTGTCTTCCAAATTGCTGATTTGATCCTCTGCTTAATCTAATATGCTGTTGATTCCTTCTAGTTTATTTTTTTATTTAAGTTATTTCATTCTTTATTTCTCCCTGGTTCTTTATTATAGTTTCTATGTCCTTTCGTAATGTTTACAATCTCTTTGCTGAAGTTTTCACAAAGTTCCTTGAACGTCCTTATTATCAGTGTTTTGAACTCTGTAACTGGTAGAGGGATTGCCTCTATTTCATGTATTTCTTTTCTTGTAGTTTTCCTTTGTTCTCTCATTTGGGATATGCTTGTTTATCTATTCATTGTAGTTTCTTTTCTGTGTTTGTTTCTATGTAGTAGGTAGATCTCCTACATCTTTCAGTCTTGGCAGGGTAGTCTTATATAATAGGTGTCCTGTAGCACCCAGTGACACATTGTCTCTTGTCACTTGAGCTGGGTGCTCCAGGATTGTCCTTTGTATGGGTTGTGTGTACACTCCTGTTGCAGTTGAGCTTTCACTGCTGTTGGCACATCAATGGGTGTGATTGACCCTCAAGCTGACTGGATCTGAGGATTTACCACGACTACAGCTTACAAGCTGCTGTGTGGTGGCTGGCCCCATGGAGCAGTATTTTCCCCAAAAGGCTCTAGTGACTACCAAGACCATCTTTTGGATGTGCTGCTTGTGAGCTAATTGGGTGATGTTCTGTTGTGACTGAAATTGGCCACAGACTGTGTTGGTTCTGGGACCTCTGGGAAAAAATTCCTGTGTAGTCCAGTTCAGTAGCTGCCTATGACTGGCCCAGGTCTATAAAGTGATCCATGGTTGGTAGCCTTTTGTGTTCAACCTGGAAGCTCATGGCACAGGCCATGCTGGGAAATGAGGGCCACTGCATAGGTCCTGGGGCAGCTCACCATAAGTCACAGGGTACTCCAAAACCTACCGCTGCCTGCCAGCTGACTGTAAGGCTCAGATACTGAAAGAGCTTTGGGTAGTATACCTGTTCAGTGAGGCAGGGTCTCAAGGAGTCATTAGGGTGGTGCAAGTTGTGTTCACCAGGATAATGCAGGTTCACATTTGGCATCAATGCTTAGCCTGAAGCTAGTCATGAAAAGGCACAGGATGCAATGAGGCCAGCTGCTACCAATAGGGTTTGTGGATCTTTGAGAGTTTTTAAACAAAGCAGTGGGACAAGGCCAGCTATCTGCTGCCAAAAAAAGCCTCTGGTGGTATGGGGATTGCATGAGGCAGGGTTTGTTTCATAGTGTCATCAGGGAGGAGTGAGTGGTATTCACCAGGACAATACAGATTCAGATTTGGCTGTGTGGTGGTAAGGCTCAACACATTAAAGATGGTGCCCACCTGCCAGCTGTGTGGGAGGAGGGCTCAACACAGGAATAATGGTGGCTTTCCCTCTAGCTCTTGCCCTGAAACCGCACACCTCAGTCTCTGGCACCTCCCAAGCTGCCATCCCTCTGCTGGAGTGCAGGGTGAGTGCTTGCAAGTGAGTGAGTCTGTGCACGGGAACTTTAAGGGAGCACCTGGGTTTCCAGCATTTTCCTGTCTCACCCAGATGGATGGAATCACTGCGTATTTTTACAGTCGGAAGTTATTGGACTGGTACTCTGAGCTGGACAGTCTGATGTAAGGCTGGGACCTTTTGCTCCTCAAGTGGGGACCTCTGCAGCTGAGATATCACTCTTGATTCTAAACTACCAAGTATGGGTATGGGACCAGCCCATCTCACATCAGCCCCTCCAACCAATCTAGATGTGGCTTCTTCATTATGTCCTTAGTTATAGGACTTCTGTTCAGCTAGTTTTTAGGTTGTTCCACAGGTTGATTTATTCTATAATTTAGTTGTAATTTTGATGTGGTCACATGGGGAGGTGAACACAGAGTTTATCTACTTTGCCATCTTGATGGGAACTCTAGCCAGATAAAATAAACTTTAAAACAATAATTGTTACTTGAGAAAAAATAACATTTTAAAGGTATAAAAGGGTGAATCTGTAAGAAAAACATACCAATTATAAATATACAGGTACCCAATAATATTACTTCAAATACATGAAGCAAAAACACACAGAACTGAAAAGAGATATAAACAATTCAACAATACTAGTTGGAAACATCAATACCACTTTTACAATTATCATTACAACTGGGGTGAAGATGAATGAGTACAGACTTGAAAAACAGAAGAAAACAGCTAGTTTGTTTAGACATCTATGGGACCCTCCACCTAACATCAGCAGAATATATACATTTTTCTCAACATTTCATAGACCACTCTTCAGGATAAACGACATGCTATCTCATGCAAAAACCCAACAAATTCAAAATGATTGAAACCATACAAAACATATTCTCTATCAAATAGATTCAATTGAAATAACAGAAGAGAATTTGGGAAATTCAAGATTATGGTTGATTCTTGTTACTTGTGATAAGTTCTATAAAGCCATAAACACTAAGTCAGCAAATATGGAACCTTTGCTTTTAGGGGAAATACAGGGTTACCCATTGCAAGTCTCTGGTTATAGCATGTTCATCAACTAATTAATACATAACTTTGTTTTATTTGTGTTTCTTTTTAAAGACAACTTACTTAATATTATTGCTAGTTAATTAACACTGAAATCCCAGCCAACAGCACTATAATGCATGCCCAAACAAAGTTCATCTAACACATGTATTTTCTCTGCAAACACATCACAATTTTCTTGTACTTAGGAACACTAAAAAGCACTTCAGCATTATCTTTGGGGGACAATTTAAACAGAAAATTACAAATACAAAAATGTTAAAAACTTAACACTATATAAACTGCAACAAGGGTACTTTTTTTGTACACACTTTACAGTTTGAGAGCAGAAACAGGAAATCAGAGTACCACCTTGTTTGACATCTGTTGGGAGAGAGCATGTTGGTGTGACTAAAATATTTTACTGCTCTACATATATTCATGAATGACCTGGAAAGCACCACAACTACTTATTATGGAATACAAAAATTTTGCAAGTAGATAAATTTGCAAATATAGAATCTTGGAATTTGCAACTTATGAGGAGGGAAAAAAAAACCTCCTATATTGTTAGTGGGTCAAAGGTAAAATTATAAGAGAAATTAGGAAATATTTTGAGATAAAATAAAAACAAACATGACAATTTATGAAATGCATATAGAGCAGTGATTGAGGAAGACTTATACCTATAAATGTGTACATTAAAAAAGAAAAAAAAATGATCACAAATCAATATTTTAACAGCTTTCCAAGTAAGAAAAAATAACAAAATAAAGATTAGACCAGAAAAATATGAAATAGAAGGAAAAAAACAATACAGAATATCAACAAAATCAAAAGTTGGTTCTTTAAAAGGTCAACAGAATTGAAAATCCCTTAGCAAGTCTGATTAAAAAAAAAAAGACTCAGATTGCTAAAATCATTGAGGAGAGAGAAGACATCATTACTGATCTAACAGTTAAGAAAAAAAAGAATACAGTGAACAACTTCATGCAAAAATTAGATTACTTAGATGAAAGGATGAAATTTATATAAAGACACAAACGACAAAAAATGACCATTGAAGAAATTTTTGATTATATCTCTTAAAAGTAGATACTAAATTAATAATTTAAGCATTTCCATAAAAAAGTGACTTCACTAGTGAAGAAAATATTAATTTGAACGGATATATGCACCCCTAGGTTTATTGCAGCATTATTTATAGTAGTCAAAGTATGGAAATAACTTATGTGCCCATCAATGGATGAATTGGAAATGATGATGTGGTCTATATAACACACAATGTAATACACTCAGCCATAAAAGATATGAAATATTGCCATTTGCAACATGGATGGACTTTGAGTCAGACAGAAAAGGATACATTCCACATGATTTCACCCATATATGGATTATAAAATAAAAAAGAAACGAAACAAAACAAAGATAAACTCACAGATAAAGACAACATATTGGTGGTTACCAGAGGGGAAGAGAATAGGGGGCAGAGTGAAATTAGTAAAGCAGGTCAAATGCACGGTGACAGACGGAATTTAGACTTGGTGGTGAACATGACAGTGTATACTAGTTGTTACAATTGTGTTTGCAACTTGTTCTGAACAATGTTGCTAACCTTTTTTGATATCAGAGAGATTATTCATTATAAATTTGTACCAACGGGACAAACAGTTAATTAAGTTTACTATTTGGAAGTGCTGAAAAGGCTGCGTGAAAAAGTTAGACAACCTGAACTTTTTGCCAATTCATGGCTCTTGCATCACGACAATGCACCAGCTCACACAGCACTGTTGGTGAACAAATAACTGCATTGACATACCCTCCCTACTCACCTGATCTGGCCCCCCAATGACTTCTTTCTTTACCCAAAGATAAATGAAATATTGAAAGAAAGATATTTTGATGACATTCAGGACATCAAGGTAACACTACAACAGCTCTGATGGCAATTCCAGAAAAAGATTTCCAAAATTGCTTTGAAGGTTGGCCTAGGCGCTGGTGTCAGTGCATAGCTTCACAAGGGGAGTACTTCAAAGGTGACCAGAGTGATATTCAGCAATGAGGTATGTAGAACTTTTTCTAGGATGAGTTCGCAAACTTAATTGTCAGACTTCATATAGTATTGTACATCAGAAACTAATATGACATTTTAACTAATGTGACCTCAGTTAAAAATATATAGGACAAAAAGTTATTCCGATCCAGATCAAAATGGCAGCGTGAGGTGAGCCTCTGTAAAGCTCCCCTAGAATTTACAACTAATCAGACAACAAAAACTCCACAAAGGACTCCCATCACAGCAGACAGGCAAGATGAAGAGGTCCACTACTGAATTCACCTCCAGGAGGGCGAATCGCGCAAGCGGGGAGGAGGGAAGGGAGAAGTGCGGGAACGGAACCGCTCGGATGCAGGACAAAGACCTAGGTCAGTGCTCCGAGCTCGCTGCATTCCGGAACTTCCACAGATGCGGGAGAGGGACGAACTCGGACTGCTAGGGCTCCGCTTCCGGCCCACAGGGCTGAGGGGGCAGCATATAGCACGGCTGAACCCAACAGACCTCGGAGAAAAGACTGAGGGAAGTAGGCTGAAAACTGTGGTTTAAGCCCTCATTGCCAAGCAGAGAATGGAAGCCTTAGGCACTGAGACTAGCCACCCCCTTCCTACCCTCCCAGAGCTCGCTGGCCCACACCTGCCCGATGCTAAAAGCGGAACAGTAGCAGTGTCATATCAAAAGAACAGAATATTTGCTGTTCTGAGAACTGTGGACCGCAGACACAGATTCGCAACCCAACTAGTTCCGGCAAAAAAGAGGGAGCTGTGGAAGCAGAACCGGCAATGGTTTTGGTCACCGCCATTGCTCTGGGCCACCTCTCACAACTCACCCCGCCCATAACCCGACCTATCTGGGCGGATCCCTGCAGGAGTAAACAGAACTGCTGAAACATACGGGCTCTGAATCGGGTGCAGAAAGAGCTTTGAAACTTCAAAAGCTCTCCGCACCCCCACAGGGACGTGACGCCCTATGACCCAGGTGAACTGTTAACAGAGGAGAGGCCAGTCTCCCAGGGAATCCCCCCATTGTGTGAGAAGCTGGAAAAGTGCAGAGAAAATATAGCACTACTGTGTCAGAGAGACCTCTTCCTATCAACCTGTTGCAGAAGCCACTCCTGTAGATGTCTAGGAAGAGAAATAATAAATCATTAATTGCTATGAATAACCAAGGCAACAAGACAGCTCAGAAAGAAAGTGAAAAGTCTCCAGAAAAGGAACTTAAAGATATGGAAATATGTGACTTAAATGATAGAGAATTCAAGATTGCAGTTCTGAAAAACCTCAAAGAGATGCAAGAAAACACAGAAAGGCAATTTAATGAACTCAGAAACGCAATCAAAGAACAACACGAGCATTTTACGAAAGAGATTAAAATTTTAAAAAAGAACCAAATGGAATTTCTGGAGATTAAGAACTCAATAAAAGAAATTAAGAATGAAATAACCAGCTTAGGTAGTAGAGTTGACCAGATGGAGGAAAGAATCAGTGACATCGAAGATAGAAACGTGGAAATTACACAGATGGAAGAAGAAAGAGACTTCAGACTTAAAAGAAACGACAGAACTCTACAAGAACTTTCTGACTCCATCAGAAAGTGCAACTTTCTGACTCCATCAGAAAGAGCAATATAAGAATAATGGGCATACCAGAAGGAGAAGAAAGAGACAAGGGAACAGAGAATATACTCAAAGAAATTGTCAATGAGAACTTCCCAAATTTGTGGACAGAACTGGATCCTCGAATCCAAAAAGCAAATAGAACACCTAATTACCTCAATTCCAACAGGCCTTCTCCAAGGCACATTACATTCAAGCTGTCTCAAATTAACACTAAAGAAAGAATCCTCAAGGCAGCCAGGGAAAAGAAGACGGTAACCTACAAAGGAAAGCCCATTAGATTATCATCCAATTTTTCAGCAGAAACTCTACAAGCCAGGAGGGAGTGGAACCAAATATTCAAACTATTGAAAAAGAGAAATCCTGAGCCAAAAATAATATATCCAACAAAGATATCCTTTAGATATGAAAGAGGAATAAAGACCTTTCCAGACATACAGAAGCTGAGGGAATTTTCTAATACACGACCTGCACTACAAGAAATACTAAAGGAGGCTATTCGACCACCATCAACAGGGACAATTTGTGGCAACCGAAACATAAAAAGGGGGAGTGTAAAGGCCTGAACCGGAATATGGAAATGGAGAAAGTAAGCGTGCTGAAGAAAATGGAATACACTAAATATTAAACTTTCTTTCACATAATCTTAAGGGTAACCACTCAAAAAAAAAAATCCAGAACTGAAATATGTACTGCAATAAAAGAAGAAACAGAGGGAAACATCATAGTACACCACCACACAGAAATAATAGACAACAACAAAAAGGCAAAGAAACAATGGAGTCACAGGCTTACCAGATAACTAAAGATAGAATGACAGGAAATCCTCACGTATCAATAATCACCCTAAATGTAAATGGACTGAACTCATCAATAAAAAGGCACAGAGTAGCAGATTGGATCAAAAAACTAAACCCAACCATATTCTGTCTCCAAGAGACACATCTCAGCTACAAGGAAAAGCATAGACTCAAAGTGAAAGGGTGGAAATTGGCACTCCAAGCAAATGGTACCCAGAGAAAATCAGGTGTAGCAAAAATGATATCAGATGAAATAGACTTCAGGGTGAAAAAGATAACAAGAGACAAAGATGGACATTTCATAATGGTAAAGGGGACTATACAACAAGAAGACATAACAGTCATCAATATTTATGCCCCCAATCAGGGAGCACCAAAGTACACCAAGCAACTACTAACAGAACTGAAGGGAGAAATTGACCAAAATGCAATTATACTAGGGGACTTAAATACATCATTGACAGCTATGGATAGATCATTCAAACAGAAAATAAATAACGAAATTGCAGCCCTAAATGACACATTAGATGAAATGGACATCATTGACATATATAGAGCACTTCATCCTAAAACATCAGACTATACATTCTTTTCGAGTGTACATGGAACATTCTCAAGGATAGACCATATATTGGGACATAAAAGCAGCCTCAGCAAATTTAAGAAGATTGAAATCATACCAAGCATATTCTCTGATCACAAGGCTTTGAAATTGGATATCAACTGTGAAAAGAAAGCAAAAAGAAACACAAATACATGGAGATTAAACAACATACTTTTAAAGAACGAATGGGTCAAAGAAGAAATTAGAGGAGAGATCAAAAGATACATAGAAACAAATGACAATGTAAATACATCCTACCAAAATTTTTGGGATGCCGCGAAAGCAGTTTTAAGAGGGAAATTTATATCATTACAAACCTATCTCAAGAAACAAGAAAAATCCCAAATAAATAACTTCATGTTACACCTCAAAGAACTAGAAAAAGAAGAACAAGTGAAACCCAAGGTCAGCAGAAGAAAGGAAATAACAAAAATCAGAGCAGAGCTAAGTGAAATAGAGAACAAAAAGACAATAGAAAAAATTAATGTGACAAAGAGCTGGTTCTTTGAAAAAATTAATAAAAACGACAAACCCTTGGCTAGACTCACTAAGATAAAAAGAGAGAAGACACTAATTAACAAAATCAGAAATGAGAAAGGGGAAGTTATCACGGACACCACAGAAATACAAAGGATCATTCAAGAATACTATGAAGGACTATATGCCACCAAATTCAATAACCTAGAAGAAATTGACAAGTTCTTAGAAACATATAGCCTTCCAAGGCTGAACCATGAAGAACTGGAAAATCTAAACAGCCCGATCACCAGTAAAGTAATTGAATCAGTCATTAAAAACCTTCCCAAAAGCAAAAATCTGCTACCAGATGGCTTCACTAGTGAATTCTACCATACCTTCAAACAGGATCTAATCCCAATCCTGCTCAAACTCTTCCAAAAAATTGAAGAAGAGTCAGTACTCCCTAACTCATTTTATGAGGCCAACATTACCCTGATACCAAAACCTGGTAAGGACAACACAAAAAAAGAAAACTACAGACCTATATCTCTGATGAATACTGATGCAAAAATCTTAAACAAAATTTTAGCAAATCGAATACAACAATGCATTAAAAAGATTATTCATCACGACCAAGTGGGGTTCATCCCTGGGGCACAAGGATGTTTCAACATCCCCAAATCCATCAATGTGATACATCACATAAACAAAATAAAGGACAAAAATCATATGATTATATCAATTGATGCAGAAAAAGCATTTGACAAGATACAACATCCATTTAGATTAAAACACTTAATAAAATAGGTATAGAAGGAAAATACCTTAACATAATAAAGGCCATCTATGAGAAGCCCTCAGCTAATCTCATAATTAATGGTGAAAAACTGAAGATCTTTGCTCTACGTTCAGGAACACGACAGGGCT
This sequence comes from Rhinolophus hipposideros, assembly GCF_964194185.1. NCBI lineage: Eukaryota > Metazoa > Chordata > Mammalia > Chiroptera > Rhinolophidae > Rhinolophus > Rhinolophus hipposideros. The sequence continues at coordinate 48,737,214 of NC_138059.1, forward strand.
CTCCCCTATCACCTCTGCTTTTCAACATAGTGTTGGCAGTCCTTGCCAGAGCCATCAGGCAAGAGAAAGAAATAAAAGGCGTCCAAATTGGGAATGAAGAAGTTAAAATATCACTCTTTGCAGATGACATGATACTATATATAGAAAACCCTAAAGACTCCACCAAAAAGCTGTTAGAAACAATCAACGAATACAGTAAAGTTGCTGGCTACAAAATCAACGTACAAAAGTCCATTGCATTCCTATATACTAACAATGAAATCTCACAAAAAGAAATACAAAAAACAATTCCCTTTGCAATTGCAGCAAAAAGAATAAAATACCTAGGAATAAATTTTACCAAGGATGTGAAGGATTTATATGCTGAAAACTATAAGACATTTTTGAAAGAAATTGAAGATGACACAAAGAAAAGGAAAGACATTCCGTGCTCATGGCTTGGAGGAATCAACATAGTTAAAATGGCCATATTACCCAAAGCAATATACAGATTTCACCCCAGTCAGAATGGCTATCATCAACAGGACAAATAGCAACAAGTGTTGGAGAGGCTGTGGAGAAAAAGGAACCCTCATCCACTGTTGGTGGGAATGCAGACTGGTGCAGCCGCTATGGAAGGCAGTGTGGTGGTTCCTCAAAAAATTACGAATAGAATTACCATATGACCTAGCAATCCCTCTTCTGGGTATCTACCCAAAGAATCTGAAATCATTTATACATAAAGACACGTGTGCTCCAATGTTCATTGCAGCTTTGTTTACGGTGGCCAAGACATGGAAACAACCAAAATGTCCTTTAATAGATGAATGGATAAAGAAGTTGTGGTATATATACACAATGGTATACTATTCAGCGTTAAGCAAAGATGATATAGGAACATTTGTGACAACATGGATGGATCTTGAGAATATAATGCTAAGCGAAATAAGTCAGACAGAAAAAGCAGAGAACCCTATGATTTCACTGATATGTGGTATATAAACCAAAAACAAGACAAACAAATGAGAAACAAGAACTCATAGACACAGACAATAGTTTAGTGGTTACCAGAGGGTAAGGGGGGTGGGGGGAGGGAGATGAGGGTAAGGGGGATCAAATATATGGTGATGGCAGGAGAACTGACTCTGGGTGGTGAACACACAATGGGATTTATTGATGATGTAATACGGAATTGTACACCTGAAATTATGTAATTTCATTAACAATTGTCACCCCAATAAATAAATTTAAAAAAATATATATATAGGACATGACCAAGTGAGATTTATTACAAGAATTCATGATTGGTTTAACAACCCCAAATCAATCAATGAAATAGACCATACTAAAAGTTTTTAAATATATATCATTTCAATAGAGACAGAAATAGCTTTGACAAACCCAACACCTTTTCATTATAAAAATACTCAATTTAGGAATAGAAGGGACATTTCTTAACCTGATAAAAGGTATCGGTGAACAACCCACAGTTAGCATCATACTTAGTAGCAAGAAGACTGAATGTTTTTCTGATAAAGTCAGAACAAGCTAAGATTGTCTGTTCTCACCACTCTTATTCAACATTGTACTGGATGTTCTAACCAGGACAATTAGGAAATAAAAACTATCTTGATTCACACGTGCTATGATTTATATATTTAAAAATATAAAGAATTCTCTAAAATACTATTTTAATTAATAATTGATTTCAGCAATGTAGCAACATAAAAATATCAATTGCATTTGTATATACTAGTAATAAAAAAATTCCCCCCAAAATTAAGAAAGCAATTTTACTTACATTAACATCTAAATGAATAAAATAAACAAAATTATAACAAAATAAGTACAAAACTTTTATACTGAAACCAATATAACATTGTTATAAAAAAATAAGAATATTTGCATAAAAGAAATGACAGTCTATATTCATTAATCAGAAGATAATATTGTGAAAAAGGCAGTTTCTCTCTAAATTAAACAATAGATTCAATATTAATGTTTTCAAAATGACAGCTGTTTTTATCATGGAAATTGACAAGCTAATTCTAAAATTTTATGAAAATGCAAGAAATCTAGAGTAACCAAAATAGTTGAGAATAAATGAAGTTGGAGAATTCTTCTTAATTTCAATATTTATTACAAAGCTTTGGTAATCAGACAGTGTATTGATTACTCTGGCATAAGGGTAGACATAGATCAATAAAATAGTATTTACAGTCCAAAATCAAACCTTCCCATTTACAGTTAGCTAATTTTGGATAAGGTTGCCAGGGCAATTCACTTAAGAAAAAATAATCTTTTCAATAAATGTTGCTATAACAACTGGATATCCTCATGCAAAAGAATGATTTTGAAACCTTACGTTAAAGCATAAGAAAATTAACACAAAATCAACCTTAGAACTAAATATAAGAGCTAAAATTAAAAAACCCTTATAAGAAAATATGCATGTTATTTTACATCCTGTGACATGTATATATATACATATATATGTATATATATAATTTCATATATATAATATATGTAATATTTAATTTACATATATATAATTATAGTTGACATTCAACATTATTCTACTTCAGCTTCAGTTGTACAGCACAGTGGTCAGACATTTACACAATCTTTGAAATGATCCCCTGATAAGTCCACTATCCATCTGGCACATAATCTTTCCAACATTATTGATTATATCCCCCATACTTTATTTCACTGTATATCCCTGTATCTGTTTTGTGACTACCAATTTTTACTTTCTAATCCCTTCACATTCTCTCCTATCCTCCAAAACACATCAGTTTTTTTCTCTGTATCTCTGAGTCTATTTCTATTTTGTTTGCTCGTTTATTCTGTTCTTTAGATTCCACATATAAGTGAAATCATGTGGTATTTATTTTTCTCAGTCTTACTTATTACGCTTAACATAATGTTCTCTAGGTCTATCCTTGATTTTGCAAATGTTAAGATTTTGCCAATGGTATTATAACAGCTACTATATATGATTTCAGAGGGGTAGTAGACTTTGGGGGGTATCACATTGTGAGGGGTCTAAATGTCTAATCATTATATTTTGCATGCCTGAAACTAATGTTAAAAATTATATAAAATTAAAAAAACAAAATATGTTATTATATCTTTGTTACTTTGAATTAGCAATGGTTTCACAGATAGGATACCAAGACACAAATATGTGTGTGCGTGTGTGTATGTTTATGAATACATTATATATATAATAATATTTCAAATTAAATAGCATGATTCATACTTTACTCTTATTTTTGTAATCACTTAAGCCATTCTAATTCCTATTTTATAGACATTTTAGAATTATCACGTCTTGAATTATCTCATTGGCACTTTGATAGGGATGGCATAAGTCATATCAATGTGAGGAGAAGTGACAACTTTACTATGTATATGTCTTGAAGCAATGAAAACAGAATAGTTTTCTATTTCTGTAGACCTTTTTGATTTATGTCTTATGCATTGTGTAGTTTTTATCATACAAACCTTATGCATGTTTGCATAAGTTTGCATTTAGTTAAATATTATTTTTTAATTTTTTTGAGAGAATGTAAATGGTATTTCTTTTTAAATTTTGTTTTTCAAATAGTAATGTTATTATGTAGAAGTATAATTTTTATTTATATTGCATTCTGAAATCTGTATAAATATACTTATTAGTCCTAGATTTTTTATTTTTAAGATTTATTCCGTTTATCTACATAAATCATAAAGGCATGCAAATAAGGAAAGATATATTTTCTTTGTAAAATCTGTTCATATTACTTTTATTTTCTTGGCTATTGTCGTGGCTACAAATTTAATACTATATTGAATACCTTTGTGGACATTCTCCATTAATTTCTTACTTTAGCAGAAAGCATTTTATAATTCATCATTAAGTATGTTATTAACTTTAGTACTTTAAATAATTTTTTCTCAGGTTGAGTTCTATTTTCATTTCAATTTGTTGAAAGTTTTCACTTTCAACTAATGATTGTGTATCAACTAATATGACCATGTAAGTTTTCTTGTTTAGGTTGTTATTATAATGGGATGTATTAATTTATTTTCAAATATTGAACCAATATTACATTCCTGGGATAAACCCTACTTGATAAATATGTGTAATTCTTTATATATAGTTGAATTCTATTTGTCAAAAATCTGTATATTTGTATATTTGCTTTTATATCTATAAGAGATATTGATCTGTAGGGTTTTGTTTGTTTGTTTGTTTTGGTATTTTTTCTTTTTTCTTTCTAACTTTTCCGTACTATCTTTGCCTGGTTTTGATATCAGGATAACAGTAGCCTTATAAAATAAGTTGGAAATATTCTTCTCTCCACTTTTATTTTCTGGAAAATATTATGTACATTTGTTATTAATTCTTCTTTAAAAGTTTGATAGAGCTCTCTAGTGGAACCATCTGAGCAGAGGATTTCGTTGTTGGCATATTTTAAAATTATTAATTCAATTTACTTAATCTATAAATATTCAAATCACTCATTCTTATCAGATAACTTGTAATTTTTACTTTCAAGATCTTGGTCAATTTTATGTAAGTTGTCAAATTTATGTGTGTAGACATTTTCATAGCATTTCCTTATTGTCACTGTGAAGTCTGGAGATTCTGTAATTATATCAGTTTCCTTTTTGATATTAGTAATTGGTGCCTTCTATTTTTCTGTTAATCTTGCTAAAGAATTCTCAAAGACCCAGAATTATTTTCTCATGATTTTCTCTACTGAATTCTGTTATCAATTTAATGAATTCTTCTATTATCTTCATTAGTGGCTTCTTTTTTATTTCTTTGGTTTTACAATGCTCTTCTTTTTCTAACTTCCCAAGATGGGATTTTACGATTGTTTATTTGAAATTTCCTTGTTTCTGATAAAAGCATTTAATTCTATAGTTTTCTTAGTAGCATTACATTTACTGCATTCCACAAATTTTGATATATTGCATTTCTCTTTTCACTCAATTCAATGTGTTTTTAATTTCCTTAAGGCTTCCTCTTTGACAGATGGACTTTTTGAAAAGTGTGATGTTATTTTTCAAGTATTGGGGGACTTTTCTATTATCTTTCTAGAATTAATTTCTAGTCTGACCCGGTTGCTCAGAGAACATATTCTGTATGATTTCACTTTTTTTTTTTTTTTTTAAATTAGGTGACATTATCTTTGTGGTCCAGGATATGCCTTTATTAGAGCTTGGTAAGAGTAGAAGTGTAGGCTTTTCACTCCACCTTTGCTGGTCGGAGCAGCAGCAGGGTCACAATTTTACTGTAACATTTGGCTAAAGTAGAGCAATTAATGTGTGTAAGCTTTCTGCCAGGCTATACTGCCCCTTTTCAGGTCATATGGTTAGATAAAGTGGATGTCTCCTGGGTTTTTTTATTTTTATTTATTGGCACTTATTGGTATTTCCGGGTTGCCAGACTCTCCACTATCTTATTTGGGATATACAGAGGGTGCCACAAAGAGTATACACATGTTAAGAAAGAAAAAAAAAACAATTAAAATTATCATACTCAATATATACCGATAACAAAAGATGAATACAAGTCATGTTTGACTTCTGCAATTATAAGAGGTGCTCAAAGCCGATACTGTCAGCATCCAGACATTTCCCATTACAGCAAACTACTGCTTGGAGTAACACTGACCAAAGTGTCCACCTGTATGCATTTTTTTGGCACCCCCAGTATGCTGAAAACAAAAAAATAAACAAACAAAAAAACCTAAAACTAACTATGATATTGTTCCTCAGATCCTGAGGTCACTAGATCCCTAGCCTATCTGCCTTCTTCTCACCTCTTTTCAGAGTGTCCTTTGGTTTATTTACATATCGTATCCACAGCTTTTTATTATTTTTAGGGGGAGGAATAGAGAAACATACATCTGCTTACATTGTCTCAGAAGTAAATTATATTTATTTTTAAACAACTTACTATTAATGTCACTTCTAAAAGAAAAATAATTGTCATAGTAAGTCAGATTGTTAGTTTTTCACCTTTCACATCCCCAATGAAATAGTGACAGAAATAAAGCAAAATTTGACAATTAAAGTTATTATGGTCATAGATCTTGTTATTATAGCTCAATCGTAGGATAGCAAAAATTCTTCATATGCAAGGACCTAGTTATATAGATTTTATTGTAGAATAAAAAGGTTTCTACAATATATTCCTGGGTTCCACTTTATTTTCACTGCAAATACGACACAATAAAAAATAGATTTCACATGATTAACAAGTACTGGAAAAATTTATATGGTTTAAAATAATTTAACATTTAAATTTATATTTCTTTATCCTCAATTTTAAATAAAAATAAATTTAAATTGTGGTTGAATTATGAGTTGCAATAGTTTTTTTTAAAAAAATTATTTATTGGGGTGACAATTGTTAATGAAATTACATAATTTCAGGTGTACAATTCTGTATTACATCATCTATAAATCCTATTGTGTGTTCACCACCCAGAGTCAGTTCTCCTTCCATCACCATATATTTGATCACCCTTACCCTCATCTCCCTCCCCCCATCCCCCTTACCCTCTGGTAACCACTAAATTATTGTCTGTGTCTATGAGTTTTTGTTTCTCATTTGTTTGTCTTGTTTTGGTTTATATACCACATATCAGTGAAATCATAGGGTTCTCTGCTTTTTCTGTCTGACTTATTTTGCTTAGCATTATACTCTCAAGATCCATCCATGTTGTCACAAATGTTCCTATATCATCTTTCCTTAATGCTGAATAGTATTCCATTGTGTATTAATATACCACAACTTCTTTATCAATCAATCTATAGAAGGACATTTTGGTTATTTCCATGTCTTGGCCACCGTAAACAAAGCTGCAATGAACATTGGAGCACACGTGTCTTTATGTATCAATGGTTTCAAATTCTTTGGGTAGATACCCAGGAGAGCGATTGCTGGGTCATATGGTAATTCTATTTGTAATTTTTTGAGGAACCTCTACACTGCCTTCCATAGCGGCTGCACCAGTCTGCATTCCCACCAACAGTGGATGAGGGTTCCTTTTTCTCCACAGCCTCTCCAACACTTGTTGCTATTTGTCCTGTTGATGGTAGCCATTCTGACTGGGGTGAAGTGATATCTCATTGTGGTTTTTATTTGCATTTCTCTGATGATTAGTGATGTTGAGCATTTTTTCATACGTCTATTTGCCATTTGTAAGTCCTCTTTGGAGAAATGTCTCTTCAGGTCCTCTGTCCATTTTTCAATTGGGTTGTTTGTTGTTTTTTTTGTTGAGTTTCATGAGTTCCTTGTATATTTTGGATATTAGACCCTTATCGGAGGAACTGTTTGCAAAAATCTTCTCCCATTAGTCGGTTGCCTCTTTATTTTGTCGATGGTTTCTTTTGCTGTGCAGAAACTTTTAAGTTTCATATAGTTTCATTTGTTTATTTTAGCTTTTACTTCCATTGCCTTTGGAGTCAAATTCATAAAATGCTCTTTGAACACAAGGTCCATAAGTTTAGTACCTATGTTTTCTTCTATGCAGTTTATTGTGTCAGGTCTGATGCTTAAGTCTTTGATCCATTTTGAATTAATTTTGGTACATGGTGACACATAGCAGTCCAGTTTCATTCTTTTGCACGTGGCTATCCAATTCTCCGAGCACCATTTATTGAAGAGGCTGTCTTCCCTCCATTGTATGTTTTTAGCTTCTTTGTCAAAAATTATCTGTTCATATTTATGTGGTTTTATTTCTGCGTTCTCAATTCTATTCCATTGGTCTATGCGCCTGTTTTTCTGCCAATACCATGCTGTTTTGATTATTGTAGCCCTGTAGTATAAGCTAAAGTCAGGCAGTGTGATACCTCCAGCATTGCTCTTTTTTCTTAAGATTGCTTTGGCTATTCGGGGTCTTTTGTGGTTCCAAACAAATCTGATGATTTTTTGTTCTATTTCTTTAAAAAATGCCATTGGGATTTTGATGGGGATTGCATTAAATCTGTATATTGCTTTGGGTAATATAGCCATTTTAACTACGTTGAGTCTTCCAATCCATGAGCACGGAATGTCTTTCCATTTCTTTGTGTCTTCTCCATTTTTTTTCAAAAATGTCGTATAGTTTTCAGCATATAAATCCTTCACATCCTTGGTTAAGTTTATTCCTAGGTATTTTATTCTTTTTGCTGCAATTGCAAAGGGAATTGTTTTTTGTATTTCTTTTTGTGAGATTTCATTGTTAGTATATAGGAATGCAATGGACTTTTGTATGTTGATTTTGTAGCCAGCAACTTTACTGTATTCATTGATTGTTTCTAACAGCTTTTTGGTGGAGTTTTTAGGGTTTTCTATATATAGTATCATGTCATCTGCAAAGAGTGATATTTTAACTTCTTCATTCCCAATTTGGTTGCCTTGTATTTCTTTCTCTTGCCTGATGGCTCTGGCAAGGACTAACAACACTATGTTGAAAAGCAGAGGTGATAGGGGACAGCCCTGTCGTGTTCCTGAACGTAGAGCAAAGATCTTCAGTTTTTCACCATTAATTATGAGATTAGCTGAGGGCTTGTCATAGATGGCCTTTATTATGTTAAGGTATTTTCCTTCTGTACCTATTTGATTAAGTGTTTTAATCATAAATGGCAATAGTTTTTATTTAGGGAGAGATTGTAATAACCAGTTTGTTCAGGTGAAGGCCCTTGCCTGCATTACAAGAATTTGTTTTTCCTCACATCTCTCACTCACCATTTGTTATCATTCAACAGAACATTTTTCATCCTTAAAATATAAAATATATTATTTATTTATCAAAATAAAATTTGTAATTCACACTTTGATCCCATTTTATATATATAATCAAATAGGTGGCCTATGAATTATTTTTATATTAAATGTTCATAAAATGATTATAATTAAGATAGTTATAATTTATATAATTTATAATTAAGATATAAAAATGTTTATATTAAGATAGTTTCTCGTGGTATTTCAAGATTTTACTAAGTAGTTTATGATGCCCATATGTTTTACTTTGCTTATTGCTGATTTTGGTAATGTTATTGAAAATTTCTTATTTAGTTTTTCATAGCTTGAAAATATCGATGACCATATAAATGTAAAGCTTTCACCAGATAAATTATGAGTAAAATATTTGAGTATTTAAAAAGTAGTTATCAAGGCTGGGCTAGATTTAGAGGGTTTTACTATTATATTTTATATACATTTCTGAAGAAAAATAAAGCAGTCTGTTTAAGTAGAGAAACATACAATGGATAACAAAGAAAATAAAAAGATCTAATAAAAGTTAGTTGTATACACTAACAACCAGCTATCTGAAGAAATTAAGAAAATAATCTCATTTACAATAGCAACAAAAAGAATACATTATTTATGATTTAACTTAGTTAAAAAACTTGTTCATTGAAATTTATAAACCATTAATGAAAATTTTAAAAGACACATATAAATGGAAAGACATCTGTGTTGATGAAATAGAAGAATTAATGTTGTTAAAATATCATATTACCCAAAGCAATATACGGATTTAATACCTATAAAAATTACAATATCTTCACAGAAGTAAAATAATAATTAATTCATATGGAACTACAAAAGACCCCCAAAGCCAAAGCAATGTTGAGCAAGAAGAACAAGCCTGGAGACATCACACTTCCTAACTTCAAATTATATTACAAAGCTATAGTAATCAAAACAGTACAGTACTGGCATATAAGAGGCATATAGACCAATGGAATAGAATAGAGATTTCAGAAATAAACCCATAGATTTATGATTAACTGATTGTTGACAAATGTTCGAAGAACATACAACGAAAAGGCAATCTTTTCAAAATTTTGTGCAGGGAAAACTTGATATCTACATGGAAAAGAATGAAATTGGATGGCTAGCTCACACCATACATAAAAATGAACTTAAACTGTATTAAAGACTTAAATGTAAGAACTCATACCATAAAACTGCTAGAAGAAAATGGGAAAAAATCTTTCTTGACATTGATCTTAGCAATATTTTTTTTGAATATGACACAAAAAACATAAGTAACAAAAGACAAAATGGACAAGTGGGAATTGAGACTACATAAAACTAAAGAAGCTTCCTCACAAATAAATAAAAACAAAAGTAAAAACAAAAAAGTCAAAAAAATTAACAGACAATCCTGGAATGGGAAAAGAAATGATTTGTAAAACATATATGCAATAGTAGATTAACACCCAAACACCAGGTCAGACAAGTAAGTTCACGAACTCATACTAAAAAAAGTGCCACATACTTCATTGCTGAATATCACTATAGTCACCTTTGAATTATTCCCCTTGGGAAGCTATTCACTGCTGCCAGTGCCTAGTCCACCCTTTAAAGCAATTTTAGAACTCTTTTTCTAGAATGGCCATCAGAGCTCTTGCATTACCCTTGATGTCTTGAATGTCATCAAAATATCTTCCTTTCAACATTTCCTTTATCTTCAGATAAAGAAAGAAGTCATTGGGGGCTAGGTCAGGTAAGTAGGGAGGGTGTTCCAATACAGTTATTTGTTTACTGACTAAAAACTCCCTCACAGACAGTACTGTGTGAGCGGGTGCATTGTGATGCAAGAGCCATGAATTGTTGGCAAAAAGTTTAGGTCATCTAATTTTTTCATGCAGCATTTTCAGCACTTCCATATAGTAAACTTGGTTAACTGTTTGTCCGGTTGGTATAAATTCATAATGAATAATCCTTGTGATATCAAAAAAGGTTATTAGCAACATCATTGCAAACTTAATTATCCGACCTTGTATATAAGGAACTCATACAGCTCAATACCCAAAATAGAAATAACTCAGTTGAAAAAAATGGGCAAAGGGACTAATCAGTTACTCAAAAGAAGAAATTTAAATGGCTAACAGATAAATGAAAAGGTGCTCAACAACACGAATCATTAAGGATACACAAATCAAAACTACAATGAGATGTGATCTCACACCTATTAGGGTGGCTATTACCAAAAAGACAAAATACAACAATGTTGGTAAGAGTGAAGAAAAAGGGAACCCATATACAGTGCTGTTGGGAATGTAAGATGGTACAGTTATTATGGAAAACAGTATAAATATTCCTCAAAATATCAAATAGAATGATCAGAATTACCAGTATTATCCAGTAATCCCACTTCTGGGTATCTTTCCAAATGAATAAAGCCAGTATCTTGAAGAGATATCTGCACTCCCATGTTCATTACAGTATTATTTACAGTAGCCAAGATATATGGGAACAATCTAAATGTCCTTTGACAGGTGAGTAAATTTAAAAAAAATAGTGATATTATTCGATCTTAGAAAAGAGGACACCCTGTCATTTGTGATATGGACGAAGCTGGAGGACATTATGCTAAGCGAAATAAGCAAGACACAGCAAGAGAAATATTACATGATCTCACTATATGTGGCATCTAAAATAGTCAAACTCAAATGCAGATGCAGACAGTAAAATGATGGTTGCCAGATCCTGGAGGGAGTTGGAAATGGGGTGATGCTGGTCAAAGTGCACCAAATTTCACTTATAGAAATGAATAGAGATCTAATGTATAATGTGATGATGATAGTTAGCAACACTGTATAGTATACTGGAAATTTGCAAAAAGGACAGATTTTACCATAAAATCTACACACACACACACACACACACACACACACACACACACAATGGTAGCTATGTTAGAGGTGACAGTATGTTAATTAGTTTGATTGTTGTGCTGTTTTCACAATCTATGCATATATAAAAACATAAATTCATACATTTTAAATATATACTATTTCACATGTCAAAGATATCAAATAAAGCTTTATAAAATAAAATAAAAAGTGAGTCAGCATTTGAAGTATAGGACAGATAAAGTGGTTAAATATGGAAGCTGTTACAATGTTTCTCTTCTTTTGAATATAATTTAAAAAAGCATAAAATGGTTTAGAGAGTGGACCCAGATTTTGTCACATGGGATAATAAGTAAATATTTTTAATAAAACATGCCTTATTTTAATAATATGTATATACATTTCCAATTACAAGGCAAATTATAACCAGAACTTATTTAACAACAAAAAAATATGGTTTGTTTAGGGGACATAATTGCTTGAGTGACCATAAGTACTACTAGATTAAAAGTTCTAAACTGTATTTAACTTTTGTTGTGAAAAAGTTTCAGAAATCCTGAGAGAAGTCATGTGGATTTATATGGGAGTTGGGGGGAATTTAATTTTTGTTGTTGTTGCTGTTTCATAGCTATATAAGAACAATGTCATAATCCAAAAGCCTGTTATACCCTTTTTTGAATGCAGAAACCCACATTCTCACTTCAATTCTCAGAAAGCTGAATATATCTCCCATCTGTTTTCCAAAGCCTCATTAAACTTCTCTGAACTTTCCTAGAACAAGGGAATGATTCCCAACTGAAGTCATGAGCAATGCTGTAGTTATTTGAAAATTTACAATAAAAGCTCATTTTATTATTGTTTTAAAGTTTTTAAAAAGTGGTTTATATGTGTTGTTAATATAGACACTAATACATTAAAGATTACTAACACATTCTCACAGTTGTCTATAACTAAATTTCCTAGGTAAAGAAAAAAATATACATGTATTTCCTAAATGAGTGTATACAGCATATTAATCCTAAATTATTGGATTTGAGATCTAGAATCCAAGGCCAAGATGTTTTGTACAGTACTAATAAAGAAAGGAAAAGAAATTGCTTTTCTATTTAGTGGAGCGGTGCTGAGTTTGAAAACATTTTTAAATAGACTTGGTCACTGGAGGCTTCGTCCCGAAAACCTTTTCCTGCCCCCAATCTTCAGGATCTCAGAGATTATATGCTGCCATAAAAGACCTTTCCACATCTTTTATGGTTCAGCAGGATTCAAATAAGGAACTGAGGATTGACTTTCAATAATGCCACCTTCTAGCTAATCTCTATAAATCTTCATTTTCTCTTTACAAATTCTGGGTAAAAGTGCCTGCCTTAGAGGATTGATCTAGGGACAAAACATTCTGTAGTTTGAAGGTAAGGATTGGATATATAACACAACAAGTAGAACATTTTGTATGCTTAGTAAATGTCTGTCAAAGACCCCACTAAAGAATTCATGATGTGTAGAAATTTGCCTTTTAGAAAAAATGACTGGTAATATAAACAAATTCCTATGGCACTTGAGGTGTCACATAAGAGATAGTTTAATATTCATAAAACTGGGTAGGTATTTGGGATGAATGATCTTCCTCTGCGTTTGAAATGAAGGATTTCTTCTTATCGAACCTTCTTTTCACAATTTCTGACTCTTTGGCATGTGGAACAAAAGGTTTTCTAAAACTCCAAGATCCTTTTCTTTTCACTACAAACTGTCCAGAACACCAGCTCTTTAGATTATGGAGAAGAAAAACAAGGACAGGGCAAGGGCACCTACTTAATAGTGCCAGTCCTGAATTATACTACAAAAGAAATTTAACCAGTTGGAAATAAAGCGGCGGGGTGTGGGGGGAGTCAATTGCATGTATGTGTGTGTGTGTGTGTGTGTGTGTGTGTCATTTGCATACTGCTTGCTTTATCTGAAGTTTTATTCAAAACTGTTGATTGGATTAAGAAAAGGAATATGTAGTAAAGGAGATCTATAGACAGCATATGCCTCTACCTTTAAAAGATTGTTAACTTTCTGGGATTAACTGAGGGTTCTGAACCACTTAATTTGTATGAGATTTTTTTCTTCTTTTCCATAATTTATTTTTCAAGTTTTTTTTATTTTCACCATAGATATTGAAGTTCATTTACCCAGTTGAGTCAAAAACACTTATTTTTAGAGTCAAAACACTTATTTTTTGACCCAATTTAAGCTACAGAACTTAAATTGATGTTTTTTGGATGAAATAAATATATTAACTGCCTCTAAAGTAAGTACCTGTCAAGGGGAACTAGTTCATGGTGTGATTTTCAATTGTTTCCTTTTTGCCAAAAGCCACCTTTTACCTATAGAAGAAATGTAATTATATTTTTTTTTATTTAATTCATGAAAGTAAAAACATTTTGAAAAACAGAATTTTAAGAACAAAGATGCACTTAAAGGCATTTTTCCAAGGAGGTAAATTAACGTAAAATACAGAGTATAGCAACCAGGTACTGTGTTATCTTCTCATAATAAAGAAATAATATCAATGATTACAATAATCAAACTGATGGTGGTTAGATGGGAGTGACATTGGGGGCTGGATAAAACAGGTGAAAGGGATTAACTGTAAATGTCCAATTATTAAAATAGTCATGGTGATGTAAGTTACAGCATAGGAAATATAGTCAATACTATTGTAATAACTATGTATGGTGCCAGATGTGTATTGTACTTAGGATGATCACTTTGTAAGGTATATAAATTTCTAATCACTACATTGTACACCTGAAACTAATATATAATTGAAAAATAAATTTAAAAAACATGAAAAATACAATAGCCATGAAAGTATTTCACAATAGGAAAAATGAACTGAATTTCAACCTAAAAAATTAATTATTTGATGATGATAACAAGTACCATAGAATTGTTCTGAAGCCACACATATATTAATTAGTCGTTTGCATATGCACTGGATTAACTGTTTAACTTAGATCTAATAGTGCACCAGACACGTTTCTGTACTGCAGCAGTCATGTCTTCTTCAAATTTGGGGTTCAATATATCAAGACATTGGGTAACATGTTGCCATTTGCTTAATAACTTAATATTAGAAAAGTGGTATAAATATGATATTAACATGTATCAGTATCTTATTTTCTTTAAATTAACTCAAAGGAATGACATTATTATTAAACAGGATTATATTACATCGAGCTTTTAGAAGTACTTAAGACTTTGAAAGTAAACAGTTTAATATAGATTGTCAATTAAATAGTTTCTATTTTTATTCAACAAGCTCTTTAATTGAAGTCAGGAGATAGAAGTACATAATAAATCAAAAACCCAAACCTCAAAGAGATATAGAGTGTTATTGAGAACCCATAATGTAGATGAAGAGAGTAAAATAAAAGGACCCCAAAAAAGGGTTGGAATCTGATTTATATAAACATTGCAATGCAAATGATTTGATATTTATTGACTGCATAGATTTTGAAAATCATTATATCTTAAGGCATTTTAAGAAATCAGATGCAAATGTGGGTTGGACTTCCAGAATGACACAAAAAGTTTTTCTGAAATGGCACTTCTCTGGAAAAATAATGAGAAAACACTCTTAATTATCAGAATTAACTTTGAGTGTATTTTGTTGTACTCCTTCAGTAGTCTAGCAGTTTACAATTCTTTCTAAGCCTTTATTTCCTTCTTTCACAAGGTTATAAAATCAGCCAGGTCTGAGACATTAGGGCATCTTTCCTCATCATGTACACAGCCCTGCTCAGTAATATGTCCTTTTAGGTTCTCAGGAATATATTAGTTTTTCAAACTCTTATTAGTAGCTATGCCTCAGATCTTTATTTAAGTTTCCTTAGTTTCTTATTTGAATAACTGGTATCACCAACTCAGGAATATTAAACAATGTTGCTGCTTGTTTTCAATAAATATCTTGCAGTGCAGTTTTCCCAGGGAACAAGGTCTGAGTCATGTTAAGTAATGACAAGCATTGTAAATGGGCTTTTCCAGGGAGTTTCCAGATAGATCAAATAATTACGATTTTCTGGGCATAGAGCTTTTTGAGGTGCTCCAAACCCAGTCTGCACTCTTAAGTGGCTTCTGGGCTGCTGGTTTTCAAAGCTATCATGTTTTTTAGGCATCTCATTTTCATGGTGATAATGAAGCTCAGGAGCAGGTGATAGGAAGAAATAAGGCAAGTTAAAATGCCATAAAGCTCCTTGTTCTTACCAAAATTTACCTGTTTGTTTTGTTTTTAATAATGCTCTAGGATTATTACAAATATTTGGCTAATTTCCGAGTTCTGAAAAAGTTAATTCATGTTCTATGTGTTCTTTAAAAGAATGTATATTCTGTTGCTATTAGATGAAACAATCCTTTAACCTCATCTGGTTAGTGTGTTTCTTAAGGCTCATGTCTCCTTACTAATTTTCCATCTAGATGTTCTATCCATCAATGTAAGTGGGGTATTAAAGTCCCTTACTAGTATTATATTGTAATGTATTATATTATTTCTCCCTTTGGGTCTGTTACTATCTACTTTATACATGTAGATGCTCCCTCATTTTTTAAACATTAGAAAAGCATTACTGATTTTACCTATTGATCCATTTTTCTGCTCATATGGGGAACAAAAAAGGACTCCTAAAGGGTTGTTATCTATACTGTCTCTAATTTCTTTACACCTAGTCACCCAGTCACCCATTCCTATGTGTCTTTTGCTTCCACTTCTCCATAAAAATGTCTCTTGCAAAAATAAAAATAACCTCCATATTGCTAAATGTAATGGTCAATTTTCAGGTGTCATTTTGCTAGACTTTCTGTTTTCTCTGTCTCACTTCCTCAGCAATTGCTGTTCTCTTTTTCTTTTTCTTTTTTTTTCTCGTTCTTTCCTATTTTTTTCCTATTTTAATTTTATACTGTGAGATTTCAGGAATTAGTCCTATATCTTTTTCGCCAAATGCCCTCCACATCTTGATCTCACATTTTCCCTCACATTTATAGTAATCTATGCAGCTATACATTTACTCCTTATAATTTTAATTTTCTCTCATATGCAATATGTCCAAAACCAAAGTCTTGATATTTCATGACAAGCCTGTGTTTCCCACAATTCAGTGAATAGCAAATTGGTTGAGCAAACTGGAAAGAGACATTTGCTTTTTACTGAAACTTCTGTTTCAGTAAATGGCAAGTCTCTCCTTCCAGTTGCTCTATCATAGATCTTGGAATCACCTTTGACTCAACTTTACTTTCAAATGCCACACCTTTTCTTATTGAAAATTTTTGTAACTTCTCTCCCTTATTTCAATTTTATTCCCAGAAAGTTCATTCACAACTGTGTAGCCAGAATTATCATTTAAAACTTATGTCAATTTTTGCCACTTCTCTGCTAACAAATCTCCAGTGGTTTGCTATTGCACTTAGAGTAAAACTCACACAGGGCTGACATAACACTGCAAATTCTGACCTCTGTTATTTCTTTGGCCTCATTTTCTATTAATTACTTCCATTCTGTTCAAGCATAATAGCCCCTTGCTTTACTTCAGATTCTCCAATTATGTCTCTATTTCAGAGCAGTTGAAATTACACTTCTTCCTGGAATAGTCTTACCACAAACATTCACATGGTTTACTTCTTTGTCCCCTTCAGGTTTGCCCACATGGTAATGTGGATTTTCTTGTCCCACAGCCTCTCTCACACTCAGCTCTCTTTCCTGTTTATTTTCTTGACTCTACTTATTTTCATGTTTAGAAATATTACATTTAATTTACTTATGCCCTTATATTTTGTTCTCTGCCACTAGAATATAAGTACCATCAGTTCTTATTTTTGTACTTCAAAATAAGTACTAAATAAGTATTTTGTACTTCAGTACTTATGTTTCACAAGAAAAAGACTAGATGCATAGTAAGCATCAATAAATATTCACTTAATGAATGAACGATTAAATTTGAAGAAATCATGTTTGGTGAGATAGATGGGGTTTGGATGAGCTTTATTACAAGGGGATAGTAAATAACTTGGATACTTATAGACAGATGAAACTGTAGGTCTATGGTTTGCATTATAGATGAGTAAAAGAGGGTTTTATTTATATATGTAGAAGTGATAATTGAAACCCTAGAAGTGAATATGATTGTCAAAGCTGATCAGTCAGGCTGAGGAAAGATGAGCTGACATTGGAATCAAGAACCACACTTGAGCACATCTCTGTCTCCTGCTTTCTCTTCTAGTTACCTATTATTTCTTGCCTACTACTTACTTCCCTGAGAAAACGCATAAAAATTATAAAGTGCCAGTCTACATCATGTAATTGACATATAAATGACAAGGCATGAATAATTGAAATTTTTAATCTTCCCAAAATTATTGCATATTTAGATATTTGTTTTTGATAACAAAGATATAATCTCCAATTTAATAAAGATGTGACAGAATTATTTTTGAGAAAAAGTTATTGGTTATATTGTTGTCTAGTTGCAAAATTCAACAATATTTTTTCCCTTCACCAAAAGTGAATTGCATGGGTGTTTTTGTTTGTTTTATTTTTTTAATACTACACTAGCACATTTCTTATTTTCTAAATCTTTCCGACCCTTTTTATATCTGGTGAACTTAATATGGGTTGACACAGAAATTATTAAAAACCTGCAGGTGAAATATGCTGACTACACAAAGAATGAAATGGTGAATGGAGGATTTTTGGGTTCAGTTAAGGCAAGAGGAAACCTGTAAGTTGATGAATAACATACAGTGCCATTGAAGTGGATTGTTAAATTAAAGCTTCTGAAATAATTATGATGCAGTAACTAAAATAATTTTTATAGGGAAGCATTTTAGAAAATTCAAATACTTGAATTAAATAGAATGTCAACGTTTGCTATAGGAAACTGAGTATGAAATATTCAAGTTTTGAAAGGAATTACTGAGACAACATAGGCAATTTTATCTGTGTTGTACAGAGCTATGAATCTACGCTGTGATCTATTGCATTCCTATGGTATGACCTGAGAAAATACTCCCAAAGTGAATTATTTGATATAAATAGTTTCTTGGTACATGCAGATATTGAAATGTACTAATTGAATAGATTGCCAAACACTATAAATTGCAAACACTGTCAGTAATGTGCATATCAAATATAATTCTGCATCCTGTATTACAAATATGTAATGATATAGCAACAGTTTTATCAGCAATTTCATATGGTTTATTACCCTCTAGTTATCCTCTTTAGGATAATTTTGTCATATAGACTTTATTAAGCACTTACATGCATCTGTCTTCTTTCAATCCTCTTGGAATTAAAATATTTTTATGGTTTTTCATAGAAAATGTTTGTGATGTCAACTTTTAAAATCTATCCTGAGCATCACTTCATGATTTTAACAACCAAGTACAACAATTAAAGTTATATAAATTTGGTAACCAGTAAACTATTGTCTGTGTCTATGAGTTTCTGTTTCTTCATTTGTTTGTCTTCCTTTGTTATTTTCATCTTTATATATCACATTACAGAATTATACACCTAAAACCAATGTAACTTTACTAAAAATTATCACACCAATAAACTTTAAAAAATTATTTAAATTTAAAATTAAGGCATGCATTATTTTTTTTTAAATTGAAACTAATGTCAAAAACATTCATGTCCTCTTACTTTCAGTATTTCATATTCACTGTCTTAATGACAAATAGTGACTTATTCTATAGAATAATGAAAAATATTTTTAATTATTCCAATTCAAATTTATTATGTGAAATGTTTCAAGTTACAAAAATAGTTTTTAAGCAATCCCCATGTTTCTCTTTACTTATACTTTATCAGGAATACAATTTTAATCTGGACAAATAAATTTTTATGCAGCATATATCAATATTGAAATGACTTGCATGCATAATAAGAATGTTTAGTCCTTCTAGCTCTTAGACCACCATGTTTTGAAGTAAATCTACAATGCATATGAAATTTACAAATTTACAAATTGAATAAATATTCCCACATACATTCCCACATACAGTTGCCATACATTAGATGTAATTGATTCTAGTAACATTTACTGCACTTGAAAAAAATGTCTAGTTATTTTCTAGTTGTCTAGTTATTATGAACTTTTTAAAGGAATTTGTTTTTATTTTGTCTGACCCATTTCTGTTTTCTTTCAGGAGCTGGAATTTTCAAATCTATTTGCTGTCCTTCACTGCATTCATTCATTCTTTGCTGCCAAAGTAGCTTGTTTGGACCCTCTCTTTTTGGGCAATCAGTCTACTGCTTCTGCTGCTGCCAGCTCTGCTACTACAAACAAAGCAAAGTACACAACTTGACATACTGAGATTTGTATTGCCACTTACCATGCTACATAAATAGAAAAAACATATTCATCATTTTGGACAATGAAGAAAGAATGATATCATCAAATCAACAGTGAAGTCAAATTAAAGTTTCTGCAGAAAAAGGATCATAAGAAATCTCAAAAGCATTTCTGTTTTGAAAGGCATCTGTGAATAATCCTAAATGAATACAAGAGCTTATTCTCACTTGGTTGACTTGTACCAGTATATTTTCATCAAAACTGGAGACAAAAGAATGAATGATTCAAATTATGTAAATAATATAAAAATTGTTACCTGTCTATCAATGAAAATACCAGTTAAATGTCTACTTCTGTACTTTAGATTATTTTGCATTCAAAATACATGTTGGGTTCAGATCATAAACTAATGCTCTGTAATTGTTTTATAAGTGACATAAATGAGGCAAAAAAACATATGGCAACAAGGACATTAGCATACAAAAAAATCTCATCAAAGTAAAAAGCACTTTAACTTGCTGACATAGATTTCGCCTGTATTCTCATTCCATGATTTGACACTGGTTCTCCAATTTTATTCATCTTATTGTAAATATTCCTAAGAATTATAGAAGGATAATAACATTGACCTATGATAGGCACAATATGAAATGGACTATTTCATCTTTGGATCACTGATAGTAAATATTTTATTCACTGCCAGTGTCAACCAAATATGCCAAAATGTGTTAATTTCATTATGAATGAATGAAACATTCATGAACCTCTTGTTTTTTCCTTCATTTAAGGAAATTTACATTTTACTTAACGGGATTTATTATCAAGTTAAAGTTTCATACACTTGCAGTGACCTGAGAAAACTTTTGTAAAAAAATATCAACAAATACTGTGTGAAAAACCCTACTAGCTAATCATGAACTGAAATGTTTCTAGAAAGTAGTCTCAAAACTATTACTTATGTTAAATGACATTTTTTCCATTTTAGTAACATTTTATGAGAAAATAAAGTGAGATATGAAAATACAATTTGAAATTTGTATCTTACCATGTCATGAAAAGTGATTATATAACAGCAAGCTATGTCAGTAATTTTAGGTATTTTTTTTTTTCTTAGGAATGTAAATGTGAAGAGGTTTGAAATCTGAAAGCTTTGGAGGTGTGTGCCCAAGACTCAAATCCCAGGTATTACATACCTATTTGTATAATGTGGAGAACACTCTCTGACCTTCACTACAACTGCACTGAGATCTGCTTTTAAATGACAGCTACCCATTAAAAAAAGAAAAATAACATATTTTTTATGTATGCATATGTTCTCAACTAAATTAAAATGATGAAGTATCTAATAAGGTGCTTGATTTACATTTTTAATGGAAGAAAAAAGTCACTCAAGAAGGACACATGATCTTTTATAAAAGGGCATTACCATTACAATTAAAAATTTTAACATCAAACTATTTATATAACCATAAATTATCAATTCACTTTACATCTGACTAATTCTGAAGAACATTAAATTTTAAAAAGTGAAGGTTCATAAATTTACCTGTGCAAGTGTCAAGTTGAATCTAGGACACACTATTAAAATAACTGTGGCAAATTTGACAATGTACTATTTTAGCATAATTTATTTTGATCAAAAAACTAAGTACATATCTATAACTATGGTGACACCATGGAATTACCCCTCACTATGTATTGTTCAAACACAACAGTCATTCTAAAATCAGAAGCCCACCACAAAACAGGCTTCGGTAGGCTACTGTCGAGCTTATGGCGAAAAAGTAGAAGGAGGTATCTAACTTAGGATGTGAAACAGTAGCAGCCAGTTCATCACAGAATCTCTGCTACTAACTAGAGTTGTATGTCGGTGTGCTTCACGTTGGGATAACATCTATATGTCCACAGTGAGATAACCTGGTCTACAGGCAATATGAAATGGGCTAATTAGCCAAAAGGAAAAAAGTGTTTTAAAACTTTAAATACATCTAATGTAATCATTAAAAATTAATGTTGAATTTTGTAAAAGATCCATTTTAACAATACAAAAAGGCAGGGGGTGGCCATTTAGCTCAGTTAGTTAGAATGTGGTTTTGGTGGCCAGTTCGATCCCCACATGTGCCACTATGAGCTGCAACCTTCTTAAAAACAAAAACCAGAAGAAAAAAACAAAAAGGCAATTTATTTCAATATCCTTTTTCTTATATCAAAAAAATCTTCTAGCCTCTGGTTATGTGTATGATAAAGGAAAAGGTACACAATGAGATATGTACATCTCATTGTATAGTACATACACACACACACACATACATATGTGTATATATAATAAAATGCTAACCACAAAGTATATTAGAAGGATATATTTCAAATACATATACTTAACATACTTTAAATTTACATTGTAAATTTTAGCTTGAATTAGTTTACGATACTACCATATTTATTTTTGGTACTATTGATAAAAAAGGACTACGTTTTTACTTAGGATTAGTAGAGCAGCCACCTATTAAAAATTATGATTCTGATTTTCATTAGTTAGTAAATAGTATTTAGCATTTTCTTTTATAGTGCAATGGTTAATCAGTATCATTTGCTATAACTTGGATTACTTGAATGAGACACTTTAGAAATGAAAAATACTCAGAAAAATCTCTATTTCTTATTTAATTTAGGTTTAGATGCATGGGATTTATTCATCAAAACCTAGTTTGTACTAGAGCACATTTTAATAGCAGAATGCTCAATTTTGTGTTAACCCCTCTAGTGCCTTGGTGTGTGTGTGTGTGTGTGTGTGTGTGTGTATGTGTATACAAAGTGTGTGTGTGTATATATATATATATATATATATATACACAAAGTGTGCATATATACGCACATTAAAGGATGCATTATAGTGCACACAGTGCAAGCTCAAAGAAAATATTGTATTATCGATTCTTAGGTCAGAGAAAGGAGTTCAACTATCATTTCAAATCTTTGCTAACTACTATAATAATGTATTTTGCCTGATAAAGAATAACAACAATCCATTTAAGCTAAAATATATTAAAACAGGGCAATTTAAATGTGTTATATTGCAACAAGTATTTACTTTAAAAATACTTCAATAAATAATATAAATGTAATGTGTATCCTAACATTTGTCATCCAACACTATATTTAAGTGAGAATTAAATTATCAGCTAATAATTTCTTGCCCATTTTCCAAATATATACCAACTTACAGTTTTAAAGTCTTTGTTCACAAAACTGTCATTTAGCAAGTAGAAAAGTAATCACTTGAAAATAAATGTCAAGTCCATATTGACCATGTTAGCAGAGTAATTTTCCTTTGGGTGCATTAGTTTATAGATTGACATTTCCCTCATTTATAATGACAAAGCTAGTTCATAAACTTTGTCTACATGGAATGCTGGATATGAGAAAAGCTTGATTTATTGTTCTGGACAGTAATATTTGAGCAACTATTTCAAATTACTGCTAGAAATCAGCAGTGTGGAGAAGCTTTAAAAGCACAAGGGCAGTTTTGTGCTTTACTTTTTAAGGTAAGAGTAGATGTTCTGATATTAATAACAAACCTTTTACAACTCTTAATACTGCTGTACTCATGAACTTTCCTTAAAGAATTGCTTTATTCATAGCTCTAAAACTCTTGTTTATGATTTATTCTTATTCCTCAATACTTTAAAATAATAATTCACTTATTTGCACATTTGAAGTTGCTTTTGAAGATAAATAAATATTATAAATGTTATATATTTTATACATATTAAAATATAGTGAAAATTCCAGAAATATGAAATGTAAATCTATTTATTTCATTTTTAATTGTTTTGGTGGATGTTTGTAAAATGTAAATTAATATCAGTGACAAAAGCTTGTCACTTTGTTCTTTGAGTTTATCAATGTACTACTAATAAAACTGTAACCTTTTTATGAAGCATCCTAGACAATAAAAACAAATACTTTAACTACATTTGTGTTTCCATTTTTGGACTGAATTTGTAAGTTTTATATATGTTTAGAGCATGATCCTGAGGGATATAACTGCAATAAACAGGAGTAGATATGAGCTGCCTGCCTTGGATGCAAACCTCTTGGGACATGATCTGGTCTAGTTCATCAATATTTATGAAGATAGATATCTGACCTCTAAAAGATCCTAAAGTTTGAAGAATAAAGCTATTTAACAAGTTACTTACACAACCAGAGTTACAACTATTGAAAGCATGACAACTTAGATATCTTTACAATGATTGATTATGAGCTGAAACTATATCGAGAAGACTAGTCTGACAGGGCATCATTATCTGGTCATTTGTAACTGAGAAACAACTCATCACTATGTCATACAAGACCACAGATGTCCTTTAAGTAATTACAGTGCCATAAAAGTGACTTATCATATAAATAATTTTAAAATCAAGTCTGATATCTATATTATTCCAGCTACCAAACAAACATCTCTCTTGTTTTATATGTGTTTTGTGTGTGTGTGTTTTGAAGAAAAAATAGTACATACCTATCATAGGTAACTTAAGCACTTAAAATGAATACAAGAAACAAAACAGATATTATATTAAATATCATAACCACAAATATGCACTATTAATTTTAGATAAATGTTATTCTATACATACATTTATGTTTACATTGAGGTAAAAAATAGTTGATGTACAAGTACATAGATTTAAATGCTTCTATAAATATATTCTCACACACAAAAAAAT
Organism: Rhinolophus hipposideros; assembly: GCF_964194185.1. NCBI lineage: Eukaryota > Metazoa > Chordata > Mammalia > Chiroptera > Rhinolophidae > Rhinolophus > Rhinolophus hipposideros. The sequence continues at coordinate 48,761,893 of NC_138059.1, forward strand.
AAACAGATAACTGTGTTTTGAGGGATATATGAACAAGAATAGCAAAATGTGAATTTTTAAGTTAACTATATATATAGTTGACCCTTCACAAACACAGGGGTTAGGAGCATTGACCACTGTGTAGTTGAAAATCTTCATATAACCTTTGCTCCCCAAAATGTAACTACAGTAGTCCCTCAAAATTTGCAGAGATTGGTTCCAGGACACCTTGAGAATACCAAAATCTGCGGATGCTCAAGTCCCTTATTTAAAACGGTGTAGAAATATGCATAAAGTCTGCCCTCCTCATCCTCAGATTCCCAATCACAGATCAAAAATACTCTTTTCGATCTGCAGTCAGTTGAATCTGAGTATACGAAACCTGGAGATGAGAGGGCCAACTGTATATTTATTGAAAAAATTCTGCATATGAAGTGGACCTGTGCTGTTCAAGAGTCAACTGTGTTAGCAAAAGGCAGAATTATGTATATATTTTAAAAGAATCAACCTCGAGAATATTCTTATTTTAATTTTTAAGATAAATTAAGGTAAATACCAAGTACAAACATTCAACCTTTTCAGAAGACGGTTCTGTAAGTTTTGACGTTGGATATGGTTGTGTACCACCACCAAAATCAATATATAGAACAATTTAGTCTCACCAATAAATTACTTGGTGCAATTTATAGACAGCCCGTTCCCCTAATCCCAACATCTTTCAATTATTGACCTGTTTTCTATCCCCATAGCTTTTTCTTTTCAAAAGTGAAATATACAGTATGTCATTTTTTTGAGGTTATTATCTCTCTTTTTGGGGATCACTTCTCTTTATAGAGTCTTGGGTAAATTATTTTTCAAGAGGATAGCAATTCTAATTCCTTTCATTGTGTTCACAAGTATTCTATAAACACTTTTGCCATTTGTCAACTGGAGCCTAGCAATCCTCTGTCAGAGGCACTTCCAAACTATTTTAGAGTTTTCTAGGTATGAGTCACATGCCACTCCTTACACGAGCAAGTAGGGAAAAAAGGAAGGGAACACACTATTGTAATAGGACCTCCATTTAAGAAAATACCATAATAAAATTTTTCAATTCAAGGGGTTGCATGAGTTCATTTTTATGTGGACATAGGTTTTTAATTTGAGGAAATGTCAAGGAGGGTGATTACTAGATCATATAGTAAGTGTACGTTTAGTGTGTAAAAATCTGTCAAACTTTTTTTCAAGTATCTGTAGAAGTTTTAATTCCCACAAGTAATGAATGAGAGTTCTTGTTACTCTTCATTCTCTCCAGCATTTGGTGCTGTTAGTGTTCCAGATTTTACCCTTTCTAACAGGTGTGTAGAGGTATCCATATTTAACTATAAGTAGAATAGTCCTCAGTGGCCAGTAGCTCCTTTTCTTTCCAACTGTTCAACTTGAAATTCCTCATAGTCTTTGCTAGGGCTATTGCAACAAAGTGCCACAAATTGAATGACTTAAACAATAGAAATCTATTAGCTCAAAGTTCTGTAGGCTATAAATCTGAGATCAAGACATCAGTAGGGCTATGCTTCCTCTGAAGGCACTAAAATAGTTCCATTCTAGTATTTTCTCCTAATACTCGAATGTTGATTCATAGCAGCATCATTGAAACCTTCGCATGGTTTTCTCCTTGTATGTGTGTCCGTTTTTATAAAGACATCTGTCAAATGGGATTAGGGGTCTGCCATATTTCAGTACAAACTCAGCTTCAATAACTACAATTATCCTATTTCCAAATAATGTCATATTCTGATATACTAGGAATTAAGACGTTACCTACCAATTTTGAGAGGGACACATTTCAACACATAAGAGTCCTTTAAATGGCAGCTTACATGTCGCTTGCAATGAGAAACTTTTTCCCTTTCCCTTCCATCAGAAAAGCGGAATTCTATCTGCCATGTACTTACAGCACTTGGCCACTTTTATTGCTAGGCTTCAATTTACTGTCTTCCCTTATTAAACTCATTTCTACATAGGCAGTGACTATCTATTTTGCTTACTTTTACATATTCACCACCTATCACCATGCAAGGAACATAGAAGGTATTTAATGAAAGGTGTTATTGTTGAATGATTTTAATAAAAACAATAACCAAAAATGAGATTTTGTTCAGAATTAAAAGGAATGACAATACAAAAGTGACTACATGGCACTATTTTGGTGATTATCCCAAAATAATTTCTTATTTTTCAAGAAAATACTTATTGGAGAATTTGCTCTTATAGGGAACTGCTAATCATATAAACAATAGTGGACAAAATAAGAAAACAAGAGTTGATATTCCTCCATACTTTTCTCTTTATTATTTTTTATCGGATATTTCTTGTCTGGGATTATCATTTTGCTTAAATCACCTTCTATAATATACAACGTATGTTAATAAATTTTCAACATTGTCAATTTTGACGCTAGTTAATAGTATATATCTCACAGAACAACTAAATTCTTTATTTAGAGAGAATTGTTCCAAAAGCAAGTACAAAAGGAAAAACTTCAAAATTAAGGCATAGTGAAGTGAGCAAAGAAAAAAATATAAAATATAAAATTGCACAGAGCAACTCAGTTTACTAATTCTGTGAAATGCATTCTGAAAGATAAAAATAATCAGAATACCATCCAGAAAGGGGAAGATCTTTGCTATCTAGCAGTAACAAGCTAGATTTCTTAATGTTCAGGAAAAAAACAAACACACAAAGCAAAACAAAACAAAACAAAAAACTTCTTCAATTCTTCATGAGTTAGCAATTTTATTCAAAAAACAAGATTAGTGAAACCAAGGACTCAAAGTAAAATAACCCTGAATATGCTATATTGACATTTCTAGTTGACCTTGAATGTATAATAATGGGATTTGTAGATTTGCTTTGCAATTGTTCACCCAAAATGATTACGTGGAACAAAATTAAGTCATTTCTAAAATGTTTCTGTTGCTATGGTCACCTCTATCAAGAACACTATCTAATCTCCTCTTACCTCAGATTTGTTTTCCCTTTATACAAAGCACTTTCAGGTTCACGATCCAGTTATGTTCTAAAACTCTATTGTGTGATAAATACATAAAACTTACTTTATCCTTTCCCATGATAAATTTTCTAAATGATTTACAATACAATAATTTATTGAAGTGAAATTCACGTAACATAAAATTAACTATTTTAAATTAAACAATTCAGTGATATTTAATATATTCCTAATGTGCCACCACCACGTCCACGTAGTTCAAAAATATCTTCATCATTCCAAAGTAAAATCCCTTATCCATTAGGCATTTTCTCCCCATTCCCCTTTGCCTTCAGCCCCCCACAATCATCAATCTGTTTGTATACTATCTCTATGGACTTATATTCATACAATATTTGAATATTTCATACAAATGGAACAATATAATTTGTGGCCTTTGTGTCTAACTTTTTTTCAGCAAAAAGTGTTTTACACTCATCTATGTTATAGTGTGAAACAGTGTTTTATCCTTTTTATGGCTGAATATTCAACCACTCTGATAACACACAAAATTCTGCTCAAGAAGAGTTGAAGTAGTTTTTTGTTTGTTTGTTTGTTTGTTTTTTTGTGTTTCTTTTTTTAGTTAGTTTGTTTGTTGTTTCTTTTGTTCCCTGAACATTCTTAAAAAATCCAGCTGGTTACTGCTGAATAGCAAAGATCCTCCCCTTTCTGGATGGTATTCTGATTATTTTTATTTTTCAGAATGCATTTCACATTGCTCATTTGAGTTCTAAGTCCTTATGGCAGGGATATCCATAGTGCTGGGGGCAGAGAAAACAAAGCAAAATTCTAAGTCCATTATTGGATTCATAATGGCTACTATAAAATAATTTAAACATACATTTTTTTTCTTAAAACTGGGCTACCTTTTCTCCTTCTCCTCTTTGCATTTTTCTACATAATTTAAATAATATACATAGTGTTCTTAAGCCTTCCTGGTTTAGTGTTACCTACCATGCTCCAAAATTATATTTCCATTTCTTTTTTATTAAAATTTTTATATCATATCTCAAAATAACAAAGGCCATATATGATAAACCCACAGCAAACATCTTACTCAACATGGAAAAGCTAAAACTTTTCCCCTTAAGATCAGGAACAAGACCAAGCTGCCCACTCTCACCACTTTTATTCAACATAGTTGTGGAAGTTCTAGCCACATCAATTAGACAAGAAAAAGAAATAAGAGGTATCCAAATTGGAAAGGAGAAAGTAAAATTGTCATTATGTGCCGTTGACATGACACTATATAGAGAGAATCCCAAAGACTCCTCCAAAAAACTATTAGAACTGATAAACAAATTTAGTAAAGTAGCAGGATACAAAATACATATTCAGATATCAGTTGTATTTGTATACACTAATAATAAACTATCATAAGGAGAAATCAAGAAAACAATCCTATTTACAACTGCTTCGAAACAATAAAATACCTAGGAATAATTTTTACCAAAAAAGTAAAAGACCTGTACTCAGAAAATTATAAGACACTGAAGAGAGAAATAAAAGAAGATACAAATAAATGGAAACACATACCATGTTAATGGATAGGAAGAATTAATACCGTTAAAATGTCAATACTGCCTAAAGCAATATATAGATTCAACGCAATTCCTATCAAACTACCAATGACATTTTTCTCAGAAATAGAACATATAATCCTAAAATTTATATAGAACCATACAAGACCTCGAATAGCCACAGGAATTCTTGAGAAATAAGAACAAAGTGGGAGGTATTACACTACCTGACATCAAATCATATTACAAGTCTATAGTAATCAAAACAGTATGGTACTGGCATAAAAACAGATACATAGATCAATGGAACAGAATACAGAGACTAGAAATAAATCCATTCATATATAGTCATTTAATCTATGACAAGGGAAGCAATACTTTACATTGGGGGTAAAGATAGTCTATTAAATAAATGGTGCTGGGAAAACTGGACTGACACATGCAAAAAAATGAAACTGGACCACCTCCTTATGTCACATATGAGAACAAATTCAAAATGGACTAAAAACTAAATGTAAGACCCGAAATCATAAAACTCCTAAAAGATAATATAAGGAGTAAATTTGCAGACATTACTCTGAGTACTATTTTTACTGATATATTCCCTTGGGCAAGGGAAGCAAAAGAAAACATAAACAAGTGGGATTACATCAAGCTGAAAAGTTTTTCACAGCAAAAGAAACCATCAGTAAAACAAAAAGGCAGCCTACTGGATGGGAGGAGATAATTGTCACTGACACACTAATAAGGGGTTATTACCCAAATTTAAAAAACACTGATTTCACTGATATGTGGTATATAAACAAAAAAAAAACAACAAAAGAACAAGACAAACAAATGAGAAACAAAAACTCATAGACACAGACAATAGTTTAGTGGTTACCAGAAGGTAAGGGGAGTGGGGGGAGGGAGATGAGGGTAAGGGGGATCAAATATATGGTGATGGAAGGAGAACTGACTCTGGGTGGTGAACACACAATGGGATTTATAGATGATGTAATACAGAATTGTACACCTAAAATCTATGTAATTTCACTAATGATTGTCACCCCAATAAGTTAAAAAAAAATACCAGTAATTCAACTCAACACCAAAAAAACAAGCAACCCAGTTAAAAAATGGGCAGAACACATGAAGAGACATTTCTCTAAAGAGGACAGATGGCTGAAAGACATGAAAATTTGCTCAACCTCACTAATCATTAGAGAAATGCAAATAAAAACCACAATAAGATATCACCTCACTCCAGTCAAAATGGCTACCATCAATAAATCAACAAACAACAAGTGCTGATGAGGTTGTGGAGAAAACGGAATCCTGGTGCACTGTTGGTGGGATTGCAGATTGCTGCAGCCACTATGGAAATCAGTATGAAGGCATCTCAAAAAACTGGAAATAGAACTACCTTATGACCCAGCAATTCCACTCTTAGGTATCTATCCAGAGAAATCCAAGATGCTAATTTGAAAAACTATATGCACCCCGAAGTTTATTGCAGTGCTATTCACAATAGCCAAAATTTGGAAACATCCAAAATGCCTATCAGTAGATGACTGGATTAAGAAACTATTGTACATTTATAAAGTGGAGTATCACTTGGCCGTAAAGAAGAAGGAAACCTTACCATGTGCAACAATATGGACGAACCTAAAGAGCATTATGCTAAGTGAAATAAGTCAGACAGAAAAAGACAAATACCATATGATCTCATTTATATGTGGAATCTAAAGAACTGAATAAATGAGCAAAGTAAACAGAAATAGTGTCAGAGATATAGAGGAAAAACTGATGGTTGCTAGAAGGGAGAGGTGTGGGGATGAGGAAGACGAAGAAAGGATTAGACAGCATAAATTGGTAACTACAATATCCCCATGGGGATGTGAAAGACAGTTTGGGGAATATAATCAATGTTGTAAAGATTTTATAGTGTGTCAGATGGGAACATGTCTTACTAAGGAGACCACTTCATGGACAGTGTAGATGCTTGATCACTGCACTGTACACCTGAACCTGAAGTTGAATAATATTGTATGCCAACTATAATTTAACATATATAGTCATGGGATATGGAGTATAGCATATGGAATAGAGTCAGTGGAATGGTAATAAATATATACAATGTCAGAGGGGCAATAGATTGGGGGTGGGGGATTATCACTTTGTGAGGGGTGAAATGTCTAACTATTGCATTGTTTTGTACACCTGGAACTAATGAATAAATAAATAAATAAGAATTAATCAGAATTTTAAAAAGTAAAAGATTGGTAAAACACCAAAGCCTTTTACTTTTCACAATATTATATAGTGATCTTCTCACAAAGACCCCAAACTTAGAATCAAAAGACCTTAATTTTTACCTTACTCTATCAATTGCTAACTGTGCAACAATGCACAAGACATTTAACTTCAAACTCTCCAAGACTCTGTTCCTTCTTTTTTAACCTTTATGCTGACAATATTTACCTCACAGATACTAGAGAATTAAATTCCATAATGTGTACAAATACACTGTGTTAACAATGAAGCATGACACAACTGTCTGTCATTATTACTATCATTGCTGTCTGAGCACGAGGGGAGGGCATTGTCTTGTTTTTTTGTTTCATGAGGTCCTTTTTTTAAAAAACTTCTTTGGATAAGTCATTGAATTATGAATTCCATTTTTTTCTAAAGCCAGTTTAAGTTGAGTTTTCTGTCACTTCTACAATATAATGTATACTTGATGATATACATGAAGGGAAGAAAGAGAACAATAGCTAAATAAGAATATAGGTTCAAGAATAGGCTTTGTTTGTGAGAAAAACTTGACCATACCCTTAAAGGAAAGAGATCATGAAGAACGGGAGATAAAAAGCAAAGGAGAAAGGGAAGGACCCAAAGGAAAAGTACATAATGCAACCCAGAGCACCAAGGAGTGTTGGTGCCCAGAAGAATATTAGTTGATAAAATCATACCATTTGTTAAATAATCAAAGTCTTTTTTATAATAAATGTATATGCATTTATTTTTTAGGTTTTTGGTTTTTTTCTTGATAACACATCACATATTTTATTATGTTTGATTTTTGAAGGTGTATACTAGCGAAACATGAATATTTACTACAACACTAAACAGAACTGAAGGAGTCTGCACCCCCAACAGCTTTCATGAAATTATATCAGAAATAAACACAAGTAAGAGAAAGTGAGTTCAGCAACACATGTGCTCTGAATTGTACAAAAACAAGTTAAGGAGATGAAATTTTCATGATTTCTATTTCTTAAGTAAGTACCTGAACCCAAATATATACAATAATCCATTTTAAACCCAAACCTAATGTGTTTATCTGGCTGGTACCTGGCACAGCTTTTATGGCAGATAAAGGTAGACTTTAGATAACAAAGTTTATAAACTATTGGTGATGGTTGTTAGGAGAAGGTTGTAGACAGAAAAGAAACACAAATGTCAGTAAAGAATCGGATAGTACCTTTAGAATATGTAATGCCTTTAAGGCAGGATTAATGATTCTTGTCCTTGATTGCATATTAGAATCTCCCAGGGAACTTTAAAAGAAGCAACCAATGACAGCACCCTCCTCCTGTAATTCTGGTTTATTGCCAGTGTGGGCAGACAGTGCTAGTTTTATGAGCTTACTGGGTGATTCTAACATGCTGCCAGGCTGGATGCCCTCTTATTCGAAAACACTACTGAGCAAATTGCAAGGCAGATGAAAATTTTAACTTTGGAACACTAATCCATAACCTGTCCTCTTAAAATGTAAGTTACAAAAGGAAATTCAATCACCAACCCAAACACAAATGAATTGGCATCAATTGTTGTTTACAGAATGACTTCAAAACATACACCAATAAATCTCATTCTCCACTCCTGATCTTGTAACAATAGTGTGGCTTAAAGTCTAGTATGAGCTCCATCCTTCCCTTTGATCCCAGCCAGTCAGAAGCACCTGTGAACATTGCAGAGCAACAGGGGAGATAAGAACACTCAATCCCACTCCTACTACCTATTTCACAGAGTGTGTCTGGGCCTTCCCCTAGGAAAACTTGGAAAGTCCCAAATGATATCAGAGGACTGCTCTATTTTTAACATCCACTTTCTATTGAAGTACAAATTTGGACATTTTCAAAATCAGAATTATTCTTTATGTTTTACAGATTTTATCTAGAATTGTACAGAAGATGGAAAGCCTTCTTTGCATGCAGTTTCAAAAAAAAAAAAGTTTACCAGAGTTAGACTTGTGCTGGGATAGGTCAGTGAGGAATAAGGATGACATTTTGGGATGGAGATTGGAAAAGCCACACCACTTTTAGTCTGATGGGCAGGCAATCCTGTCCCCAAAATAGGATACTCTGGAGTGTTAACATTTTCTCTTGAAATGTATCTCAAACCTTGTCACAAAGCCAGTTGGGAAGACAAAATTAAATAATGCAAGAACAGAACTATTCCTAGAAAGGTTCTTAAAAATTGAATTTTAATGATGCTCAGGAAATGGGATCAAGTTGCTGTCCCTTTGTAAGGGATAGAATATATGAAGGTCTGCCTGGGAACATTTGGGGATGTAAACCTTCTCTGGAACTTGGATACGTGCTTGGCCTTGGAAGGATTGGCTACCCTGCCAATGACCAAGAAAACAACAGAATGTGCAGCCTGGCCTTCGCCTTAGCGCAGATGGGCCGAGCTCCAATACATCTAATATCCTACCAAGGACTGGCCCTGGCTCCTAGCCAGATCCGAGACCAATTCCTTGTTTTGCTGACACATATGCTTATTGGCTCCTTGCCACTGTTGTTAGTGAAATCCTCAACACCCCAGAAAAACAAAGGCAGGCACGGTTGTTCCCCGGGCCACCCACCTCTGGTGCTGCAAGATATTTCACCCGTGCTGATAAAATGTCAGTGCTGTTTCTGCGCAAGATGTTTTGCCCATGCAGATGAAAGGCCGGTGCTTGCTCTGCGACTCTAATTGACTAGGCTCTGGTGGTATGATGAATTGCCTCCATGCTTGTTAGTGGTATGATGATATATTCCTCTAATCTCTATCTTGTCTTCTTTACTTTTGCTTTGTAATAAAACTCTTTAACCCCTTCATCCCGGCTTGTGGTGGTGTGTCTTGCGTATGGAGCCTTGAAATTAAGTCTGTGTACAGCAATCGATAATACTTACCGATACACCCTTGTAACTGGACACCCGCAAGTCCCTCAGGTCCTAGGAAAGTTCTCCTAGTTGCTCTACAGAAGACACATGTGAAGCTGTTACCAGTCGAAGATAGGCTTTGATTTTACCAAACTATTTAGGTGACTAAATTTTTTTCTTGGACATAATTCTATCACACAAAATCCATTTCATTATATCTAGTCTGAATATATTTATGTATGATATGTTTGGTAATAAAAATTCCAACAAATTGATCTATAGATCCAATGTAATTCTAATCAGACTCCCAGAGAGCTTTCATTTGGTGGTTTGTGGGTGGGGGGAGGAGGAGGGATGGGAGGGAATTAGAAATGAACAAGTTAATTCTAATATGTATATCAGAATCCAATTTTTTCTAGTCTATTTTTCTTTTTTCTAGTTAATTTTCTTTTTATTTATTTTTCTTTTAAATTTTGTATTAAAGCTTATTGGGGTGACAACAGTTAGTTAATTACATAGATTTCAGGTGTACAATTCTGTATTACATCATCTATATCCCATTGTGTGTTCACCACCCAGTCAGTTCTCCTTTCATCACCATATATTTGATCCTGTTTAACCTCGTCTACCATCCCTCTCCCTCCTTACCCTCTGGTAACCACTAAACTATTGTCCACGTCTATGAGTGTTTGTTTCTTTATTTGTTTGTCTTGTTCCTTTGTTGTTTTCAGTTTTATATCCCACATATCAGTGAAATCATATGGTTCTCGACTTTTTCTGCCTGACTTATTTTGCTTAACATAATAATCTCAAGATCCTTCCATGTTGTCACAAATGGTACTATTTCATCTTTCCTTATGGCAGAATAGTATTCTATTGTGTATATATACCACATCTTCTTTATCCAATCATCTATCGAAGGACACTGTTGGTGGGAATGCAGATTGGTGCAGCTGCTATGGAGGTTCTTCAAAAAATTAAGAATAGAATTACCATACAACCCAGAAATCTCTCTCCTGACTATATGCCCCCAAAATTTGAAAAAAATTATCTGTAAAGACATATGTGCTTCAATGTTCACTGTACCTTTATTTATGGTGGTTAAGACATGGAAGGCAATTTTTTAAAAGAAAATCAAAATCGGAGGCATTTTACTATCTGGCTTCAAGACTTATATGCCAGTGTAAGAAATCAAGGATTTAGCAAACAGAAAAGGGAATGAGGATAAATCAGTGGAAACATCTGGTAAATAATAATGATATATTTATTTGCCTTTTCCTAAAGTCAGCTTTATTGAGATATAATTCACCAATTTTAAGTATACAAGTTAGTTGTGATAAAAGTATACATCATATAACCGGCATCCCAAATGACATAAAATATTTTCACGACTCCCCCCCCAAATACTCTCTCACATCCTTCGCAGCCAATCCTACCTCCATCCCCACCTCCGATCCCAGGAAACCATTGATCTGCTCTCTGTCACTATAGGTGGGCATTTCCTAGAATGTGATTTAAATGTAATCAGACAGTATCGAGTCTTACTTATGTAGCTCTTTTTACTCAGAGTATGCATTTGAAATTCATCTGTAGTGTCATGGGTATCATATGTACCTCAGGGGTTTGTTTCTGTTTATTGCTGAATGTTATTCTATTTTATGGCTATACCATAATTTGTGTATTTGTTCATCAGATATTGATGGATATTTGGATTATTTTTAGTGAGGACTATTATAATAAAGATGTTATAATCATTCAAGTAGTAGTCTTTGTGTGGAACTATATTTCTTTTTTTTTGAGGTAAATACTTAAAAGCATATTTGCTGTGTCCCATTCTTAATGTTTAATTTTAAAAGAATCTGCAAAACCTTGTTTCAAAGTGGCTATATCATTTTGCATTCTCAGTAGCAATGAGAGTTCTAGTTGCTCCATATTTTCCCCAACTTCGCGTTTTCAGTCTTTATAATTTTAACCATTCTAAAAGCTATATCATTATATGTCCCATAGTGGTTTAAATTTACATTTCCCTGATGACTAATGATGATGTGCTTATTTCCTTTTATTCTTGCTATGTTCCTGGCATTAAGAGTAAGTACTCAGTCTTTCACGACTGAGTGTTAAGTTAGGCAAGGGCCTTTCCTAGATGTCCTTTACCACATTGAAGAAATTCCTCTTTATTCTTAATTTGCTCAGGGTTTTTTTCTTTTTTATCATGAGTGGGTGTTAAATGTTCCAAACAATTTTTCTGCATATATTCAGGTGGTCATATGGTTTTTCTTCTTTAATCTATTAATATGGTGAAATATACTTTTGGTTTTCAAATGTTAAACCAAGCTGTGTTCCTAAAATTAAACATACTTGTGTATGATTTACATCTTATCACTTTCATATAATTGTTGGATTTGATTCTTAATATTTGGTAAAGGAATTTTGCATATATGTTAATGAGGGATACAGGCCTGTTTTCTTTTCTTAATGTTTTTGTCTTATTTTGGTGTCATAAAATAATTACAACTCATAAAATGAGTTGGGAAGTATTCCTCTTGTATTTTCTGAAAGAATATGTATAGAATTTCTTTCTTTCTTAAATATAGCAACATACCATTGAAGATAAGTGAATGTGGAATTATTTTAAATTGGAAATGTTTTAACTACAAATATAACACACACACATATACATATATATGTGTATATGTGTATATACATATATATATATGTATATATATATATCAATTGTGAAGATTATTTCTTTGTTCTTGAATGAACTTTATAAGTTTTATCTTTCAAAAATATTTTTCATTTCATTACTTGTCAAATTTATTGGCAGAAAATTGTTCATAGTACTCCCTTATCTATTAGTGTTTCTATAGTATCTGTGCTGATACAACCCATTCTTGATATTGGCAAACTGTGCCTTCTCCCTTTTTTCTGATAGTTTTGCTTGAGGTCTATCACTCTTATTGCTCTTCTCAGAGTCAGATTTTTTTGTATTGACATCTCTCTATTGGGGTTTTGTTTTCAATTTCTTTGATTTTAACTCACCTTTAGTATCTTCTTTCTGCTTACTTTGAATATAATTTGCTTTTTTGTCTAGATTCTTAAGGTAAAAACTTGGATTGCCGCGTCCAACACAACACAGGCAGTGAGCAAACGAGAAGGGGCGGCAAAGGGTTAAGAAAGTAAGAAACAGAAATCAAGAAAGTTATGAAACAGGAGCCAAGGGTCTCACAGCCTCAAAGGACTCAGAGCCCTGAATGGGGGCCCTCCTGTGGCTTTTATTGATGCATACACAAGAAAGCAACATTGTTTTCTCCAAGGTCTGTGAATTTCACACATTATACTAAGAAACTGATTTGAACTAATTACCCCTGCCTGCAAAAAGTTGAACCTCAATTTCAGAATGTACCTCCTGCAAGGAGCTGAACCTTCAATTTCAGGATGTACCTCCCCAAGAGACAAAACCATTATGCTTAAACTTACTGAAATGGATAGATGGAGAACTGATGTTATTATTACACTATTGAATCTCTTCCCAAGCAGGTCGTGGGAAGGAATGCAGCCACAAAGGCAGAAGCTCTCCTTAGCTGGGGGAGGCCCACCTCAGTCAACCCCGCGGATTCTCCTGTTGGTCCCCACTCAACTGTGCCTGGCTTGAGTTGTCCCCCATGTGGGGAATCTTATTCGTCATTGGCTAACCAGCCATCCTCTGGGGCCAAACAGGGAAACATAAGGTGTAAGCACAAAGGTGAAGCAAAGTCTCTGAAAGGATTAGTCTCACAGACTCTCCTTTCTTTAGGGGCAGGTACAAGGGGACAGACAGGTAGACTGCTGCATGACAACATTGGGTCATTGATTTGAGGTATTTATTATTTTCAAATATAAGTATTTAATTTTATAAATTTATATCTAGTATATTGTCATTTCATTTGCATTCTATTCAAAACATTTTCTAACTTTTATTATGATTTATTGTTTGAATTACTTAGTGGTTCTAAATATTTAAAATTTAGTTGATACTTTTTAAAATTGTTATTTAGTTTAACTCTGTTTTGGTCAGAAAATATATTTTGTATGATTTTAATCCTCTCAAATTTATTTAGACTTATTTTGTAGTCCAGAATATAACTTATTTTGGTAACTGTTCCTTGTGCACTTGAAAATGTGTATTCTTCTGGCTTAAAATGGAGTGCTCTATTAATGTCAATTAGATCAAGTTATTTGATACTGTTATTCTGGTGTTCTATATACTTACTGATTTTTCTGTTTGCTTATTCTATCAATTATAGACAGAGGAGTGCTGAATTTGCTTATTTCTCTTTTTAGTTCTATCAGGTTTTGGTTTCTTAATTTTATAACTCTGGTGGTAATTTTTGATTGAATGATAAGAATTGTGAATATTGGTTTGCTGAGTGCTTGATTTTATTGTATTCCTTTGAAGAATATTGGACTTTATTCCAGCACACAATTATACTACCTGGGATCAGTTTGATTCTTTCAGGTTTGCTTTAATCTTTACTAGAGCAGTTTTAGAGCAGTCTTCATAATAGGACTCATATAGCCCCTGTATTAAGGTGACATCTTTCTGCAGACTCTACCCAATGCTATGTAGCGTGAGATTTTTCCACACTGATAGGTAGTAACACAAACTAATCTCAGCTCTTTGTTGATATTTCTGGGAATATTTTGGCCTAGATCTTTCCAGTGGTTCATTTCTGCACATGGGTAGTTTCTTTTCATACATGTGCAGATCAGTATCTAGCTGAAGACTTTAGGAGAAACCTCTTCAGGCTTCCAGGGCTCTCTCTGTGCAGCATCCTGCTCTCAGTTACCCTATGCCAAAAGTTTCACCACATTTAGTTCTCCAAAATCCAATCTCTGTCTCCTCAACTCAGCAAACCTGCTGGTCTCTGGTTGTATAACACTTTCCTGCTCTTTAGCTTATAAACTGCCACCAGGCAGTAAATTATGACAATCATAGAGATCACTTCATGTGTTCCTTCTCTGATGGGATCACAGCTGTTTATGGCCCATTGACCAATGACTGAAAACTGCTGTTTCCTATATTTTGTCTGGTTTTCTAGATTTTAAAAATCAGAATGTAAATTTTCTTTCTCCAACTCCATCGTTGTCAAATCAGAGACAAATAAGATATTTGTCTCTGTTTATAAAGCAATGAAACTCTCCCAGATGTATAAAATCAAAGATGCTTTTTATACTTAATAAATTAGTACTCATCATGATGGAAGACTGTTTTTTCTTTGTTTTTTTTTTAATTAAACTTATTGGGGTGACAATTGTTAGTAAATTTACATAGATTTCAGGTGTACAATTCTGTATTACATTATCTATAAATCCCATTGTGTGTTCACCACACAGAGTCAGTTCTCCTTCCATCACCATATATTTGATGCCCCTTACTCTCATCACCCCCCCACCCTCTTAACCTCTGGTAACCACTAAATTAGTCTCTGTCTATGAGTTTTTCTTTCTCATTTGTTTGTCTTGTTCTTCTGTTGTTTTTGGTTTGTATACCACATATCAGTGAAATCATTAAGTTCTCTGCTTTTTCTGTCTGACTTATTTCACTTAGCATTACACTCTCAAGATCCATCCATGTTGTCACAGATGTTCCTATATCATATTTCCTTAACGACGAATAGTATTCCATTGTGTATATATACCACAACTTCTTTTTTTTATTAGTTTCAGGTGTACAAGACAAGGTAATACTTAGACGTTCATCATTTATATCCCTCACACTGTGAACGCCCCTCTTCCCATACACTATCCCTCCGACCTCACACTGAAACATCACATTATATATATAAAATTATAGTTGGCATTCATTAATGTTTAGCTTCTGGTGTACAATGCCATGATCAGGTATCCACAGTATACCACAACTTCTTTATTGATTCATCTATCGAAGGACATTTTGGTTGTTTCCATGTCTTGGCCACCGTAAACAAAGCGGCAATGAACATTGGAGTACACGTGTCTTTATAGAGAAACGTTTTCAGATTTTTTGGGTAGATACCCAGGAGAACGATTGCTGGGTCATATGGTAATTCTATTCGTAATTTCTTGAGGAACCTCCACACTGCCTTCCATAGCTGCTGCACCTGTCTGCATTCCCACCAACAGTGTATGAGGGTTCCTTTTTCTCCACAGCCTCTCCAACACTTGTTACTACTTGTCTTGTTGATGAAAGCCATTCTGACTGGGGTGAGGTGATATCTCCTTGTGGTTTTCATTTGCATTTCTCTGATGATTAGCGATGTTGAACATTTTTTCATATGTCTATTTGCCATTTGTATATCTTTTTTGGAGAAATGTCTATTCAGATCCTCTGCCCATTTTACTTTTTTTTTTTTTTTTTTTATTTTTAATAACTTTTTTATTAGTTTCAGGTGCACAAAACAATGTAATAGTTAGACATTTATCATTTATATCCCTCACACAGTGACAACCCCACTCCCCCCATCCATTATTCCTCTGACATCACACACAGCCATTACATTTCCACTGTCTCTATTCCTAATGTTGAATCCTTTTATTTCACCACTGTTCACAGAGAGAAGCATTGTTTCTTAGAAGCTAATATACATAGGAAACCCTTGGGGATCTTGTTCAAATGCAGATTCTGCCTCTGCCCATTTTTCAATTGGGTTGTTTGTTTTTTTGTTGTTGAGTTTCATGAGTTCCTTGTATATTTTGGATATTAGCCCCTTATCAGAGGCATTGTTTGCAAAAAACTTCTCCCATTCAGTTGGTTGGCTCATTATTTTGTCAATAGTATCTTTTGCTGTGCAGAAGCTTTTCAGTTTCACATAATCCCATTCGTTTATTTTAGTTTTTACTTCCATTGCCTTTGGCGTCAAATTCATAAAATGCTCTTTGAACCCAAGGTCCATAAGTTTAGTACCTATGTTTTCTTCTATGCAGTTTATTGTGTCAGGTCTTATGCTTAAGTCTTTGATCCATTTTGAATTAATTTTGGTACATGGTGACAGATAGCAGTCCAGTTTCATTCTTTTGCACGTAGCTACCCAATTCTGCCAGCACCATTTATTAAAGAGGCTGTCTTTCCTCCATTGTATGTTTTTTGCTTCTTTGTCAAAAATTATATGTCCATATTTATGTGATTTTATTTCTGGGTTCTCAATTCTATTCCATTGGTCTATCTGTCTGTTTTTCCGCCGACACCAAGCTGTTTTGAGTATTATAGCCCTGTAGTACAAGCAAAAATCAGGGAGTGTGATACCTCCAGTATTGTTCTTTTTTTTTTTTTAATATTGCTTTGACTATTCGGGGTTTTTTGTGGTTCCAAACAAATCTGATGATTTTTTGTTCTATTTCTTTAAAAAATAGCATTGTGATTTTGATGGAGATTGCATTAAATCTGTATATGCCTTTGGGTAATATGGCCATTTTAACTATGTTGATTTTTCCAATCCATGATCACGGAATGTCTTTTCTTTTTGTCTTCTTCAATTTCTTTCAAAAATGTCTTATAGTTTTCAGCATATAAATCCTTCACAACCTTGGTTAAGTTAATTCCTAGGTATTTTATTCTTTTTGCTGCAATTGCAAAAGGAATTGTTTTTTCTATCTTTTTTTCTGAGATTTCATTGTTGGTATATAGGAAAGCAATGGACTTTTGTACGTTGATTTTGTAGCCAGCAACTTTACTGTAATCATTGATTGTTTCTAATAGCTTTTTGGTGGTTTGCTGTATATAGCATCATGTCATCTGCAAAGAGGGATAATTTAACTTCTTCATTCCCAATTTGGATGCCTTTTATTTCTTTCTCTTGCTTGATTGCTCTGGCAAGGACTTCCAAAACTATGTTGAAAAGTAGAGGTGATAGGGGACAACCTTGTCGTTTATATGAACGTACAGCAAATGGCTTCAGCTTTTCACCATTAATTGTGAGATTAGCTGAGGGCTTGTCATATATGGCCTTTATTATGTTGAGGTATTTTCCTTCTATACCAATTTTAGTAAGTGTTTTAATCATAAATGGATGTTGTATCTTATCAAATGCTTTTTCTGCATCAATTGATAGAATCATATGATTTTTTCCTTTATTTTGTTTATGTGATGTATCACATTGATGGATTTGCGAATGTTGAACCATCCTTGTGCCCCGGGGATGAACCCCACTTGGTCGTGATGAATAATCTTTTTAATGCATTGTTGTATTCGATTTGCTACAATTTTGTTTATGTT
Source organism: Rhinolophus hipposideros (assembly GCF_964194185.1). NCBI lineage: Eukaryota > Metazoa > Chordata > Mammalia > Chiroptera > Rhinolophidae > Rhinolophus > Rhinolophus hipposideros. The sequence goes on from NC_138059.1 coordinate 48,779,785, forward strand.
TTAGCATCTGTATTCATCAGAGATATTGGTCTGTAGTTTTCTTTTTTTGTGTTGTCCTTACCAGGTTTTGGTATCAGGGTAATGTTAGCCTCATAAAATGAGTTAGGGAGTACTGACTCTTCTTCAATTTTTTGGAAGAGTTTGAGCAGGATTGGGATTAGATCCTCTTTGAAGGTTTGGTAGAATTCACTAGTGAAGCCATCTGGTCCAGGACTTTTTCTTTTGGGAAGGTTTTTGATGACGGATTCAATTTCGATACTGGTGATCAGCCTGTTCAGATTTTCCAGTTCTTCATGATTCAGCCTTGGAAGGCTTTGTGTTTCTAAGAACTTGTCCATTTCGTCTAAGTTATTGAGTTTGGTGGCATATAGTCCTTTATAGTATTCTTGGATAATCCTTTGTATTTCTGTGGTGTCCGTGGTAACTTTCCCTTTTTCATTTCTGATTTTGTTAATTAATGTATTCTCTCTTTTTATCTTAGTGAGTCTAGCCAAGGGTTTGTCAATTTTGTTAATCTTTTGAAAGAACCAGCTCTTTGTCACATTAATTTTTTCTATTGTCGTTTTGTTCTCTATTTCATTTAGTTCTGCTCTGATTTTTGTTATCTCCTTTCTTCTGCTGACCTTGGGTTTCGCTTGTTCTTATTTTTCTAGTTCTTTAAGGTGTAACATGAGGTTATTTATTTGGGATTTTTCTTGTTTCTTGAGATAGGCTTGTAATTATATAAATTTTCCTCTTAAAACTGCTTTCGCGGCATCCCCAAAATTTTGGTAGGATGTATTTTCATTGTCATTTGTTTCTATGTTTCTTTTTTTTTTGGGGGGGGGGATTTTAAAAATTTATTTTCAATTACAATTGACATTCAATATAGTTTTATATTAGTTTCATATGTACAACATAGTGGTTAAACATTTATATAATTTATGCAGTTATCTGCCCTGATTAGTCTAGTAGCCACCCAGCACTATACATAGTTATTACAATATTATTTTACATCCCTATGACTATTTTGTAACTACCAATTTGTCCTTCTTAATCTCTCCACCCTATCTGGTAACCATTAGTTTGTTCTCTGTATCTAGGAGTCTGTTTCTGTTTTGTTTGTTCATTTATTTTGTTCTTTTGATTCCACATAGAAGTGAAATCATATATTTGTCTTTCTCTGTTTGACTTATTTCACTTAGCATAATACCTTGTAGGTCCATCCTTGTTGTCACAAATGGTAAGATTTCATTTTTTGTGGCAAAGTAATATTCCATTGTATATACGTACCACTTCTTTTTTTTTCTATATCACATTTATTTTATTGTATTTTATTTTATTTTTACATCCCTCACACCGTGAACCCCCCTCCCCCCATCCACCACCACCCCGACCTCACACCAAGCCATCACATTATACACATAAAATTATAGTTGGCATTCATTAATGTCCAGCCTCTGGTGTACAATGCCATGACCAGGCATCCACAGCATCCCAGAGGTGCTCTCCCAAACAGGACACATGTCCATCGGACACCCAACGAAATCCCCAAACACTATTGAATAAGTTCCCTAAAGTAATTCTCAAAAAACCCTGAGGCCATCCTGTGATCACCAGGCGCCCCTCAATCCCTTCACCATTCCCTCCATTCCCAACCCCCTCCGCCCCGCCCATCTAACAACTCTCGGTTTTTTGTGTCTCCAAAACTGTTTCTGATTAGTTCATACACATATGCTTTTCTTTAGATTCCGCATATAAGTGAGATCATATGGTACTTGTCTTTCTCTTTCTGACTTATTTCACTTAACATAATGTTCTCTAGATCCATCCATTTTGTTGCAAATGATAAGATTTCTTTTTTCTTTATGGCTGCGTAATACTCCATTGTATAAATGTACCACAGCTTCTTAATTCAGTCATTGACCGATGGGCATTTTGGTTGTTTCCATATCTTGGCTATTGTGTAAAGTGCTGCAATAAACATAGGAGTGCATACAGATTTTTGAATTGGAGTTTTGGATTTCTCCGGGTAGATGCCTAGGAGTGGAATTACTGGATCATAGGGTAGTTCTATCTTCAGATTCCTGAGATCCCTCCATACTATTTTCCATAGTGGCTGCACTAATCTGCAATCCCACCAACAGTGCTGTTTCTATGTATATTTTGATCTCTCCTCTAATTTCTTCTTTGACCCAGTCGTTCTTTAAAAGTATGTTGTTTAATCTCCATGCATTTGTGTTTTATCCTGCTTTCTTTTTGCAGTTAATACCAATTTCAAAGCCTTGTGATCAGAGAATATGCTTGGTATGATTTCAATCTTCTTAAATTTGCTGAGGCTGATGTTATGTCCCAATATATGGTCTATCCTTGAGAATATTCCATGTACACTAGAAAAGAATGTATAGTCTGATGTTTTAGAATGAAGTGCTCTATGTACGTCAATTATGTCCATTTCATCTAATGTGTCATTTAGGGCTGCTATTTTGTTATTTATCTTCTGTTTGGATGATCTATCCATAGCTGTCAATGATGTATTTAAGTCCCCTAGTATAATTGTGTTTTGGTCAATTTCTCCCTTTAATTCTGTTAGTAGTTGCTTGGTAATTTCGATGCTCCCTGATTGGGGGCATACATATTGATGACTGTTATGTCTTCTTGTTGCATAGTCCCCTTTACCAATATGAAATGTCCATCTTTGTCTCTTGTTATCTTTTTCACCCTGAAGTCTGTTTCATCGGAAATCATTATGGCTTCACCTGATTTTCTCTGGGTACCATTTGCTTGGAGTGTCAATTTCTACCCTTTCACTTTGAGTCTATGCTTGTCCTTGTAGTTGTGATGTGTCTCTTGTAGATTGCATATGGTTGGGTTTAGTTTTTTGATCCAATCTGCTAGTCTGTTTCTCTTTATTGGTGAGTTCAGTCCATTTACATTTAGGGTGATTATTGATATGTGAGGATTTCCTGTCATTCTATCTAGTTTTCTGGTAATGCTGTGTCTCCATTGTTTCTTTGCCTTTTTGTTGTTGTCTATTATTTCTGTGTGGTGGTATTCTATGATGTTTCCCTCTATTTCTTCTTTTATTACAGTACATATTTCAGTTCTGGATGTTTTTTTTTGAGTGGTTACCCTTAAGTTTATGTAAAAGAAAGTTTGATATTTAGAGTATTCCAGTTTCTTCAGCACGCTTACTTTCTCTATTCCCATATTCCAGTTCAGGCCTTTACTCTCCCCCTTTTTATGTTTTGGTTGCCACAAGTTGTCCCTGAGGATGCTGGTCTAATAGCCTCCTTTAGCATTTCTTGTAGTGCAGGTCGTGTATTAGAAAATTCCCTCAGCTACTGGATGTCTGGAAAGGTCTTTATTCCTCCTTCATATCTAAAGGAGATCTTTGCTGTATATATTATGCTTGGCTCATAATTTCTGTCTTTCAATAGTTTGAATATTTGGTTCAATTCCCTCCTGGCTTGTAGAGTTTCTGCTGAAAAATCTGATGATAATCTAATGGGTTTTCCTTTGTAAGTTACCGTCTTCTTTTCCCTGGCTGCCTTGAGGATTCTTTCTTTGTCATTGATTTTAGACAGCTTCAATACAATGTGCCTAGGTGAAAACCTGTTGGGATTGAAGTAATTAGGTGTTCTATTTGCTCTTGGATTCGGGGATCCAGTTCTTTCCACAAGTTTGGGAAGTTCTCATCGACGATTTGTTTGAATATATTCTCTGTTCCCTTCCCTCTTTCTTCTCCTTCTGGTATGCCCATTATTCTTATATTGCTCTTTCTGATGGAGTCAGAAAGTTCTTGTAGAGTTCTTTCATTTCTTTTAAGTCTCAAGTCTCTTTCTTCTTCCCTCTGTGTAAATTCCAGGTTCCTATCTTCGATGTCACTGATTCTTTCCTCCATCTGGTCAACTCTACTACCTAAGCTGGATATTTTATTGTTAGTTTCTTCTATTGAGTTTAATCTCCAGAAATTCTTTGGTTCTTTTTCAAAATTTCAATCTCTTTTGTAAAATGCTCCTGGTGTTCTTTGATTGTGTTTCTGAGTTCATTAAACTGCCTTTCTGTGTTTTCTTGCATCTTGTTCAGTTTTTTCAGAATTGCAATCTTGAATTCACTGTCATTTAAATCACATATTTCCATATCTCTAAGTTCCTTTTCTGGAAACTTTTCACTTTCTTTCTGAGCTATCTTGTTGCTTTGGTTATTCATGGCAATCACTGATTTACTATTTCTCTTCCTAGACATCTACAGGAGTGGCTTCTGCAACAGGTTGATAGGTATGCGAAGAGCTTTTGAAGTTCCAAAGCTGTTTCTGCATTAGATTCAGAGCCCTTATGTTTCAGCAGTTCTGTTTACTCCTGCAGGGATCCGCCCATATAGGTGGGGTTAGGGGCGGGGTGAGTTTTGAGAGGTGGCTCAGAGCAATGGCAGGGACCACCACCATAGCCAGTCCTGCTTCGACAGCTCCCTCCCCTTTGCTGAGCTAGTTGAGCTGGAAATCTCAACTAGCTAGTTGACTAGTTGAGCTGGGAATCTGTGTCTGCAGTCCACAGTTCTCAGAGCAGCAAATATTCTGTCCTTTGATCTGACACTGCTACTTTTTCGCTTCTAGCACCGGGCAGGTGGGGGCGGGGTGAGCTCTGGGAGGTAGGGAGGGGGCAGCTAGTCTCCGTGCCTAAGGCGTCCGTTCTCCGCTCAGCAGTGAGGGCTTAAACCATTGATTTCAGCCCTCTTCCCTCAGTCTTTGCTCCGAGGTGTCTGCCATGAGCGTTGGGTTCAGCCGTGTTATATGCTGCCCCCTCAGCCATGTGGGCCATAAGCGGAGCCCTAGCAGTTTGAATCCTTCCCTCTGCCACAGCTTTGGTAGTTCAGGGAGCCGCGAGCTCTGAGCACTGAGCTACGTCTGCGTCCGGCGCCCGCGCGGCTCTGTCTCCGCACTTCTCCTCTCCCTCCTCCCCCACTTGCGTGATTCACCCACCTGGAGGTGAATTCAGTAGTGGGCCTCTTCGTCTTGCCTGTCTGCTGTGCAGGGAGTCCTTTGTGGAATTATTGTTGTCCGATTCGTTGTAAATTCCAGGGGAGAGCTGCAGAGGCTCACCTCACGCAGCCATTTTTTCCCTATTTTCCTGACATTCAGGAAGACTGTTTTTAATCAAGATTTTGGTGCAGAATCTTTATTACCATAGTGGTCTATATTTTACCCTGATTTTGGACTCTAATTTTTCTTGAGAGAGAGAGAGAGAAAGAGAGAGAGAGAATCCCTGACACTGACATTGAGAACTTGGCCTGGCACTCATAGTTAAGCCGTGGTATTCTCCTACTGAACATATTCTCACAGAATCCAAACTAAAACAAGGTTACCCTGAGACCTTGACAAAACAGGACTAAACAAGACTATTTCATAATTTTGTTCAAACACAGAAAAACAAGGTTAATGTACCACCCACAAAATACCAAACATCTCTTGGAAAATTGAGTGAATATTGTATCATTACCAGTTACAGCTTTATTCTCATTTGATTTCCCCCTCTCTATAGATAACATTTATTAAGATTCACAATCTCAGAATTGTGCAAACTTTCTGATTTAGAGCAAATCCCTGATTTCTTATCCCCTCAAATCAGCCAGTTAAAGTCTAAGTATTATAATATGTTCTTTCTAACACCATCTTACTGATAGTCCCCATGATTTCCCATGACATTTCAATGAATTGAGTGATAAACACAACCTGTTTAACTAGGGGTGTATTTCTGATGGTCTTTATATGAATGGCAGTAGCAATCTCAATAAACCCAAAATGGCTTTAATACAGATTTTTTACGCAATGAATTACCAAAAGAATTGTTACCTATACAGTCTTTTGTTCCGATCAGAATGTTTGTATTTTCAAAGTATATATAAATCAAAAAATATAATGCTAGTTATTTCATTCTTTGTGACTTTAGATTCTTAAATAATTTTAATTGGGCTTCTAGAAAAAAATAAGATATTTTAATAAAACCTTTGAAATATTAACTTTTTAATTCAGGATATTTATAGATTTTAAAAGATTACATTTTTTTTAACATTTACAACCAATTATGGCTTAAATTAAGAAATGAAATTAGAAGATTCTTTAAAATAAACTAGACAGATCAAGAAAGGTCAAAGAAATTAAGTGAATAATACTTTGTAAATACTTAATACTTTTTATTCAAAATGACAGCACTTAATATTAGCTGTGTCTTTAAAGAAGTTGTGCAGAAAATAATTAGTGAAATAATAATTTCAAAATAATAGTAAATATGGCAACAAAGATAATAGATATTTTACTTCAGGATCTACTCTTGCCAAGTGGTTCACATATATTATCCCTAGTTCTTAGAGTCAATCTGTCAAATCACTATTATTATCCTCATTAAAAAAAAATAATAATGGACAGATTTCCAGTCAAAATGGCAAAGTAGGTAAATGCTGTGTTTGCTTCCTCTCATGACCACATAAAAATTACAAGTAAAGTATAAAAAAAACATCATTGAGAATCACCTGAAGATTAGCTGAACAGAAGTCTTACAACTAAGGATACACAAAAGAAGCCATGTCAAGACTGATAGGAGGAGCAGAGATGCAGAATTGAGCTGGTCCCACACTGATGTGTAGCAGTTAAAAATTAGGGGAACATCTCAGCTGTGGGGGTTCCCGCTGAGGACTGACAGGTCCCAAACTTTCATCAGGCTGCCCAGCCTAGGGCTCCAGTGCAAGGAGGGTAAGTGCCCACATTTCTGGCTGTGAAAACCAGTGGAGATTGTGATGGACTGAGATAAGGGTAATATCCCAGGCATTTCTTTTAAATGGCCTGTGCACAGAATTACTCACTGACAGACTAACTCGTTCTGAGTTCCAGCTCTGGGGCAACAGCTTGAAATGGGCCATGGACATATGGGGAGAAACTGAATTATCTGGCCTGAGGGTGAGGGCTGGAGGGGCAGCTTTCTCCCAGACAGAAGAACAGGCAGAAGCCTTTCTTTCTGTTCTGAACCCTCTCCCCCAGAGCAGCATCATATCTGAGTCTCCATTAGTTGGCTAACACCATTCACCCCACCCTGGTGATTCCCTGAGACCCTGCTCCACCCAACTTTTGGGCCCACCCAAGCTGCTTCCAGTGTTTGTTTTCCATACAAACAGTCTGTCTTGGCTCATGCTGTGGACGTTCCTAAAATCTCTCAAAGAGAGATTTTGGGGTTCACAAACCCCAAACAAGAAGCATCTGGTCTTGGCATGGCCTGTACCACTTGATGAGCAGCCCCAAGCCTGATATTGGTGGCAATCAGCCAGCCATGATTTGAGGGTTGGTCTCTCCCAGGCACCTCCAAGTCCTTTGCAGGTGGCAGCCAACTTTGGATTGCTTTTTGGCTCATTCCCTGTGGCCCTAGGCAGAGCACAGGTTCTGGCTGAACTTGGCTTCTAGTAGGGCTCTTTCCAGGATGCCACAGTGCCAGCATGCCTGGTGGCAGGCTTCAAACTGAGCAAGAGCACCACCCAGCTGCCTCTGAGGATGACACATGCAACAAGTACACTGGGCAGGGCCAGAGCCATGCTACAGCAAAACCTGCTCTGTACGGTCAGCCTCTGCAGAACAGCTTCTCCACTGTACTCGTGGCCAGTCCTCACAGTCAAATGACCTGAGGATCAATCCCTCTCATTAGCATAAAAACAGCAACCAAGTCTCAGCTACAATAAGGGAGCAGAAACAACCCACTCGAGAGACATATCTGCACAGCTATCTCAGGTAAACAGAAAGACTGTGCACACCTGTTACAAAGAGGAACTCCACTAAGACCAGGAGATGTAGCAACAAGAGAAAAGCAGTTAGTCACCTACAAGAGAGCACCCATAAAACTGTCAGCTGATTTCTCAATAGAAACTTTACAGGACATAATGGATTAGCACAAAATATTCAAAGTGATGAAAAGAAAAGACCTACAGCCAAGATTACTCAACAATCAAATCTATCATTTAGAATCAAATAACAGATAAAGAGTGTCCCAGAGAAGAAAAGGCTAAAGTTCATAACCACCAAACCAATATTATATGTTAAAGGGATTTCTTTAAGAACATGAATAAAAAAAGATTAAAAATATGAATTAAAAAATGGCAATAACTACATGTCTATCAATAATTACTTTAAATGTAAATGGATTAAATGCTCCAATAAAAAGACATAGGATGGCTGAATGGATGAGAAAACAAGATCTTTACATATATTGCCTACAAGAGGCTCACATTAGATCTAAAGACACACACAGAAAGTAAAGGATGGGAGAAAATTATTTCATGAAAATGGAAACAAACAAAATAAAAGCTGGAGTAGTAACACTTATACCAGCAATACAAAGGCTATAATGAGACAAGGACGTATCCAGGAATCCCACTTCTTGGTATTTATCCAAAAATACCCAAAACACTACTATGAAGGAACATGTGCATCGATATGTTCATTGCAGCATTATTTACAATAGTCAAGATATGGAGGCAACCTGGGTGACCATCAATGGATGAATGGATAAAGAAAACTTGGTACATGCATACAGTGGAGTATTACTTAGCCATTAAAAAGATCAAAATCTTGCCATCTGCAATAACATGGATGGACCTAGAGGGTATTATGCTAAATGAAGCAAGTCATATTGGGAAAGGCAAATACCACATGATCACACTTACATGTGGAATCTAAAAAACAAAATAAATGAACATACAAAACAGAAACAGACTTATAGATACAGAGAACAAATTGATGGTTGCCAGAGAGAAGGAGGTTTGGGAAACTGGGTAAAAAATGTGAAGGCATTAAGAAGTACAAATGTGTATTTACAAAATAGTCACAGTGATGTAGAGTACAGCACAGAGAATATAATTAATAATGTTACAACAACTATGTATAGTGCAAGATTGGTACTGCACTAATCAAGGGATCACTGCATAAATTATATAAATGGTTAAGCACTGTGCTGTACACTTGAAACTAATATAAAATAATATTGAATATCAACTCTAAGTTAAAAAAATAATAATTACCAAAGAAACCCAGAATCAAATCCATAGATACAGAGAGCATTTGGATGGTTGCCAGATAAGAGGGCGGTTGGGGTGTAGGTAAAAAAGATGAAAGGGTTAAAAAGTACAAACTGGTAGTTACAAAAAAGTCATGGGGATATAAAATATAGCATAAGGAATATAGTGAATAATATTGTAATAATATGTATGGTGTCAGATGGGTACTAGATCACTTCATAAGTTATATAACTGTCTAATTACTCTGTTGTGCACCTGAAACTAATATTGTATGTCAGCTGTTATTGAAAATTAAAAAAAAAAAGAAAGAAAATGAGAAAAAAATACTAAAGGAAACTAAGCTTTAGAATTTTAAAGTGAGATACTCCTAAAGATGGAGAAATTGGCCAAGAGAAAAGGAGGGAAAGAAGTGCAAAGATGTGGGCAAAGTGGGCCCACAGACACAGACCAGAGCTCGGAGCTCCCAGCTCCCCGCATTCTGGAGTTATAGTACTCACAGGAGTGGGAAGAATTCAGATGGCTAGCGCTCCACTTATGCCCCACAGTCCTGCCTGAGGGATCAGCATATAATACAGCTGAACCCAACACTCATGGCAGAGACCTTGGAGTAAAGACTTTGGGAAGAAGGGTGAAAATGGCATTTTAAGCCTTCATTGCCAAGCAGAGTACAGAAGATATAGGCATGAAGAATAGCCAACCCCTCCCACCCACCCAGAGCTCGCCCCACCCCCAGATGCCCAGAGGTAGAAGTGGAACAATAACAGTGTCAGATCAAAAGAATATTTGCAGTTCTGAGAACTGCGGTACCACAGCCACGTACTTGCAGCCCAACTAGATCCAGTAAAGGGGAGAGAGCCTTGGGTACAGGATTGGAGTCGGGATGGTGGTTGCCACTGTTGCTCAGAGGCACCTCTCACAACCCACCCCACTCCTGCCCCCACCTATCTAGGGAGATCCCTTCAGGGGTAAACAGAGCTGCTGAAACACACAAGTCCTGTAACTGGTTTCACGAAGATCTTTGGAACTTAATAAGATCTCCACATCCCCCCACAGAAGTGGTGCCCTGAGACCCAGGCAACCTGCTCAGAGAGAAGACCCACCTTCCAGGGAATACCCCTATTGTGTCAGAAGAAAGAACAGTGCAGAGAAAATATAACACTACAGCATGAAAAAGAATAAAAGGCTGCCGCGTTTTATAAAATAAAACATTCCACCAACACTTATTAAAAAGCAAAAGAAAGATCTCTTCCTGTCAACGTGTTCCAGAACCCATTCCTGTAGATGCCTAGGAAGAGAAAGAATAATTCTTAATTGCCATGAATAACAAAGGTAACTGTAGTCGTACAACAGCCTAGCCAACTGTCCCTTCATGTCTTTCCTTAAGGAAAGAAGAGTTTGTGAGATTGTGCCTTTCTGGGACTCTGTTCCATCCTTGTGTTTACACCTTATGTCTCTCTGTCTGATCCCCAAAAGATGGTTTGCAGCCAAACACGGGTAAGATATCTCACGGGAGATACAATCTAAGCCAGGCGGGACCGAGTGGGGACCCCTAATGAGCTACCTTAGAAAAATAAGGGAAGGGGCTTTGCCTCCCCTTCCCCCTGCCTGCGAAAGTCTGTTGCAGGCCCTGGCTTTTCCCTTGCAGCTGTTTGTGAGAGAAGTCATGAGGACAACAAAGATCAGTTCTCTCCACTTATCTCTACGGAGCTGTTACAATATGAGAGACTTGACCCTGAGAAGGTACAGACCTTAGGTAAGACATCATGGGAACTTGTGCTTCAGCTGTTTGAAGGTTAAAATAATTGGCTTGGGATGTTTCTATAACGTGATAAGTGAGTCTCACAAACCGTGCCAAAAACACTGCTACTCCCTTGTATACTTATCAATAAAAGCCTCCAGTCAGCTTTATTCAGACCTCCAGTCCTCTGAGACTGAGAGACCCCTGGCCTTCGGAGAGATTTAACAGCATTAAGTCTCTGTTTGTTTCTTTCTTGAAAACTTAACCCACACCGCCCCTTCTCGCCTCTTCACTGCCCTTGTTGCGCGGGACGCGACAGGTAACAACACAGCTCAGAAAGAAAATGAAAAATCTCCAGAAAATAAACTTAAAGACATTGAAATATGTGACTTAAATGACAGAGAATTCGAAATTGCAGTTCTGAAGAAACTCAACAAGATGCAAGAAAACGCAGGCAAGCAGTTTAATAAACTCAGAAACACAATCAAAGAACAAAATGAACATTGCACCAAAGAGATTGAAATTTTAAAAAAGAAACAATTGAATTTCTGGAGATTAAGAATTCAATAAAAGAAATGATGAATGAAATAGTCAGTTTAGGTAATAAAGCTGATGAGATGGAGGAAAGAATCAGTGACATCAAAGATAAAAATCTGGAAATGAAACAGATGGAAGAAGAGAGAGACTTGAGAGTTAAAAGAAATGAAAGAACTCTACAAGAACTTTCAGACTCCATAAAAAAGAGCAACATAAGAAAATGAACACACCAGCAGGAGAAGAAAGGGAGAAGGGAACAGAGACTATATTCAAACAAATAGTCAACTTGTGGAAAAAGTCAAGAACTTCCCAAACTTGTGGAAAGAACTGGATCCCCGAATCCAAGAAGCAAATAGAACACCTAATTACCTCAATCCCAATGGGCCTTGTCCAAGACACATCGTATTGAAGGTATCAAAAATTAACAACAAAGAACGAATCCTCAAGGGAGCCAGGAAAAAGAAGACAGTAACCTACAAAGGAAAGTCCATTAAATTATCATCAGATTTGTCAGCATAAACTCTGCAAGCCAGAAGGGAGTGGAATCAAATATACAAACTATAGAAACAGAGAAAATATGAGCCAAGAATAATAGATTCAGCAATGATATCCTTTAGATATGAAGGATGAATAAAGACCTTTCCAGACATACAGAAGCGGAGGGAATTTCCTAACACAAGAAATACTGAAGGAGAATATTCGACATGAAATTAAAAAAGCAAAAGAATACAAAACCATGAGTAGTATTATGAACCAACAGAAGTAGGAAATGGAAACCCCTACACCAGATAGGACACCATACACTTAAACATAACATATAGGGTAAAGAAGAAAACAAACACTCAAAGAAAAAAAAAAAAAAGACAGAGAGAGGAAAAAAACAACTTTCACAGTACACAGTATTTTTTATACAGAATTCACAGTGTAAATAGAGATAATTTGTGACCACAAAAACATGAAAGGGGAAAGAGACAAGGTTTAAACTGGCGCAAGGAAATGGAAAAAGGAAGCATGCTGAAGAAAATGGAATACTCTAAATATGAAATTCTGTTTTACATAAACATAATGGTAATCACTCAAAAACAAAAAAAATCCAGAACTGAAATATATAAAATAAAATAAGAGGAAATGGAAGGAAAATTCATAGAATACCACCAGACTGTAATAACAGACAGAAACAAAGATGCAAAGAAACAATGGAGACACTGTCCCCCCAGAAAACCAAAGATAGAATGATAGGAAATCCTCATATATCAATAATTGTCCTAAATGTAAAAGGACTGAACTCACCAATAAAAAGGCACAGAGTAGCAGATTAGATACAATAACTAAGTGCAGCCTCCAAGAGACACATCTCAGCTACAAAGACAAACATAGACTCAAAGTGCAAAGGAGGAAATTGACACTCCAAGCAACTGGTATTCAGAGAAATGCAGGTGTAGCCATACTGATATGAAATGAAACAGACTTCAAGATAAAAAAAGTAATAAGATAAAAACATGAACATTTCATAAGGATAATGTGGACTATACAACAAGAAGACATACCAGTCATCAATATGTATGCCCCCAATCATGGAGCCCTGAAATATTACAAAGAAACTACTAACAGAACTAAAGGGAGAAGTTGACCAAAACACAATCATGGTGTGGGACCTAAATACATCATTGACAGCTCTGCTTAGATCATCCAAACAGAAAATAAAGAAATATCAGCCCTAAATGACACATTAGATAAAATGGCCATAATCGATATTTATAGAGCTCTTCATCCTTAATCAGACTATACATTCTTTTCTGGTGTACATGGAACATTCCCAAGGATAGGCCATATATTGAGACATCCATATATTGGGATATAAAACAAGCCTCAGCAAATTTAAGAAGATTGAAATAATACGAAGCATATTCTCTGATCACAAGTCTTTAAAATTAGGTATCAACTGCAAAAAGAAAGGAAAAAACACAAATAAATAGAGATTAAACAGCATAATTTAAAGAACGACTGGTTCAAAAAAGAAATAAGAGAAGAGATCAAAAGATACATAGAAACAAATGAGAATGAAAATACATCCTACCAAAAGTTTTAGGATACAGTGAAAGCAGTTTTAAGGGGAAATTTACAGGCCTATCTCAAGAAAGAAGAAAAATCCCAGCGAAACAACCTCACATTACAGCTAAATTAAAAAAGAAGAACAAATAAAACACAAAGTCATCAGAAGGAAGGAAGTAATGAAAATCAGAGCAGAACTATTTGAAAATGAAATACAAAACAAACAAAAAAATAGAAAAACTTAATGCGACAAAGAGCTTGTTCATTGAAAAGATTAATAAAAGTGAAAAACCCTTGGCTAGACTCACTAAGATAAAAAGAGAAAAGATGCAAATAAAAAAATCAGAAATGAAAGAAGGGAAGTTACCACGGATGTCACAGAAACACAAAAGATAATCCATGAATACCATGAAGGGCTATATGCGACCAAATTCAATAATCTAGAAGAAATGGACAAGTTCTTAGAAACATATAGCCTTCCTAGGCTGTATCGTGAAGACTGTATAATTTAAATTGCCCAATCAACAATAAAGATATTGAATCAGTCATATGAAACCATCCCAAAAACAAAAGTCCGGGACCAGATGGCTTCACTGGTGAATTCTACCAAATATTCAAAGAGCATCTAATACTTGTCCTACTCAAATTCTTCCAAAAAAATTAAAGAAGAGACAATACTCCCTAACTTATTTTGTGAGGCCAACATTACCCTGATACCAAAACCTGGTAAGGATAACACAAAAAAAGAAAAATCACAGACCAATATTTCTGATGAATAAAGATGCAAAACTCCTAAACAAAATTCTAGCATATCGAATGCAATGATGCATTAAAAAGATTATGCATAAGGCCAAGTGGGGTTCATCCCAGGGGCGCAAGGATGGTTCAACATCTGCAACACAAACAATGTGATACACCACATGAATAAAGGACAAAAATAACACAATTATATGAATAGATGCAGAAAAAGCATTTGACAACATACAACATCCATTTGTGATTAAAACATGTAATTACATAGGTACCGAAGGAAAATACCTTAACATAATAAAGGCCGTATATGATGTATCCTCAGCTGATATCATATTTAATGGTGAAAACCTGAAGCCCTTCACTCTATATTCAGGAATAAGACAGGGCTGACCCCTATCAACACTGCTTTTCAACATAGTATTGGAAGGCCTAGCCAGAGCAACCAGGCAAGAAAAAGAAATAAAAGGCATCCGACTTGGGAATGAAGAAGCTAAATTATCACTTTTTGCAGATGACATAATGCTATATATATAGAAAACCCTAAAGATTCCACTGAAAAGCTATTAGAAACAATAAACAAATACAATAAAATTGCCAGCTACAAAATCTACATACAAAAATCCATTGCATTTCTATATACTGACAAGGAAATCTCAGAAAAAGACCACTGCCAACCGAATAAACTTTAATTAAAAAAAAGAAATAAAAAAATCAATTATTTTTTGCTTTTACAACAAAAAGAATAAAATACCTAGGAATAAACTTAACCAAGGATGTGAAAGACTTATACACTAAAAACTATAAAACATTTTTAAAAGTTATTGAAGAACACAAAGAAATGGAAAAACATTCCGAGTCTATGAATTGGAAGAATCTATATAGTTAAAATGCCCATATTATACAAAGCAATATACAGATTTAATGCAATCCCCATCAAAATCTCAATGGCATTTTTTAAAGAAATAGAACAAAAAATAATCCGATTTGTACAGAATCACAGAAGACCCCGAATAGCCAAAGCAATCCGAAGGGAAAAAAGAACAAAAAAAACAATGATGGGGGTTTCACACTCCTGACTTCAGCCGCTACTACAGGACAACAATAATCAGCACAGCACGGTATTGGCAGAAAAACAAACACATAGACCAATAGAATAGAATTGAAAATTTAAAAATAAACCCACATACATATGGACAGACAATTTTTGACAAGGAAGGCAAAATCACACAATGGAGAAAAGACAGCCTCTTCAATAAATGGTGCTGGCAGGATTGGAAAGCCACGTGCAAAAGAATGAAACTATGCCGCTTTCTGGCACCGTGCACCAAAGTTAACTCAGAATGGAACAAAGACCTAAACATGAGACCAGAAACAATAAACAGCATGGAAGAAAACATAGGTACTAAATTTATGGACCTTGGGTTCAAAGAGGATTTTATTAATTTGACTTCAAAGGCAAGGGAAGTAAAAGCTAAAATAAATGAATGGGACTATATCAAACTAAAAAGCTTCTGCACAGCAAAAGAAATCATCAACAAAATAAAGAGGCAACCAACCAAAAGGGAGAAAATATTTGCAAACAACATCTGTGATAAGGGGCTAATATCTAAAATATATAAGGAACTCATATAACTCAACAATAGCAAAACAAATCTAAAAAATGGGCAGAGGACCTGAATAGACATTTCTCCAAAGAGGACATATAAATGGCCAATAGACACATGAAATAATTCTCAACATCACTAATCTTCAGAGAAATGCAAATAAAAACCACAATGAGATATCACCTCACCCCAGTCAGAATGGCTATCATCAATAAGACAAATAATAACAAGTGTTGGAGAGGCTGTGGAGAAAAAGGAACACTCATACACTGTTGGTGGAAATGAAGATTGGTGCAGCATCTGTGGAAGTCAGTGTGGAGGTTCCTCAAAAAATTAAGAATAGAATTACCATATGACCCAGCAATCTCTCTCCTCGGTATCTACCCAAAAAAATCTAAAAACATTTATCCATAAAGTCACATATGCTCCAATGTTCATTGCATCTTTATTTATGGTGACCAAGAAAAGGAAACAACCAAAGTGTCCTTTGATAGATGATTGGATAAATAAGTTGTGGTATATATACACAATGGAATACTATTCAGTGGTAAGAAAAGATGAAATATTACCTTTTGTGACAACATGAATGGATCCTGAGATTATTAAGCTGAGCGAAATAAGTCAGACAGAAAAAGTCAAGAACCATGATTTCGCTGATATGTGGTATATAAAACTGAAAACAACAAAAGAAGAGGACAAACAATGAAGAAACAAAAACTCATAGACACAGACAATAGTTTGTTGGTTGCCGGAGGACATTGTGCGAGGGGTGTAGTAGATGAGAGTAAAGGGGATCCAATATACGGTGATGGAAAGAGAACCAACTCTGGGTAGTGAACACACAATGTAATATACAGATGATGTATTACAGAATTGTATACCTGAAATCTATGTAACTTTACTAACAATTGACACCCCAATAAACATTAATAAATAAATACATACATACATACAAACATACATAAAAAAGAGAAAAATTGTCATTTATCATTGTCCTTTAAAAAAAAAGCTAGATAATTTAAATTACTGGAAGGAAAATTATATTTATTAACATGTATTAAATATTTCAGAAATATTTTCAGTTGAAATTCAAATCTGGTATTTCAATAACAAATTTCTTTGAGTTCTACAATAATCAGGGCCAAGAGCTCAAGTCATCATTTTTGATCAACATTTATTCATTTTGGAAATAAGGTATTATAATATCACCAGAGATAAACTCCAAGAATATAGTCATCAGCTCACATATTCACAGATTCCAAAAAATATTTTTAGATAAAAGATACGTATGCCAAATTAATACATTGATAGAACTTATGTTTGTGTGGTTTTAAATATTTACATATCATTTAAACTAAGTACACTACTGATATTGTCATTTCCAGAGATACTGTTTCCTATTCTAAAAATAAAACTTAAGCTAAAACCACGTATAAAATCTTACAACATCAACTATACATAATCTATCAATTCATTCTGATGACAAATTTTCAGGGTTTGAGTTACAGACATATTTTTAGCAACTTTTCTTCAAATTATAATCTAATATTTGCTTAAATATTTCAAGTTTGTCAACTAAAATGATAGGGCTCAAATTAGAAAGCAGAAATGTGAGTCAGGACTCAGTGGTGGAACTTCCAGAAAATCAAACTTATGAAGACATATTTTCTTTATTTATGTAGTTAGGATATTTATATATCACATCATAGGTCTATTATGAGGATTCAACGGGAGATTTGTAAAAAATATTCTGTCAGACACTATGTAAATGTAAGATATTGAACATTAATATCAGTACAATGTTTGCCAAATGGATAATGTTCAAGAAATGTGTTGAAAATAATGAATGAATTTATAAATTAATGAAACTAATAAATTATTGCGTTAAAAAAAATCTGTATTTTTCACTATTATATACCCAAAGAATTGAAAGCAGAGACAGACAGATACATTTATAGCAATATTCATAGTAGCATTATTCACAATAGGCAAAAGGTGGAAAAAAACAAACTTCCATCAACAGAAGAATAGATAGCAAAATGTCCATACAATGAAATATTGTTCAGTCTTTGAAAAGAAATGGGATTCTGATATATGCTATAACGTGGAAGAAACTTGAAAACATCATGCTAAGTGAAATAAGGCAGACACAAAAGGATAAATATTAAATCATTCCACTTGTTTGAGGTACATGGAATAGGCCAATTCATAGACACATAAAGTAGAATAGTGGTTACCAGGGGTTAAGGGGAGAGAGGAATAGGAAGTTATTGTTCATTGGGTACAGAGTTTCTGTTTGAGATGATGACAATTTCTAGAAATGAATAATAGCAATGGTTGCAAAACATTGTGAATGTACATAATGCCACTGATTTGTACACTTAAAAATTATTAAAATACCTATATGCTGAAAACTATAAGACATTTTAGAAAGAAATTGAAGAAGACACAAAGAAATGGAAAGACATTCTGTTCTCATGGATTGGAAGAACCAACATAGTTAAAATGGCCATGTTACCCAAAGCCATATACAGATTTAATGCAATCCCCATCAAAATCCCAATGGCATTTTTTTAAAGAAATAGAACAAAAAATCATCAGATTTGTTTGGAACCACAAAAGACCCCAAATAGCCAAAGCAATCTTAAGAGAAAAAACAATACTGTAGGTACCACACTCCTTGACTTTAGCTTGTACGACATGGCTATAATAATCAAAACAGTATGGTATTGGCAGAAAACCTGACAACTAGATCAATGGAATAGAATTGAGAACCCAGAAATAAAACCACATAAATATGGACAGATAATTTTTGACAAAGAAGCTAAAAACATACAATGGAGGAAAGACAGACTCTTCAATAAATGGTGCTGGGAGAATTGGATAGCCACGTGCAAAAGAATGAAACTGGACTGTTATCTGTCACCATGTACCAAAATTAATTCAAAATGGATCAAAGACTTAAGCATAAGACCTGACACAATAAACTGCATAGAAGAAAACATAGGTACTAAACTTATGGACCTTGGGTTCAAAGAGCATTTTATGAATTTGACTCCAAAGGCAATGGAAGTAAAAGCTAAAATAAATGAATGGGACTACATGAAACTTAAAAGCTTCTGTACAGCAAAAGAAACCATCGACAAAATAAAGAGGCAACCGACTGAATGGGAGATTTTTGCAAACAGTGCCTTGATAAGGGACTAATGTCCAAAATATACAAGGAACTCATGAAACTCAACAACAAAAAAACAAACAATGCAATTGAAAAAATGGGCAGAGGACCTGAAGAGACATTTCTCCAAAGAGGACATACAAATGGCAAATAGACATATGAAAAAATGCTCAACATCACTAATCATCAGAGAAATGCAAATAAAAACCACAATGAGATATCACCTCACCCCAGTCAGAATGGCTATCATCAACAAGACAAATAGGAACAAGTGTTGGAGAGGCTATGGAGAAAAAGGAACCCTCATACACTGTTGGTGGGAATGCAGACTGGTGCAGCCGCTATGGAAGGCAGTGTGGAGGTTCCTCAAAAAATTACGAATAGAATTACCATATGACCCAGCAATCCCTCTCCTGGGTATCTACCCAAAAAATCTGAAAAAATTTATACATAAAGACACGTGTGCTCCAATGTTCATTGCAGCTTTGTTTACGGTGGCCAAGACATGGAAACAACCAAAATGTCCTTCGATAGATGAATGGATAAAGAAGTTGTGGTATATATACACAATGGAATACTATTTGGCGGTAAGAAAAGATGATATAGGAACATTTGTGACAACATGGATGGATCTTGAGAGTATGATGCTAAGCAAAATAAGTCAGACAGAAAAGGCAGAGAACCCTATGATTTCACTGATATGTGATATATAAACCAAAAACAACAAAAAAACAGACAAACAAATGAGAAACAAGAACTCATAGACACAGACAATAGTTTAGTGGTTACCAGAGGGTAAGGGGGGTGAGGGATGGGAGGTGAAGGTAAGGGGGATCAAATATATGGTGATGGAAAGAGAACTGTTTCTGGATACTAAACAGACAATGGGATTTACAGATGATGTAATACAGAGTTGTACACCTGAAATTATGTAATTTCATTAACAATTGTAACCCCTATAAATTTTTAAAAAAAGAGTTTAAACATAATTAGCCATTAAGAAAATATAAATTATAACCATGATGAGATAATAGTATGCACCTATCTGTATGGCTAAAATAAAAAAAAATAGTGACAGCGCAAAACATTGACAAGTATGTGGAGAAAGTGGATCACTCTACATTACTGGTGAGAATATAAAATTGCACAGCTATTCTGAAAAATGATTTGAAGTTTTTTTAAAAACTACTACTATACAACCCAGTAAGTGTACTCCTGGGTTTATTTATCCCAGAGAATAAAAACTTATGTTCATTCAAAAATATGTATACAAATTTTTGTTCTTAATAGCAAAAAGCTGGAAACTACCCAGATCTTCTTTAATGAGTGGAATGGTTAAATAACTGTGGGATATCCATACTATGAAACCCCACTCAGCAATGAAGATGAATAAATTATTGGTATTATACAACAACTTTTATGAATCTCCAAATAATTTTGCTGAGTGAAGAAAAAGGCAATCCCAAAAGATTCCATATGATTCCACATGATTCCATAGTATAATATTCTGGAAATAACATTATGGAAATAGAAAACAGATTAATAGTTTTCAGGGTTTAAGGAGAGATGGAACAGAGGGAAGAGAACATGAGAGATCTTTGGGTTAAGAAAATATTCTATATCTTGACTGTATGAATGTCAATACCCTGGTCATAATATTGTACTATAGTTTTGTTATATTCACCATTGGAGGAAACTAAATAAAGGGTAGATGGTATCTCTTTCGTATTATTTCTGAAAAATCTATGTAAATCTATAATTGTCTCAAAATAAAAAGGTTTAAGTTTTAAAAAATATTTGTTGAATAGCTAAAACATGGAAACAATTTAAGTGTGTTTTGATGGATGATTGGTTAAAGAAGATATAATATGTATATATGATGGACTGCTTGCTACTCAGCCACACACACACACACACCACACACACACACACACACACACACACACAAATGAAATATTGCCATTTGCAATATCATAGCTGGATCTTGAGAGTTTTATGCTAAGCCAGATGTTTATGCTAAGTCAGAGTTTTACACTAAGTACTGTGTAATTTCATTCACATGTGGGATATAAAACACAAAGCAACAGATGAACAAACAAAGCAAGCTAGCAAATAAACAAGCTTATAGATATGAACAGCAGAATGGTGGTTACCAGAGGGGATGGAGGTTGTGGGGAGGACAAAGAGGGTAAAGAGGGTCAAATACATGGCAAAAAATGGAGACTAGACTTTGGGTAGTGAGCACACATTGGAGTATACAGATGTTGCATTATAAAGATGTAAACCTGAAACATATAATGTTATTGTCAGCCAATGTCACTCCAATAAATTTAATTTTTAAGAAGTTTTTTGAATGAATGTAGATGAATGAATAACTACTGAAATCATCCTTTCTATAAATTTATCTAAGTTCAAATTTGTTTTATGCATCTATCCATCAAATTTTGAATATAATCTTTCCCCAAATCATCCTTTTACAAATGAAAATATAGTTGAATTCAAGAATCATTTATTTAACACTTCTAAATACCAGGGGCTGTGTTAAATGTTGCTTGGAAAACAAAGGTATTTTATAAATTCCTTGATAGTGAATATCTTATCACTATTTGGAAATGATGTTTGAAATGTGAGGAGCACTTCTGGTTGCAAAAGTTACATGGAAAAAACTAATAGTTGGAGGTTCATTAAGTAGGTTTGTAAGGTAACGCATACTTCAAAACCAATCTTTGCATAATTAGCAAATATACAAATATTCAAAGCATGCTGAATTCAGTCCTCCCTCTCTTTTCTCCATCCTGCAAGCTATTTACTATAAACCATGCCCAGGTGAGTAAGTGAGAGACAGAAATTTGGGAGGCATATTTGGGAAGCATGGTCTCAAGAGATTTGAAGTCAAGTAGAAATTAGGAAGGAGGAAAGAGTGAGGGAAATACCTGGAGAAAAAAGAATTCCTGTGGCCATGGATCATTCTGGTTAGGGCAACAGTCTTTCTGGGCCCCATTCCTCTATAATGCTGAGCTTGATCACCAAAAATCATCATAAATGCATGTACACCAGAAAAATGAATGTTATCTTTGTAAGAAATTCATAAAAACCATAAAAATTAAGCATCAGAAGTTTGGGTCAAATTGAAACATTCTTTCTCAGACTTCCTGAAACTCACTCTGGACATTATCAATTCCATATGTGCAGGGAATGGTAATCTATAATTAAAATACTAAGTAGAAAAATTAACAAATAATGTCCATCTGTTATATCAGTCTCCATGAGAGCAAAAATCATTTTTTTTAATTTATTTTTTTGCTCACCACAATATAATAAGACCAGTCAAGTACCTGGCATGTGGTAGGTATTTATTACATGGTCGAAGGATGGATGGGTGGATACATTGATGTTAGATATATAGATTTTTGGTTGCTTGGATGGATGGATAGATGCAACAGTGGACAGATAGTTGAAAACTAAATATGGTAACAAAGTGTTTATATTTCAAGATTATAAAGCAATGCTGAAATGTCCTGCTTACTTTTCCTGTAGAGAAAATAGTTGTAAGCATAGAGGATAAAAAGCAAATGTTGTATAGGGAGGCTGAATCAATGACCCAAAGAGGATCTCCCAGAGGGCATGGCATTACTCTTCCAGAGGTCATTACCTTATTTCTTCAGCTTGGCCTAGAAAATGGATTTGGTCAAAGCATCCAAATATCATTTATTCCTTTGGAACCTGATCCACCTTAGCCAAACATGAAAATAATAGAAGAAATGTGACTTCCCTGAAGATCAGACTACTCTTATCAGCTAGTCAGCATATTGTTTCCCTGAAGGTAAATCTATATGGGAATTAGATGATAATCAGAAATTATTAAAATAGATTAAGAGCCACATTATGTTAATGCTTGTTCTCATTGAGTTATGATAGTTTGATGCAGATATGCCTCTATATCTGTTGAGTAAACGAGATTACTCCACTCAGTAAATCAGGGCACTTTCTCCCAAACAGAAGACGTGTTACTCCTCTCTACTCCCACCCCAAAACTTGTGTTCCTCTTTTATTCCCCAATTTATTCTTAAAAGTCACAGTATTTCCACTTTTGTGTCCCTGGCAAAGTTAATTACTTTGTGTTAATTTTTCCTATCTATAAAACTTTATAGGTTTGTTGGCAGATTATTGATATTGTGTATTGCTGACACACATAGTAGGTGATACTGAACAATAGATCTATGATGTGATCTGAGTATCAGAGTCAGAGAGCAAGAAAGATTCCCAAGAAGACAAAATTCCCTAGTATGACCCAGTAATCCAGGCAGGATTCAGGAGGTCAGGAACTTTGAAGCACCATTTGCAAAGAAGATTTTCAAGAAAGCAGAAGACATAAATGAAGTTAAATCTTGTGTATGGTGCTAATTAGATTTCACTTCATCCAAACAGCAATGGGAAGCTATTGAAGCACTCTCAGAGAATGGCATAATTGAGACTTTGTGTTTTTTCTAAAAAAAAACTGGATCAGGTCAAGATGGCAGAGTAGGTAAACACTGTGCTTACCTCCTCTCACAACAATATCAAAATTAAAACTAAACTACAGAACAACCATCACTGACTATCTCCTGAAATTTAGCTGAACAGAAGTCCCACAACCAAGGGCATGCGGAAGAAACCACCTTGAGACTGGTAGAAGAAGCAGAGACACTGAATAGGCTGGTCCCACAACCATGTGTGACCATTAAAAATTGGAGGGATATCTCGGCTGTGGAGGTCCCCCACAGAGGAGTGAGGGTTCCAGCCCCATACCTAGCTCCCCAGCCCAGGGTTTCAGTGCAGGAAAAGAAGTCTCCATACCTTCTGGTTGTGAAAACCAGAGGAGATTGTGTCTGAGTGAGACAAAGTATGTCCATAGTCCCAGGCAGTCCTTTAAAGGGTTCATGCACAAACTTACTGGTGAACTGACTCATTCTGAGCTTCAGCACTGGGGCAGCAGCTGGAAAGGTGACAAGGACATATGGGGCGGAATGGAGTCATCAGGCTTCAGAGCGAGGGCTAGAGGGGCAGCTTTCTCCTGAACAAAGGTGGTGGCAGAAGCCACTGTTTCTTTGCTGAGCCCCCCCCCCCTTCACTCCTGGTGTGAAGATGCAGGAAGCTGGCATATCTGTCTCCATCAATCTGTCTAACACTGTTTGTTTGCCCTGATTCCATGAGACCCAGCCCCACCCAACTTTCAGGCCCACCCAGCACTTCCAGTGGCTTTTCCATATAAATGGCCTGCCTTGGTTTATGGTGGAGACTTTCAGAAAATCTCTCAAAGATTCATAAAATTCAAACAAGCAGCATCTGGCTTTGGCTTGTCTGTTATCTCTGGCTGAGCAGCTGTAAGCCTGGCACTAGTGATATCCTCAGTTCACAGTTTGGCCTTTCGAGCCACCTCCAAGCCCAGAGTGCATGACAGCCATTTATGAATTGCTCTGTGACTCATTTAAGATGGCTCTGGCCAGGTCACAGGCTGTGACTGAACTTCACCTCTGGTGAAACCTCTCCCAGAAGGCCTTAGGTCTGGCATGCCCAGTGGCCAGCTGCAGACCTAGCTGGAGCATCACCTAACCACCTCTGGAGATGATACACCCAAAGGGCACACTGGGCAGGCACCAGAGTGCTGCTAAAGTGATTCTTGCTCCATAGGGTCAACCCCAGCACAACAGCTCTTCCACTGTATTCACAGTCAATCCTCACAGTCAATCAGCCCAAGGGCCAATTCCCCCAATGATGAGTAAACAACAACCAAGACTCAACTACAACAAGAGGGCACACACCACCCACACAAAGAACACTCCTGGAGTATCCAACTCAACTGACCAGGGAGACTGCACCACTGAGTGCCACAGCACACCTACCATGTAAGGCCAATCTAAGACTGGGAGGCATAGCAGCGCTACTAATACATAGAAACAAACACAGGGAGGCAGCCTAATTGAGAACACAAAGAAACATGTCCAAAATGAAAGAACAGAACAAAGCTCAATAAAAAAATAATTAAGACCAGCAATCTACTAGATGCAGAGTTCAAAACATTGGTTATAAGGATGCTCAATGAACTCAGAGAGAACTTCAACAAAGAGTGATGAAAAGTAAGGACCTACAACCAATATTACTCTACCCAACAAAGTTATCATTTATAATTGAAGGAGAGGTAAAGTACTTCCCAGACAAGTAAAAGCTAAAAGAGTTCACGAACACCAACCCAGAATTACAAGGAATATTAGAGGGACTTCTTTAAGGTGAAAGGAAATAAAAAATATGAATACTAAAATGGCAATAACCACATAGTTATCAACTTTCAATGTAAATGGATTAAAGGCTCCAAAAGATAAGGTAGCTGAATGGATAAAACAACACCTTTACATATGCTGCCTATAAGAGACTCACTTCAGATTGTAAGACACACACAGACTGAAAGTAAACACATGGGTTAAAGCTATTTTATGAAAATGGAAACAAACAGACAAACAAACCAAAAACTGGGGTACACAATACTTATGCCAGATAAAATAGCCTTTAAAACAAAGACTATAACAAGAGACAAAGAAGGACCCAGTAATCCTACTTCAGAGTATTTATCTAAAGAAACCCAAAATGTACTTTAAGGGGATATGTGGACCCATATGTTCATTGCAGCATTGTTTACAATGGTCAAGATGTGGAGGCAGCCTGAGTGTTCATTAATGGATGAATGGATAATGAGGAGGTGGTACATAAATACAATTGAATATTCCTTGGCCAGGGAAGGGAATGAGTTCTTGCCATCTGCGACGGCATAGATGGACCTGGAGTGTATTGTGCTGAGTGGAGTATATTAGAGAAAGACAGATGCAATCTGATTTCATTTATATGTGGAATCTAAAGAACAAAATAAACAAACAAAACAGGGACAGTCTCATGGATGCAGAGAACATTTTGATGGTTGCCAGCTGAGGGGGGTGGGGATGGTTGAAGGAGGGGAAGAGATTAAGAAGTATAAATTGGTTGTTGCAGAACAGTTGTGGGGATGTAGGGTATAGCATAGGGAATATAAACAACTACCCATGGTGACACATGGGTACTATATTTTTTAGGGTGATAGATGGGAGGGGGTTAGGAGGCAGGGTGAAAAAGGTGAAGGTATGAAGTACAAATTTGTAGTTGCAAAATAGTCATGAGGATGTAAAGTAAAGTATAAGCATATAGTCAATGATATGGTATTAACTATGTATGGTGCCAGGTGAGTACTAGACTAGTCAGGGGGATCACTTCTTAAATTATACTAATGTCTAACTACTTGTAAAGTAAATATAATGTGAGTTAGGTGCTCCTTTGTGCCTTCCACTTGTTGCGTTGGGAACGCTCTGTCCCGGTGACACCCGGACATTGACTCTCCAGTCAGCAAGAGTAAACTCGGGAAGGCCTCGCCAGTCCCCCTGGTTGAACAATAGCTGATCCGCAAGTGGAATGCATGAATAGGATCACGTAGGTTGCTCTGTGGCCATAGTAACCTCATGTACATTGTGAAACTGCTGGAATCATGTCCCCCGCCTTCTACCTAGATAATTACCCTGAAACTTGTGATTCGTTGTCCCCATGCTTGCTGATTGTAATCGTTATGATCTAGAATTCTTTCCCAACTGGTAATCTATTGGAAAAAAACCCTATATAATTAGTGTCCTGAGGGAGCCCTAGTCAGAACTCTCTGATGGGGACACTCACTGGACACACCTGAAGCCAAGACACTGTCTCGGTTCCCCAGTGCCTTGGAAACACTCTTTGTCTTACTTTGCTTTATTCTGTCTATGTTACTTATTGCCTCACTTAATAGTGTTTTGTTGCCTCAACTCCATTTCAGTGTGCATGGTGAATACGTATTCGACACCCAAATTCTGTGGCCACTTAAAACCTAGCCCCTTATTGCTACATCATTATGCTGTAAAGCTGAAATTAATATAAAATAATATTGAATGTCAACTGTAATTGAAAATTTTAAAAAGGGGGGAAAGGTGAAGGGGAATAAGAGATTCAAATGTCCAGGTATAAAACAAATAAGTCATGGTATGCAATGTACATCATAGGGAATAGAGTCAGTAAATTTGTGATAGCATAGTGAAGTGTCAGATGGTTGCAGGACTTACCGTGGTGGTCACTTCTTTAGGTATATAAATGTTGTATAACCATTGTGTCTACCTGAAGCTAATATAATATTGTATTTTAGCTATATTTTAATAAAAATCTAAAACAAATAAAAGAAAAGAACTGATTGTCCTTCAGAGATATAGAGGAGAAAAGACTTGGACAGATAAATGAGGCTTTCTAATAGTCAGGGTGATGGGTAACGAGGATAAAATGCAAGTTGGCACAGTGAAGATAGAAAGGAGGGAAACATGAACAACGTTAAAGTAGAATCTACAGGACTTTTCGAATAACTATATATAGCAGATGAAGAATTGGGAGAAAGACAATATGATGAATGGATATTTAGTTTCAATGACTATATGAGTGTGTCAACATTTCTCAAAATAAGAAACAATTGAAGGGAAATAAGGAGCATCTTTGGACAGAGACAGATAATTAGTTAAGGTTAAGTCCCTGTGGGACATGTCAATGGAAATATTGACTAAGTGTGTGTGTGTGTGTGTGTGTGTGTGTGTGTGTGTGTGTGTGTAGGTTTTGAAACATAAAAGCAATTTAGGTTAGAAATAAAGATGAGTGAGCCAGCAGCATCTAAATAATAACTAATACTGATACCATGGAAGCAGATAAATAGGCACCTAAAGAGGTACAAAGTATGAAAAACTACAGAGCCTGGGATAGAACTCTACTCATAGGGGAAGGAGTCTGAGAAGGAGTAGGCATACAGCAAAGGGAAATCCAGCAGCATGAGGTTAGCACTAACACCAAAGAGAATTCCGAAAAGATGAGCGATCAACAAAGGAAACTACTACTAGACGTGATTAAACACGATATGTAATAGAATGTGTTCAATATGTTTAGCAACATGAGTAGCCTTTATCAGAGAACTTCTAGCAGAATGGTAAGAACAGAGGCTGGTTTGGAGTGAGTAGAAGTCAATAAGAAGTAAATAAGTAGAGACAGACAGCTTGGCATACAACCCTCCCCCATTATTTGGCCTTTGTCAAACTCACCAGCCTTAATTTCTCATCATATTCTATTTGGGCCCTACAATTGAGTCATTAAAAGATACTTGCCATTTCTGAAATATGCCAGGCCATGTCTTGCCTTTTCTCACATATCTTCCTTTCAAGATTAAGCTAAAGCATTGTTCCTTCCATCAAGTCTAACCTGCCCCAGCTCTGTGTCTCCCCAAGTAGACATGACCTCTTCTCCCTTTGTGAATATGGTACCCATTGCATAAGTCTGTCCTGATTAACCCAGGATGTGACTGATTGATTGTGACTGCAACCTGGACCTCCTTCTTGGAACCCCCAAATCCTTACATGAATGTGATAAATTACAGAAATGACCACAGGCTTCTCCTATCCCAGGTTTTACATCCCTTTGCAAGGTGATTTTGTCCACTAAAAGGTTAGAATCTATTTATCTAATGCTTGAATCAGATCTTGACTACGTGACTTGATTTCGGAAATGGGACACTAGCATACATGACATGAGTAAGGAATGAAAAGTTCATCTCTGATAGCACTAAGGATAAGATCACTTTTTGAATAAGCGCAACCTCACTGGCGACAGAAAAAAAGACCACAACAAGAAGAAAGCCCACAAGCTCATACTGGGCAATTGCCAGATATGTAACTAAAGCCATCCTAGACCTTCCAGCACCAACTGAGCGAGCTTAGACCAGAACTACTCAGTCAATCCACAAATCAATCATGAGAAATAGTAACTCTTTACTGTTTTAAGTCACTAAGTTCTGGAGTAGTTATACTCCAGGTATACAGCAAAAGCTCACTGACAGAGTGAACAAGAAACCCCATAAAAATTTCATTCACTTTGTCAGATTGTCATTAATGCTCAGAGAGTGTTAAGAGAAATAGTGAGTTGTGTCCCTCAAGTTTACACAGTTACGGTCAGATTCATTAATGGCACTTATTTGCCCAATATTTCCACAAGAATATCTTTTTGTCTATATGTTGCAAAAGGAATGGAGAAGATTCCAAATGAATTCAGAGACTGAAGAGAGGTGGAAAAGGCCATGCTGAGTATATAACTGCAAATGACACGATCAGCTAAAGATCTAAGAAGTTCAGTTTGTGCAGAAGTAGCATTCAGTAATAGGAGTTCCTGAGGACAACAACGTCAAGAGCAAGGCTAGAAGGAAAAATAAGCTACTCATATAATTCAGAGAAGAAACCAAACTTCAGATACAGAAACCATACCCAGAAACAGAAACAAGGATTTGAATGTGGAATAAATTTTCTTTTTAAGTATCAAATGGTGCTCAATTTGTCTTTAACATTCACAGATATGCAAAAAGTTTTGTACTATGGATAATTTTTAAAAAATTGTTCAGTACTCATAAATGATCAGAGAATTATCTCTTTGCCAATGTCAAGATGTTTCTGAATACATTTTATTTTGGATTTTATCATTAGACTATTTCTAATTTGGTTGACAATAATGAACACCAAAAAGTGCTATTTTTTTTCCAGTTTTGCTACATTTTAATAGTAGGTTTTTTTGAGGGATAAAATGCTATTCTTTTTTTTTTGAGTTGTACAATTTTAATAGTGAATTTTATGGCACATGAATAATATCTCTATGAAACCATCAGCCTCATTTAAAAACTATGTACAATCCACATAACACAAGTCAAACTAATAGTTCATTATTGGCATTAAAAGAAAAACAAACCCAGCAATCTGATGCAATTAATAGAAATTAAAAAAAATAGTACATGGAAATTGTCAAACAGCATGGCATAGTGAGCATTCAAGCTCTAATGACACATCTTTTTGTTATCTATTGATCCACCATGATGACAAATACTCTTCAATGATTTAGACAGACTCATCCCAATATCCAACAGGCCAACTGTCACAGGAAATTCTAATGGAAAATTGGAAGTGGTGAAGAATTAATATGGATTCTAAAATGCTACTCTTAATGGTTGCTGGTCAGCTAAACAAATAAAAGGAACATTTTACTCTTAGTTTTTGAATCTCTCTCAGGTCTGAAATTCAGTTAACCTTAAGTAAACCACAGTTTCCAAAGATGTCTTCAAACAATTGTACCTTTTCTTGTGAATCTGAAAGCAGAATTTGTCCGAAGACATTTCAATTTATTTTTGCCCACAGGAATCAATGATATGTTTTGGACAAAAATATGTTAGAATTTCAGAAAAGTTCAGAAACGCTTTTGCTTTAGAGAAAACTATGGGTTCTCCTTTGTGTTTGGCAGGGCAAAACTTCAATTCTGTGGTATATTTAGTCAAATGAAAACTAGCCTCCTGAATATACATGTACTATAACTACTTTATGTAATATAAACACTTGAAGTCCTTGGGAAAAGACACAGTGTAAAAAATTGATTGATAGATATTCCTGAAAAACCTGAGGCATTTAACTTTGTTATCACTCCTCTCAAGAAGTAATGAACTCAACATAACTTAGAGTATTAATCAATCGAATAGTAAGCATTTATTAATCACCTTATGTTGTCTTATTTACTCATAAAATATTCAAGGAGAAGTTACTATGTTCTAGATACTGGGTCTAGGTACTGGAATATGTGATAAATAAGAGGAATATGGCCTCTTGGCTTCACAGAATCCAGTGGGAAAATCACAAAATAATGAGAAAAAAATATGAGAGAAAAACATTAACTTTTATGGTATATGTAAAAAATAAAATAACAGGACACAATGATAAAGGAAAAAAGAGGAGAGGGTTACTTGACCTAGAGTGATTCCTAAAGGAGATGACATTAAAGCTGAGACAATACAGAAAAAAATCACCAAGGAAAAACCAATGAGTAGCATGTGTTAAGGTCCATGGTGTTGGAGGGTGAGTGCTTACTATGTTTAAAGAAATAAAAGACCAATGGATCAATGGATCAAATATAAAATACAAAGGAAAGAAAGATGTAAGTTGACTTTACATGTGTACATGGATCAAAAACCATGCTGGGACTTATAGGTCAAATGGGAAGTGTAACTTTTATTTAAATGAAATGTGAAGCAGGGAAATAATGATTGCTTAAACAATGGTAGATTCAGTAGAAATGGAGAAAGTGAACAAGTTAGAAATTTTTAGAGGCAAAATGAACAGGCTGTGTTAAGTTGCATATGAGGAAGAAAGAATCAGAACATGATGCCAAAAAACTCAGAAAAATGGTGCTATTTACTGAAAAGGTAAGAGAGAAACAGATGTGTGCTAGAGGCAGGGGTGAGTTTGGGGGAAGCATTGAATTGTGTCCTAAACTCTGTATGTACTAGATAGAAATACAAACAAGACACTGATTCTCAAATATGCAGCTGCCGAGAGAGAGAGAGAGAGAGAGAGAGAGAGAGAGAGAGAGAGAGAGAGAGAGAGAGAAAGAGAGAGAGAGAGAACAGAGGATGAGATAAGTGAAAATAAATACTAAGCATAATTAAATGCTAGACTACACAGTAAATTCTATGAATGATCCAAAGATTCAGATAAAAAGGTAAAAAATAAAATAAAAACTAAATTCGGGGAGATCAGTGGAGGACTGGGAAATATGTAAAGGACATATAAGTATGAAAGTGGTTGAAGAAAGGAGTTACTCTACATGGCAAAAATGAATATAAAGCCACAGAACCACAGGATTGGGTTGAAACCCAGGGAGGTGAAGCTCCTTGACTGATGAGTAGCAGATTTCTCACACCACCAGTCTAGAAGCTTGAAGAATCTTTTGTAATGTTTAACATGTGGAAATCAAAAAAGACATGTACCTGCTAAGCATCTTAGATTGGTCATGAAAAGAGTTGTAGGAAGCCTTCTGTATTAGGTTGGGATCTCTCACTTGAACACAAAAGGCTGTGAGGTTATTCTGCTGGGATGTAATATGAATTCTAGTGAATTCAGGAAGAGGCTAAGGTTGAATTCTAATGAATTCAGTAAGATACTAAGATTGTTCTAATTTAAATGAGATTCTTATAATTTAATTGTATCATTAGACGGAAGCAAAAGGGTAGAAACAGCATCTTCTCTTCAAAAGAATACCTTCAGTTTTTTAAAGAGTGCTAAATGAATATACAAATGGATGCATTTGTGTAAAAATGTAAATTATCTTCTTAATGTTCTTTTAAAAAAGTTGCAGCACTCATTCCTTGCTTAAACAAATGTGTTTCTGGTTTCTTTTTGCAGCTTTCCTCATAAACATATCAGTTATGACCTCCTAACTTTCAATTTATCAACATGCATTGGTTTCTGAGTCAAAACAGTATGTCATTTATTGAACAGACTGTCTTTATCCCATCGTACATTCTTGCTTCCATTGTCGTAGATTAGATGGGCATATAGGCATGGAATTACTTCTGGACTCTCTATTCTGTTCCACTGATCTATGTGTCTATTTGTATGCCAGTACCATGCTGTTTTGATTACTGTACCTTGTAGTATAGTTTGAAATCAGGTATCGTTATACCTCCCACTTTGTTCTTATTTCTCAAGATTGCTGAGGCTATCCGGCGTCTTTTATGGTCCCATATAAATTTTAGGATTATATGTTCTATTTCTGTGAAAAACGTCGTTGGTAATTTGATAGAAATTGCATTGAATATGTATATTGCCTTAGGCAGTATGGACATTTTAACAATATTAATTCTTCCTATCCATGAACATGGAATGTGTTTCCATCTATTTATGTCTACTTTCATTTCTTTCTTCAGTGTCGTATAATTTTCTGAGTACAGATCTTTTAAATCTTTGGTTAGATTTATTCCCAGATATTTTATAGTCTTTGGTGCATTGTAAATGGAATTGTTTTTGGGAAACCTGGACAGACACATGCAAGAAAATGAAGCTGGACCACCTCCTTACACAATATACAAAAATAAATTCAAAATGGCTTAAAGACTTAAATGTAAGATCTAAAATCATAAAATATCTAGAAGAAAATATAGGAAGAAACTTCATGGACATTACCCGGAGTAAGACTTTTACTGATATATCCCCTCGCACGAGGGAAGTAAGAGAAAAAATAAACATGTGGGATTACATCAAACTAAAAAGTTTTTTCACAGCAAAGGAAACTATCAATAAAACAAAAAGGGATCCTACTAAATGGGAAAAGATATTTGTCAATGATATATCTGATAAGGGATTAATATCACAAATCTATAAAAAACTTACTCAACTCAAGTCCAAAAAAACAAACAACCCAATTAAAAAATGGGCAGAGGACTTGAGGATACATTTTTCTAAAAAGGACATACAGAAGGCAAAAAGACATATGAAACCTCACTAACCATCAGAGAAATGCAAATAAAAACCACAATGAGATACCACCTCACTCCAGTCAAAATGGCTATCATCAATAAATCAACAAACAACAAATGCTGGCGTGGATGTTGAGAAAAGGGAACACTAGTGCACTGTTGGATAGGATTGCAGATTAGTGCAGCCACTATGGAAAACAGTATGGAGGTATCTCAGGAATCTGAATATGGAACTACCCTATGATCCAGTAATTCCACTCCTAGCCATCTACCTGGAGAAATCCAAAACTCCAATTCAAAAATCTGTATGCACTCCCATGTTTATCGCAGCACTTTACATAATAGCCAAGATATGGAAACAACCGAAATGCCCATCGGTAGATGACTGGTTTAAGAAGCTGTGGTACATTAATACAATGGAGTATTACGCAGCCATAAAGAAGAAAGAAATCTTATCATTTGCAACAACATGGATGGATCTAGAGAACATTATGTTAAGTGAAATAAGTCAGAAAGAGAAAGACAAGTACCATATGATCTCACTTATATGCGGAATCTAAAGAAAAGAATATGTGAATGAACTAATCAGAAACAGTTTTGGGGACAAAAAGAAAAAACCGAGAGTTGTTAGATGGGCGGGGGGGGTTTTGGGGATAAGGGGAAAGGTGAAGGGATTAGGAAGCAGCTGTTAACCACAAGATGGCCTCAGGGTTTTTTGAAAATTAATTTGGGGAACGTATTCAATAATGTTGTAAAGATTTTGTTGGGTATCCGATGGACACGCGTCCTATTTGGGAGACCACCTCAGGGATACTGTGGATGCCTGATCATGGCATTGTACACCAGAAGCTAAACATTAATGAATGCCAACTATAATTTTATATATATAATGTGATGGCTCAGTGTGAGGTCGGAGGGATAGTGGGTGGGGGGAGGGGGGTTCACAGTGTGAGGGATATAAATGATGAACGTCTAAGTATTACCTTGTCTTGTACACTTGAAACTAATAAATTAAAATAAAATAAAAAATAGTTCACCTAAAAAAAAAACAAAAACAACAGTATGTCATTTAAAATCCCTTTGTTCTCATTTATCTACACTGCACAAAAAAACACCATAATTGTTAATGGTAATATTTGTGAGCTATTTTTTCCAAAATTTGGTTCTTATCCAAGTTCATTAAAGTTCCTAATTGTATGTGTTTACTGGGGCAGAAAATCTTGGATGGCTCAGTCGACATAAAGCTTCTTTAGATCTATAGAATTTTTATGATTATTGATTAATTAGATTTGAATGTAAAGGTTGGATAAATTCTTTTGTTTTTATTTTTCTCTAATTTAGAATTTTTGTTGCAGGGGTGTGGATAGATATGTGCATTATTAATATTCAAATATTTTCAGATGAATAATCTGTTGAATGCAACAGTGACTTCATTTAGAAATGTTCACGTGAATTTTGTGTAAATGTTGATAGTGCTTTTCAAAAAGATAAAGAATTACTTAGTCAAAGCAAACAAAAAGGGCAAAATAATCTATCAACATAAATTATTATTGACCTATATTGTAACTTACAGATACAGTAAACGTTCAAGTCCTTCAAAAGCATTTCTGGATATCTTTCTGATTTGATTGTTGTTCAGGAGACTGAAAAAACGAAAACAAGCAAAAATTCCAGAATGAGAAACAGATTCTGCAAACATTGTAATAAATCTGCTAAATATAGTGCCTTACATAGTAGAAAAACCCTTACTGACATGACTCACTAAATTTAGAAATTTGTAATTGTCTACTCAAAAAGGCTATATTAAAATATTAGTTTATCACAAAAGACCTTTAAAACATAATTTATATTTGTTAAATTATCCTAAAATACTCCCAAAAGAGCCCTATAAACCCAGGGATAAAAATTATTTTTCTATCACTTAAATGAAACCTATCATTTAAAAGGAAAATTATCAACATAGTCATGATAACTAAGGAACATATCCCTAAATAAACAGATGGAGAGTTACATACACCCTGACTTAAGCATTTCCCTTGGAAAAATAAATAGCATAGCCTTTGGCACACAGTGGACTCTCATTGTTTATTTGTTGAACTGTAAAACTGATAGTCAATTATACTATAGGAAGTGGGGCTCTTTTTAAGTGATCCAAAAATGACTTCTAAAAAAAATGGATAGATTTGGGGGAGAGAAAAAAAAAATGGCGGCGTGAGGTGAGCCTCTGTAACGCTCCCCTGGAATTTACAACGAATCGGACAACAATAACTCCACAAAGGACTCCTTGCACAGCAGACAGGCAAGACGAAGAGGCCGACTACTGAATTCACCTCCAGGTGGGTGAATCGCGCGAGCGGGGGAGGAGGGAGAGGAGAAGTGCGGAGACGGAGCCCCGCGGGCGCAGGACACAGACCTAGCTCAGTGCTCGGAGCCCGCTGCTCCCGGAACTACCGCTGCTGCGGGAGAGGGAAGGACTCGGACTGCTAGGGCTCCGCTCACGGCCCGCAGGGCTGAGGGGGCAGCATACAAAACCGCTGAACCCAACGCTCTCTCACGGCAGACCTCGGAGCAAAGACTGAGGGAAGAGGGCTGAAATCGGTGGTTTAAGCCCTCACTGCGGAGCGGAGAACGGAAGCCCTAGGCACGGAGACTAGCCGCCCCCTCCCTACCCTCCCAGAGCTCGCCCCGCCCCACCTGCCCCATGCTAGAAGCGATAAAGTAGCAGTGTCGGATCAAAGGACAGAATATTTGCTGCTCTGAGAACTGTGGACCGCAGACACAGATTCACAGCTCAACTAGTTCCGGCAAAGGGGAGGGAGCTGTGGAAGCAGGACTGGCTGTGGTGGTGGTCGCCGCCATTGCTCTGGGCCACCTCTCACAACTCACCCCGCCCCTGGCCCCACCTATCTGGGCGGATCCCTGCAGGAGTAAACAGAACTGCTGAAACAAACGGGCTCTGAATCTGGTGCAGAAAGAGCTTTGGAACTCCAAAAGCTCTTCGCATACCTATCAACCTGTTGCAGAAGCCACTCCTGTAGATGTCTAGGAAGAGAAATAGCAAATCAGTGATTGCCATGAATAACCAAGGCAACAAGATAGCTCAGAAAGAAAGTGAAAAGTCTCCAGAAAAGGAACTTAGAGATATGGACCTTTGTGATTTCAATGACAGAGAATTCAAGATCGCAATTCTGAAAAAACTGAACGAGATGCAAGAAAACACAGAAAGGCAGTTTAATGAACTCAGAAACACAATCAAAGAACACCATGAGCATTTTACAAAAGAGATTGAAATCTTGAAAAGGAACCAAATAGAATTTCTGGAGATTAAGAACTCAATAGAAGAAATTAACAATAAAATATCCAGCTTAGGTAGTAGAGTTGACCAGATGGAGGAAAGAATCAGTGACATCGAAGATAGGAACCTGGAATTTACACAGAGGGAAGAAGAAAGAGACTTGAGACTTAAAAGAAATGAAAGAACTCTACAAGAACTTTCTGACTCCATCAGAAAGAGCAATATAAGAATAATGGGCATACCAGAAGGAGAAGAAAGAGGGAAGGGAACAGAGAATATATTCAAACAAATCGTCGATGAGAACTTCCCAAACTTGTGGACAGAACTGGATCCTCGAATCCAAGAAGCAAATAGAACACCTAATTACCTCAATCCCAACAGGCCTTCACCGAGGCACATTGTATTGAAGCTGTCTAAAATCAATGACAAAGAAAGAATCCTCAAGGCAGCCAGGGAAAAGAAGACGGTAACTTACAAAGGAAAGCCCATTAGATTATCATCAGATTTTTCAGCAGAAACTCTACAAGCTAGGAGGGAATGGAACCAAATATTCAAACTATTGAAAGAGAGAAATCATGAGCCAAGAATAATATATCCAGCAAAGATCTCCTTTAGATATGAAGGAGGAATAAAGACCTTTCCAGACATCCAGAAGCTGAGGGAATTTTCTAATACACGACCTGCACTACAAGAAATACTAAAGGAGGCTATTAGACCACCATCAACAGGGACAACTTGTGGCAACCAAAACATAAAAAGGGGGAGCGTAAAGGCCTGAACTGGAATATGGGAATAGAGAAAGTAAGCGGACTGAAGAAACTGGAATACTCTAAATATCAAACTTTCTTTTACATAAACTCAAGGGTAACCACTCAAAAAACATCCAAATCTGAAATATATACTGTAATAAAAGAAGAAACAGAGGGAAACATTATAGAATACTACCACACAGAAATAACAGACAACAACAAAAAGGCAAAGAAACAATGGAGACACAGCCTTACCAGAAAACCAAAGACAGAATGACAGGAAATCCTCACATATCAATAATCACCCTAAATGTAAATGGACTGAACTCACCAATAAAGAGACACAGAGTAGCAGATTGGATCAAAAAACTAAACCCAACCATATGCTGCCTACAAGAGACACATCTCAGCTACAAGGACAAGCATAGACTCAAAGTGAAAGGGTGGAAATTGACACTTCAAGCAAATGGTACCCAGAAAAAATCAGGTGTAGCCATAATGATTTCCGATGAAACAGACTTCAGGGTGAAAAAGATAACAAGAGACAAAGATGGACATTTCATAATGGTAAAGGGGACTATACAACAAGAAGACATAACAGTCATCAATATTTATGCCCCCAATCAGGGAGCACCGAAATATACCAAGCAACTACTAACAGAACTAAAGGGAGAAATTGACCAAAACACAATTATACTAGGGGACTTAAATACATCATTGACAGCTATGGATAGATCATCCAAACAGAAGATAAATAACGAAATCGCAGCCCTAAATGACACATTAGATGAATTGGACATAATTGACATATATAGAGCACTTCATCCTAAAACATCAGACTATACATTCTTTTCTAGTGTACATGGAACATTCTCAAGGATAGACCATATATTGGGACACAAAATCAGCCTCAGCAAATTTAAGAAGATTGAAATCATACCAAGCATATTCTCTGATCACAAAGCTTTGAAATTGGATATCAACTGCAAAAAGAAAGCAGGAAAAAACACAAATACATGGAGATTAAACAACATACTTTTAAAGAACGACTGGGTCAAAGAAGAAATTAGAGGAGAGCTCAAAAGATACATAGAAACAAATGACAATGAAAATACATCCTACCAAAATTTTTGGGATGCCGCGAAAGCAGTTTTAAGAGGGAAATTTATATCATTACAGGCCTATCTCAAGAAACAAGAAAAATCCCAAATAAATAACCTCATGTTACACCTTAAACAACTAGAAAAAGAAGAACAAGCGAAACCCAAGGTCAGCAGAAGAAAGGAAATAACAAAAATCAGAGCAGAACTAAATGAAATTGAGAACAAAAAGACAATAGAAAAAATTAATGTGACAAAAAGCTGGTTCTTTGAAAAGATTAACAAAATCGACAAACCCTTGGCTAGACTCACTAAGATAAAAAGAGAGAAGACACTAATTAACAAAATCAGAAATGAAAAAGGGGAAGTTATCACGGACACCACAGAAATACAAAGGATTATCCAAGAATACTATGAAGGACTATATGCCACCAAATTTAATAACTTAGAAGAAATGGACAAGTTCTTAGAAACATATAGCCTTCCAAGGCTGAACCAAGAAGAAGTGGAAAATCTAAACAGGCCGATCACCAGTAACGAAATTGAATCAGTCATCAAAAACCTTCCCAAAAGCAAAACTCCTGGACCAGATGGCTTCACCAGTGAATTCTACCAAACCTTCAAAGAGGATCTAATACCAATCCTGCTCAAACTCTTCCAAAAAATTGAAGAAGAGTCAGTACTCCCTAACTCATTTTATGAGGCCAACATTACCCTGATACCAAAACCTGGTAAGGACAACACAAAAAAAGAAAACTACAGACCTATATCTCTGATGAATACAGATGCTAAAATCCTAAACAAAATTCTAGCAAATCGAATACAACAATGCATTAAAAAGATTATTCATCACGACCAAGTGGGGTTCATCCCCGGGGCACAAGGATGGTTCAACATTCGCAAATCCATCAATGTGATACATCACATAAACAAAATAAAGGACAAAAACCATATGATTCTATCAATTGATGCAGAAAAAGCATTTGATAAGATACAACATCCATTTATGATTAAAACACTTACTAAAATTGGTATAGAAGGAAAATACCTCAACATAATAAAGGCCATATACGACAAGCCCTCAGCTAACCTCATAATTAATGGTGAAAAGCTGAAGCCCTTTGCTCTACGTTCAGGAACACGACAAGGTTGTCCCCTATCACCTCTGCTTTTCAACATAGTGTTGGAAGTCCTCGCCAGAGCTATCATGCAAGAGAAAGAAATAAAAGGAATCCAAATTGGGAATGAAGAAGTTAAATTGTCACTCTTTGCAGATGACATGATGCTATACATAGAAAACCCTAAAGACTCCACCAAAAAGCTATTAGAAACAATCAATGAATATAGTAAAGTTGCTGGCTACAAAATCAACGTACAAAAGTCCATTGCTTTCCTATATACCAACAATGAAATCTCAGAAAAAGAGATAGAAAAAACAATTCCTTTTGCAATTGCAGCAAAAAGAATAAAATACCTAGGAATAAACTTAACCAAGGATGTGAAGGATTTATATGCTGAAAACTATAAGACATTTTTGAAAGAAATTGAAGAAGACACAAAGAAATGGAAAGACATTCCGTGCTCATGGATTGGAAGAATCAACATAGTTAAAATGGCCATATTACCCAAAGCCATATACAGATTTAATGCAATCCCCATTAAAATCCCAATGGCATTTTTTAAAGAAATAGAACAAAAAATCATCAGATTTGTTTGGAACCACAAAAGACCCCGAATAGCCAAAGCAATATTAAAAAAAAAAGAACAATACTGGAGGTATTACACTCCCTGATTTTTCCTTGTACTACAGGGCTACAATAATCAAAACAGCTTGGTATTGGCGGAAAAACAGACACATAGACCAATGGAATAGAATTGAGAACCCAGAAATAAAACCATATAAATATGGACAGATAATTTTTGACAAAGAAGCTAAAAACATACGATGGAGGAAAGACAGCCTCTTCAATAAAAGGTGCTGGCAGAATTGGATAGCTACGTGCAAAAGAATGAAACTGGACTGCTATCTGTCACCATGTACCAAAATTAATTCAAAATGGATCAAAGACTTAAGCATAAGACCTGACACAATAAACTGCATTGAAGAAAACATAGGTACTAAACTTATGGATCTTGGGTTCAAAGAGCATTTTATGAATTTGACTCCAAAGGCAATGGAAGTAAAAACTAAAATAAACAAATGGGATTATATGAAATTGAAAAGCTTCTGCACAGCAAAAGAAACTATTGACAAAATAATGAGGCAACCAACTGAATGGGAGAAGATTTTCGCAAACAGTTCCTCTGATAAGGGGCTAATATCCAAAATATACAAGGAACTCATGAAACTCAACAACAAAAAAACAAACAACCCAATTGAAAAATGGACAGAGGACCTGAAGAGACATTTCTCCAAAGAGGATATACAAATGGCAAATAGACATATGAAAAAATGCTCAACATCGCTAATCATCAGAGAAATGCAAATGAAAACCACAATGAGATATCACCTCACCCCAGTCAGAATGGCTTTCATCAACAAAACAAATAGTAACAAGTGTTGGAGAGGCTGTGGAGAAAAAGGAACTCTCATACACTGTTGGTGGGAATGCAGACTGGTGCAGCCACTATGGAAGGCAGTGTGGAGGTTCCTCAAGAAATTACGAATAGAATTACCATATGACCCAGCAATCGCTCTCCTGGGTATCTACCCCAAAAATATAAAAGCATTTCTCTATAGAGACACGTGTACGCCAATGTTCATTGCAGCTTTGTTTACGGTGGCCAAGACATGGAAACAACCAAAATGTCCTTCGATAGATGAATGGATAAAGAAGTTGTGGTACATATACACAATGGAATACTATTCGGCGTTAAGGAAAGATGATATAGGAACATTTGTGACAACATGGATGGATCTCGAGAGAATAATGCTAAGTGAAACAAGTCAGACAGAAAAAGCAGAGAACCCTATGATTTCACTGATATGTGGTATATAAACCAAAAAGAACAAGACAAACAAATGAGAAACAAAAACTCATAGACACAGACAATAATTTAGTGGTTACCAGAGGGTAAGGGGGTGGGGGGTGGGTGATGAGGGTAAAGGGGATCAAATATATGGTGATGGAAGGAGAACTGACTCTGGGTGGTGAACACACAATGGGATTTATAGACGATGTAATACAGAATTGTACACCTGAAATCTATGTAAATTTACTAACAATTGTCACCCCAATAAAATTAATTAAAAAAAAAAAAAAAAATGCAGACAGAAAAAATAACGGGTGGCAGAATACATTGGATTTGAATAGTAAAACAAGTTACAGAAAATCACCTTTTAGCAACTTTGAAAGCTTTTGAAAAAGTACTCTGGAAAATTAAAATTATAGATTTTTTCTGATAAATACACTGTAAATTTCTTACAAATTTAAATTACTATGGCACATCTAAATGAATAGGGAAAATCTGCTAATTGGATTGGCACACAATTCTGAATATCCTGTGGCATTTTAAAAAATCGCATCTTCTGAAATCCATTGCCAGAGTCAAATGCTGGAGGCACACTTTTAGTGTATTATAAAATAATTGTTTTGTGGTTTTTTGGGGGTTTTTTTTGGCATGACTGATTAGGGAAACAAAAGTGTTTTGGTCAATGGAGCATGTGATTATTTTAGTCATTATACACTGTTACAAAGACTGACTAAACATTCTCAATCTTGAGTACTCCCAACCTACTCACCATATTCCTCACTGCTAAAGGACCAGCTACACAATTTCCCAAACAGCATCTGAAGCCACTATCTGACATCCCACCTATGGCACTGAAGCCAGTCCTCACCATTTATGATTGTCTAGTGTTCTGGACATCAAGGGGGCAGAACAATCAATCTATAGTATGCATTAGAGCTGATGCCATACAGATATAATGTCTATTTTTTGTGGATAATTCTTAGCTTCAGTCAGTGATCAAAAAAATTTAATAGTCTACTATGTATTCAAGGAATTGTTAAGCTGGCTAAAAACATGGCTAGTTAATATCTAGTTGATACCAGTCACAAATATTGTCCTGAGAGAATTTGTTATTCAGTTATTCCCTTTGTATATTCTCTTAATCTAATGTTCAAAATCAATTACTGTATTTCCTTTAGGTCACAAAACTATCACCATACAATTATTTTTACTTAAAGAATGACTGTTCTGTCCCCATATTCTATTAAATATATGCACCAACATATGTAGGAAAAAGTATATGTATGTATGCATACATATGTGTGTGCATATTTATATGCACAGTATGTGGATGCATATATACACATATGTATGCATATGTATATATTACATATATGTTTAATTTCCACAACTTCTGTGTTATATGTATATACTTGTATGTGAGGTACATGGTGTGTATATACAGTCTCAATCTCATCTGAACCACATAACACAGGAAACAATTTTTTTGACTATTTTCATAATTCACACAAGGATGGTGCTTAGGAGACAAGTTGATCTATTTTATACAAATGATGACTTTAGGTATTAGTGCTTAATTTTCCTTTAGTACCACAGTTGAGAAAGGAAAAGATATTACATATTATAATTCATCTTTTCTGCATGTTCTTACATAGTAATCTAAATTTTAGTAAAAATAAAATACAAAATTTCTAAAAATGCACTGAAGTTTTTATTTCTTTAACATTGTAAATCAATGTGAATTAATACAATCTAAATTATGACAACAAACAATTTAACTCAAGGATTTCTTGTCAATATTTTTATTGCTGACAAGAAATGAATTTATTAAAATCGTTCACAGTTGAATGTATTTTCCCATCACAAATGCATATTTCTTGTCAAGGTTTATTCAAAGCATTATGTTTCCCATCAAAATATCTTTGTTATAATTTTAATGGATGGAACTTTTTCCTAACAATGTTTGGTCAAGTGATTATAGAGTCATTTATATTATTTTTTGTTCTATTTTTCATAAAGGAGATGCATTCAGAATTTATGAGTGATTTTACTGAAATTCAGGTCATAAAACAATACCTAACATACTGTCACTAAAAATCAGTGCAAGCTTGAGGAAAAGGTTGTTTGGATTTTATATCCCAATGTTGCTTAATGCCAAGGAGAAAAAAAAAAAGAAAAAAAAGCAAACAAAATTCTCCAGTAATAAATGTTATATTTTAATTTAGAAAATAAAATAATTTCTGAAGACAAGAGATCTGTTTATCCGGATATCAATCAAATCTTTGGGGGAAAAGAGGAGCCAGCATAGACCAATGG
The DNA here is from genome assembly GCF_964194185.1 of Rhinolophus hipposideros. Lineage (NCBI taxonomy): Eukaryota > Metazoa > Chordata > Mammalia > Chiroptera > Rhinolophidae > Rhinolophus > Rhinolophus hipposideros. Next base: position 48,823,505 of record NC_138059.1, read on the forward strand.
GACCATTTTATTAGCTGCATCTTTTGTTGCTGAAATGAAGTCTTAAACACAGCATGCACACATGTAGTTGTACATTTGATATTATATAAAAATATACTGTCATTAGAAATATTTTGTTAAAAAGCAATAATTAGCAATTAGGAAAGTAAGACTTTTTGCATATCTATGTGCTCATCAAAGTGAGTTATAAGAAGCAAAACAGAGCTTTAGAGGTGTAACAAAATTTCCACTCCAGGAAATGGCAAGATTTATTCTGAAAGTGAATCATATCCACATTTAAATACAAATAAGATAGTTATTCTTTCTTTTTGTTTTGCAAATGACAATAATGTTGATCTGTTTTTGCTTATTATGATTATGTTTACTTTTCATTTGGACATTCTCCAGAAATCTGGTTCTACTGCCATTAATATGATAGGATTGTGTATTTCATTTTAATGCTTACTGAAATAAACAGAGTATAAAACTTTCAATAAGCATTAACCATGATTCCTAAGTTATTTGCATAGGTATCAAATAAGAGATTTTTAGCCAAAGGCAGTAATGACTATTGTTTGAAAATTTGCCATCATCAGTACCACTGAAAATATTTACATTATTATAAGTACCACATAAATCATTTCCAGTTTAATAAAACAGGGAATAGAGAAAAAAAAAATCAGGCTGCTTTAAAGAACACAAATTTATTGTCAATTGGATATATCAACTCTTTGCTTTATGCATATTTCTCAAAAGAAAAGGCATATTTACATGTGAAATCTATGAGTGACAACTTCTTTCACACATCAAATAGATCTGTGAAGTAGAACTATCCTCTATCTTTTGGAATTCTAAGACTTCAAAATGTAAATGTTCTGAAGTAAAAGAAAGATATAGATATTGTAAAAATTTATATTAATGGCCATTTGTTTCTTTTTTTGTAAATTAAATAAATTCTTTCTCCGTATTTTCTCTTGATTGTATGTCTTTTCTTTATTGATTTGTTAGTAAATCTTTGCATGTAAAAAATCAGTTTTGCTTATAACAAGTTAAAACATGTTATAAGTAGTTTTTCAAAGTTTATAATTTGTACTTTGGACTTCCTCTATTATTGATATCACATAGATGTTTTAAATTTTATGTAATGCAATTTAGTGGTCATTTCCTTCATAGTCTTTGTATTTTGTTTTATCCTTAGATTGTCCTGTTCTAAAATTATGCTATAACCTTATTTTATCTTAAGCTACGTGGTTTCATTTTAATGATTGTCTTTGATTCATCTGAAATTATGTTTTTCAATTATTTTCATTACTATTGATTGATATATTTACATTTTCCCTGTGATGAGCAATGTTAATTAACTATATGCATATTTCTCACATATATCTGTGTCATCATATATGTACATATAGGTAACAAAATTAAATTTATTCTGGAGGAGTTAGGCTACGAAATTCGAATTTATCAAATTGATAGGATAATTATACAGATTTGCTGAAATATTAAATAGGTCAGATTGAATACTATTTTCCAAGCTGCCTGCCCTTTTATCTAGGTTTGGGCATGTGACTATTTCTTGACAATGAGTTATCATCATAATGCTTTATGCAATCCAAAAAAAGTAAAAGGTAAAGAAAGGATCTAAGTTCAAAGGATCTAAATTAAATGTATACATATATAGTCATTATTAAAACTATTAATGTAAGTATTCATTTATTAAAAAAAATCACAAGATAATATAAATTTGCTAAATACCTTTTAAAATCCAAGATGAAAAATGAGACTTTGAATGTATGAGTTTAATAATAAATAATATTAATTTTTTAAATGTTGAATAATGGAACAATTATTAGATGCTCTTCCAAAAAACAAAAAAGATTCTAAATTCTATATGATTGTAATTGTAAAATATTGACATTCAGCAAAAAGGGAAAATCTCTTTTTGTTAAATTATTCACACCTGTGATGGGGAGCTAATATACTCCTACAATATAGAGAATCATAGAATGTTAGACCTGAGGAAATCTTAAAGTTATTTAACATTGAATGTCTTTATTTGTTTTGGCTTTTACAATAGTAAAATTGACGAAATGTGAGTCATTTTTTTTATCATAGCGTACTTTTAAGTAAGTGAACACACACCTATCAGAGACTGACTGCTAGCAATGTGATTGCTCACACATTTTATTAGAAAAGCAAAACAGATCTTTTGCTTCATCCCTGTTGTTTTTGCATAGCTCGACGACAAATACAAAAACAACAACAACAAAAAAATCAACCTTTGAATATATACACTTGTTACAATTAGAAATAATACTCTATAAATTACTTAAACTAAACTTTCAAGGGCAGTTTTTAGGGAAATAAAACTAGCCTTCAATATCTGGAGTAGCACTGCCTGATAGAAATACAGTGTCAGCCACATACGAGTATGCAACCACACATGTAATTCCTAACTTTTTAGTAGCTACATGAAAAAAGTGGGGGAAAAAACCACAAGTAAAACTAAATATGATTTAACACACACACACACACACACACACACACGAGGTCTGACAATTAAGTTCGTGAATTCACCCTAGAAAAAGTGTTACCTACTTCATTGCTGAATATCACTATGGTCACCTTTGAAGTACTCCCATTGGAGAGCTATGCACTGATGCCAGAACCTAGTCCATCCTTCAAAGCAATTTTGAAACTCTTTTTCTTTAATGGCCATCAGAGCTCTTGTCCTATTACCTTTGAGGTCCTGAATGTCATCAAAAGGTCTTCCTTTCAATATTCCTTTCTCTTCGGGTAAAGATTGAAGTCATTTGGGGCCAGATCAGGTGAGTAGGATGGGTGTTCCAATACAGTTATTTCTTTTCTTTTTTTTTTTAATTTTCTTTTTAATTTATTAGTTTCAGGTGTACAAGACATGGTAATACTTAGACGTTCATCATTTATATCCCTCAACTGTGAACACCCCTCCCCCCATCCACTATCCCTCCGACCTTACACTGAGCCATCACATTATATATATAAAATTATACTTGGCATTCATTAATGTTTAGCTTCTGGTGTACAATGCCATGATCAGGCATCCACAGTATCCCTGAGGTGGTCTCCCAAATAGGACGTATGTCCATCAGATACCCAACAAAATCTTTACAACATTATTGAATACGTTCCCCAAATTAATTTTCAAAAAACCCTGAGGCCATCTTGTGGTTAACAGCTGCTTCCTAATCCCTTCAGCTTTCCCCTTATCCCCAACTCCCCCCCGCCCATCTAACAACTCTCGTTTTTTTTCTTTTTGTCCCCAAAACTGTTTCTAATTAGTTCATTCACATATCCTTTTCTTTAGATTCCGCATATAAGTGAGACCATATGGTACTTGTCTTTCTCTTTCTGACTTATTTCACTTAACATAATGTTCTCTAGATCCATCCATGTTGTTGCAAATGATAAGATTTCTTTCTTCTTTATGGCTGCGTAATACTCCATTGTATAAATGTACCACAGCTTCTTAATCCAGTCATCTAACGATGGGCATTTCGGTTGTTTCCATATCTTGGCTATTGTGTAAAGTGCTGCCATAAACATAAGAGTGCATACAGATTTTGAATTGGAGTTTTGGATTTCTCCGGGTAGATGCCTAGGAGTGCAATTACTGGATCATAGGGTAGTTCCATATTCAGATTCCTGAGATACCTCCATACTGTTTTCCATAGTGGCTGCACTAATCTGCAATCCCACCAACAGTGCACTAGCGTTCCCTTTTCTCCACATCCACGCCAGCATTTGTTGTTTGTTGATTTATTGATGATAGCCATTTTGACTGGAGTGAGGTGGTATCTCATTGTGGTTTTTATTTGCATTTCTCTGATGGTTAGTGAGGTTGAGCATTTCTTCATATGTCTTCTTGCTTTCTGTATGTCCTTTTTAGAAAAATGTGTCCTCAAGTCCTCTGCCCATTTTTTAATTGGGTTGTTTGTTTTTTTGGACTTGAGTTGAGTAAGTTTTTTATAGATTTGTGATATTAATCCCTTATCAGATATATCATTGGCAAATATCTTTTCCCATTTAGTAGGATCCCTTTTTGTTTTATTGATAGTTTCCTTTGCTGTGAAAAAACTTTTTAGTTTGATGTAATCCCACATGTTTATTTTTTCTCTTACTTCCCTCGCGCGAAGGGATATATCAGTAAAAATCTTACTCCGGGTAATGTCCATGAAGTTTCTTCCTATATTTTCTTCTAGATATTTTATGATTTCAGATCTTACATTTAACTCTTTAAGCCATTTTGAATTTATTTTTGTATATGGTGTAAGGAGGTGGTCCAGCTTCATTTTCTTGCATGTGTCTCTCCAGGTTTCCCAACACCACTTATTGAACAGGCTGTCTTTACTCCATCGTACGTTCTTGCTTCCATTGTCGTAGATTAGATGGGCATATAGACATGGATTTACGTCTGGACTCTCTATTCTGTTCCATTGATCTATGTGTCTATTTTTATGCCAGTACGATGCTGTTTTGATTACTGTACCTTGTAGTATAGTTTGAAATCAGGTATCGTTATACCTCCCACTTTGTTCTTATTTCTCAAGATTGCTGAGGCTATCGGGGATCTTTTATGGTCCCATATAAATTTTAGGATTATATGTTCTATTTCTGTGAAAAATGTTGTTGGTAGTTTGATAGGAATTGCGTTGAATATGTATATTGCCTTAGGCAGTATGGACATTTTAACTATATTAATTCTTCCTATCCATAAACATGGAATGTGTTTCCATCTATTTATGTCTTCTTTCTTTTCTTTCTTCAGTGTCATATAATTTTCTGAGTACAGATCTTTTATATTTTGGGATAGATTTATTGCCAGATATTTTATAGTCTTTGGAACAATTGTAAATGGAATTGTTTTTTTAATTTCTCCTTCTGATATTTTATCATTGGTATATACAAATGCAACTGATTTCTGAATATTAATTTTATATCCTGCTACTTTACTAAATTTATATATCAGTTCTAATAGTTTCTTGGTGGAGTCTTTAGGGTTCTCTATATATAGTATCATATCATCTGCATATAATGGTAATTTTACTTCCTCCTTACCAATTTGGATGCCTTTTATTTATTTTTCTTGTCTGATTGCTGTGGCTAGAACTTCCAGCACTATGTTGAATAGAAGTGGAGAAAGTGGGCAACCTTGTCTTGTTCCTGATCTTAGGGGGAATGGTTTTAGCTTTTCCCCATTGAGTATGATGTTAGCTGTGGGTTTGTCATATATGGCCTTTATTATGTTAAGATATGATCCCTGTATTCCCACTTCTTAAGGGTTTTTATCATAAAAGGTTGCTGTATTTTATCAAATGCTTTTCATGCATCTATTGACATGATCATGTGATTTTTATTTTTCATTTTGTTAATGTGGTGTATCACATTAATTGATTTGCAGATGTTGAACCACCTCTGCATACCAGGGATGAATCCCACTTGATCATGGTGTATGATCTTTTTAATGTATTGCTGAATTCTGTTTGCTAATATTTTGTTGAGAATTTTTGCATCTATGTTCATTAGAGATATTGGCCTGTAGTTTTCTTTTTTTGTGGTGTCTTTGTTTGCTTTTGAGATCAGGGTGATAGTGGCTTCGTAAAAAGTGTTTGGGAGTCTGCCGTCCTTCTGGATTTTTTGGAAGAGCTTGAGGAGAATAGGTGATAATTCTTTTTTGAACGTTTTGAAAAATTTACCTGTAAAGCCATCTGGTCCAGGGCTTTTGTTTTTTGGGAGATTATTGATTACTGATTCAATTTCCCTGGTGTTAATCAGACTGTTCAGGCTTTCTGTTTCTTCTTGAGTTAGCCTTGGAATGTTGTGCGCTTCTAGAAAATTGTCCATTTCTTCCAGATTTTCATATTTGTTGGCATACAGTTGCTCATAGTAGTTTCTTATATTTTTTTGTATTTCTGCGGTCTCTGTTGTCACTTCTTCTCTTTCATTTCTGATTTTATTAATTTGGGTCCAATCTCTCCTTTTTTTAATGAGTCTGGATAAAGGTTTGTCAATTTTGTTTATCTTCTCAAAGAACCAGCTCTTGGATTCATTGATCTTTTGTATTGTTTTTCTGGTTTCTATTTCATTTATTTCTGCTCTGATCCTTATTATCTACTTCCTAATGCTCCCTTTGGGCTTATTTTGCTGTTCTTTTTCCAGATCCCGTAAGTGTGAAAATAAACTGTCAATTAGTGATGTTTCTTGTTACTTTAGGTAGGCCTGCAGTGCTATGAACTTCCCTCTTAGGACTGCTTCGCAGCGTCCCATAGATTTTGGGCCATCGTGTTCTAATTCTCTTTTGTCTCGAGATATCTTTTGATTTCGTCTTTGATCTGCTGCTTGACCCATTCATTATTTAGTAACATGTTATTCAGCCTCCATGAAATAGTGTGTATTCCTGTTTTTTTTTTTTTTCCTGCAGTTCATTTCTAATCTCATAGCACTGTGGTCAGAGAAGACAATTGGTATGATTTCAATTTTCTTAAATTTATCAAGGCTTGTTTTGTGTCCTAACAAATGATCTATCTAGGAAAATGTTCCATGTGCACTTGAGAAGAACGTGTGTTCTGCAGCATTATGGTGAAATGCTCTGAAAATATCGATTAAATCCAAGTGGTCCAAAGTATCATTTAAGGCTGCTGTTTCCATATTGATTTTCTGTTTGGAGGACCAGTCCCTTGTTGTCAGAGGTGTGTTGAAGTCCCCTACTATGATAGTGTTGCTGTTGATCTCTGTCTTTATGTCCATCGTACCTGTTTTATATATTTAGGTGCTCCTATTTTAGGGGCATAGATGTTTACTAGGGTTATGTCCTCTTGTCAGATTGATCCCTTTATTATTATATAGTGCCCATCTTTGTCTTTTAACATATTCTTCATTTTAAAGTTCATTTTGTCAGAAATAAGTATTGCAACTCCAGCTTTTTTCTCATTTCCATTTGCATGCAACATCTTACTCCAACACTTCACTTTCAGCCTGTGTGTGTCTTTTGATCTGAGGTGAGTCTCTTGTATACAGTATATACAAGGGTCTTGCTTCCATATCCACTCAGCTACCTTATGTCTCTTGAACGGAGCATTTAATATATTTACATTTAAAGTGATTATTGATAGGTACATAGTTATTGCCATTTTTAAATTTGTAGTAAATTGTTTTCGTCTTTCTTCTATTTACAGAAGTCCTTTTAGTATTTCTTGCAATGCTGGCTTGGTTGTAATAAATTCCTTCAGTTTGTTCTTTTCTGGGAAGCTCTTCATCTCTCCATCAACTTTAAATGATAGCCGTGCTGGATAAAGCAATCTAGGTTGTAGGCTTTTGTGTTCCATCACTTTGAATATCTCCTGCCACTCCCTCCTGGTCTTCAATATTTCTGTAGAAAAGTCATTTGATAGTCTCATGGTAGTTCCCTTGTATGTAAACTTCTGCCTTTCTCTTACTGCTTTTAGGATTCTCTATTTGTCTTTAAGCTTTGCCATTTTAACTATAATGTGTCTTAGTGTGGTTCTGTTTGGGTTTATCCTGGTTGGAACTCTCTGCACCTCCTGGGCTTGTATGTTGGTTTCCTTCATCAGGTTAGGGAAGTTTTTGGACATTATTACCTCAAATATGTTCTCAATCCCTTGCTTCCTCTCTTCGCCTTCTGGTATTCCTATGATGCGTATGTTGTTGTGCTTGATGTTATCCCAGAGGTCTCTTAACCCATCTTCATTGTTTTTTATTCTTTTTTCTTTCTGTTGTTCAGTTTGAGTGATCTCTGCTAACTTGTCTTCTAAGTCGCTGATTCGATCCTCTGTTTCATCTAACCTACTGGTCATTCCTTCAAGTGAGTTCTTAATTTCAGTAATTGTGTTCTTTAGTTCTAGCTGGTTGTTCATTAAGATTTCTACATCCTTTTTTAGTTCTAACTGGTTGTTCTTTATGATTTCTATATCCTTCTTTATGTCTTCTCTAAGCTCCTTAAACATTCTTATCACCAGTGTTCTGAACTCTGTCTCTGACAGGTTGGTTACCTCTGCTTCATTTGGTTCCAGTTGTGGAGGTTTCTTCTGTTCTTTTATTTGGGACATGTTTCTTTGTCTCCCCATTCTGACTGACTCTGTGTGTTTGCTTTGATGTATTAGGAAGATCCCCTAGAGCTCTTAGATCTTGCTGGGTTATCTTATGTAGTATGTGTCCTTTATATTTGACTTGGACTACTTCGTTCTTCTCCTCTGCATGTGCTCCACAGGTGGCTCATGTGTTTAGTATATTGTCCTGTTCAAGAAGAACTTTAGTTGCTTTTTGCTTGTGAGTAGATGGGTTTAACTCCTGGCAGTCTAGTTGTGAAACTTGTCTCTGCCCACCGCAGGGTGTTCTGCTGGGTGAGGGTTGGCCGCTTAAATGTGGTTTGGCCTTTATGGGCTCTTGTGCCTTCAGAGAATTCCCTCTGGGTGTGTGACTTGTAGGTCAAACCGGTAGTACTCTGGTTTGGTTCAGAGTTGTCTTCTGGATATGTTGAATCTTGCGCCTCTTAAGCTGGGCCCTTTTAGGGCAGTTTCAGCACAAATCAAGTTACCAAGTACAACGACAACAACAACAACAAAGAAAACAAATCAAGTACATTCACATGTAAAATACAACCAACAATCCCCACTCAACATAGGCAAAGATATCAAAGAAATAAAGACAGAACAAATCAAATCACAACAAGCAGAAAAAAAAAAAAAGAACACCAAGCAAAGCAAAACAGAAAGCAGAACCAGTGTTGGCTTAAGCCCACCAAGTAATCTCCAGGTTGTCCTCCGCTGTGCCAAAGAGTTCCCTGCCTATTGCGCAGGCAGCGCTGGTCACCTGGTGCCCAGAGTGAATTTGGGAGTGTAGATTTAAATGCGAGGGGCTGAGGGGTCTGGATGACAGTTTTCAGAGAGACCGTGCAGTTTCTGTCCTTTCCTGCACAAATGCACACTGAGAGTAGCTCCACCAGCCGTGTGCCCAGTACTCCTGAGTCTTAGGGCCCTCCTTCCGTGGGTGTGTGGGAGAGGGCGGGCGGGAGATCTCTAAGCTGCTGAAAGCCGGGAGCCGTGTCTGCCGCTTACTGCTGAACTCAGGGAGTGCTTTTGTGGTTGCCCTTGCCCCGCCCCAGGCCCGCCAGAAAGGGTGGGGCCTGGGGATGGAGAGGTCTTCTCTCTCCCAGGCCAGCCACGTCACACTCCTCCCGCAGGCCTGAGAAGGTGGTGGCTGGGGGTGTGGGAGTCTCCTCTCTCCTCGTCCAGTGAAAATCCCCTCCTCCCAGCCTCTTCTAAAGGTCAGAGCTCACTGCCAATCTTCCCAGTGCCTGAGCACAGATGCCCCTCTGTAACCTGACACTACTCCTCAGTTCAGGGGTCAGTTTAAGTCTCTGGAAAGGCGGGGGGAGGATTCGAAAAGCGGGGTGAGGGGTCCAGGTGTGGCGTCTGAGTTTTTTGTCTGCCCTAGGGCCCATGAGCTGCCCGCCCTGGCAGGAGCGATCAGCTGTGGGATGCAGGGAAAGAGCCTACCTCCTTGACCCTGCGCTCTCCGCTGCACCCTGAGCTCTTGTGGGACTCTAGAGCCCTGGGTGCTGCCTGCTGCTGCTGCTTTGGGCACGCTGCAGGGCCGCGGCTCTACCGTGGGGGGTGGGGAGAGCGCGGCGCGTTTCCTCTTGCCCTTCTCGCTTCTCCCCCTCATGCCCAACTAGCGCACCCCAAAGCAAACCTTCCATGAGTCTGCGCTACGTCCTGGGTGCCGGGCGCCGACCAACCTCGGCGGAGCCGTGGCGGGGGGAAGGGGGGGGGTGGCGCGCTTCCACTTCTCTGTCCTGCCTCCTCCTCTGCTCACAATCAGGCGCACCTTCAGGTAATTCCTCCAGGAGTCTCCCCGCTGTTCTGCGTGATGAGCAAAGGACTTCTCAGGTGTTCTATATGTCCTGATTGCCAAAAAATCTCGGGGAGGATTCAAAAAGAGCGCCCCGCTCCAATACAGTTATTGCTTTACTGGCTAAAACTCCCTGACAGACAGTACCTTGTGACCTGGTGCATTGTTGTGATGCAAGAGTCATGAATTTGTTCTTGGGGAAAAGTTGTTCTTGGGGAAAAGTTCAGGTCGTCTAACTTTCTCACACACCCTTTTGAGCACTTCCAAATAGTAAACTTGTTTAAATGTTTGCTCAGTTGGTACAAATTTATAATGAATAATCCCTCTAATATCAAAAAAGGTTAGCAACATCGTTACAAACAAATTTTTGAACTTGTCAGACCTCGTGCGTGTGTGTGTGTGTGTGTGTGTGTGTGTGTGTGTGTGTATCTCTTTTCAAATAAGTGTTTTCATATCCTTTGGATAAATACCCAGAAGAAAAAAAATTGCTGGATCATATGGTAATTCCATTATGAATTTATTTGAGGAAACTATATACAGTTTTCCATAGAAGCTGCACTAATCTACTTTCCCATCACCAGTGTACAAGGGTTCCTTTTCTCCACATTTTCTCCAACATTTGTTATTTCTTGTCTTTTTGATAATAGCCATTTTAACAGGTGTGAGGTGATATTTCATTGTGGTTTTGATTCGCATTTCCCTAGTAATTAGTGATGTTGAACATCTTTTTATGCATCTGTTGCCCATCTGTATGTCTTCCTTTGGAAAAATGTCTATCAGGACCTCTGCCCATTTGCCTATTTTTTAACTTTTTGTACACATCATTTATTTATTTAGACATTTGATAGTATTTTATATTAGTTTTTGGTGTACAGCATAGTGGTTAGACATTTATGTAATTTAAGAAGTGATCTCCCTGATTAGTCTAGTACCCACCCAGCACTATACATAGTTATTATGATATTATTGACTATATTCCCTATACTTTACAGCCCCATGACTATTTTGTAACTACCAATTTGTACTTCTAAATTTCTTCATCTTTTTCACTGATACCCCCTAACACCCTTCTGCCCATTTTTTAATCAGTGGTTTGTTTTCTGTGTTGTTGAGTTGTATGAGTTTTTAAAATATATTCTGGATATTAATTCCTTATTAGAAATATCATTTGCAAATATCTTGTCTCATTTGGTTGGTTGCATTTTTGTTTCATTGACAGTTTCCTTTGTTGTGCAGAAGCTTTTTAGTTTGATATAGTCCTGTTTGTTTACTTTTTGTTTCCCTCGATTTGGAGTTAAATTAACAAAACACCGCTGAAACCAATATTCAGAACCTTAGTGCCCATGTTTTTTGTTTGTTTGTTTGTTTTTAATTTTATTGTTTTTTTATTGTTTTATTGTTTCAGGTCTTACATTTAAGTCTTTAATCCATTTTAAGTTAATTGTTCAGTACTATGTAAAATATCAGTCTAGTTCCATTCTTTTCGATGTGGCTGTCCAGTTTTCCCAGCAACATTAATTAAAGAGACTGTCCTTTCTTCATTGTATTTTCTTGACTCATTTGTCATAAATTAGTTGTCTATATATGTGTGGGTTTATTTCTAGGCTCTCAATTATGTTCCATCAGTCAGTGTGACTGTTTTTCTGCCAATACCATACCTTCTTAAATACTATAGCTTTATAGTATAGTTTAAAAGTATGATACCTCCGGCTTTGTTCTTTTTTCTCAGGACTTCCTTGGCTATTTGAACTCTTTCGTAGTTCCATACAAATTTTAGGATATTTTGTTTCATTTCTCTGAAAAATGCCATTGGGATAATGATAAGGATTGCATTGAATCTATAGATTGCTTTATGGAATGTCTACATTTTAATAATGTTAATTAAGTCTTACAATTCATGAATATAGAATATCTTTTCATATATTTGTATCTTCTTCAATTTATTCCCACAATGCCTGTAGTTTTCAGTGTACAGGTCTTTCACCTCTTTTGTTAACTTTATTGTTAGGCATTTTATTCTTTTTGTTGCAATTGCAAATGGGATTATTTTCATTTATTTCTCTGATAGGTTGATTTTAGTGTACAGAAATGCCACAGATTTTTGTATATAGATATTGTATCTTGTACCTCTACTGTATTCATTTATTATTTCTAATAGTTTTGAGGGGAGTCCTTAGAGTTCCTTCTATATAAACTTATGCTATCTGAAAATAGTGACCGTGTTACTTTGTCCTTTCCAATTTAGATGCCATTTACTCTTTTTATTGCTTAATTATTCTGGCTAGAATTTCCTGTACTATGTTGAATAAAAGTGGAGATAAGAGGCATCCTTGTCTTGTTCCTGATCTTAGAGGAAACACTTTCAGTTTTTCACCATTGAGAATGATGTTAGCTTTGGGTTTTTCATATGTAGCCTTTATTATTTTGAGGTGCTTTGTTTCTATATCCATTTAATTGAGAGTTTTTATCATAAATGCCTGTTATATCTTTTCAAATCCTTTTTCTGTATTTATTGATATGATCATATAATTTTTTATCCTTTATTTTGTGAATGTGGTGTATCACATTAATTGATTTGTGGATGTTGAACCATCCTTGTATCCCTGGAATGAGCCCCACTTGATCATGCTGTATGATCCTTGCATTTGACTTGCTAATATTTTGTGGAGAATTTTTGCATCTATGTGCACATATATTGTCCTGTAACTTTCTCTTTTGTGTTCTCATTATCTGGTTTTGGTATCAGAGTAATGTTAGCCTCATAAAATGAGTTAGGAAAGATTCCCTCCTCTTCAATTTTGGAAGAGTTTGTGAAAGCTATATATTAAATCTGCTGGTCCTGGACTTTTGTTTTGGGGGAGTTTTTTGAGCACTGTTTCAATTTCCTTACTAGTGATCAGTATATTAAGATTTTATATTTCTTTATGATTCTGTCTAAGAAGGTTGTATGATTCTAAGAATTTATCTAATTCTTCTAGATTGTCTGATTTGGTGGCATATAGCCTTTTATGATTCTTTGTATTTCTGTTGTATCCATTGTAATTTCTCTTCTTTCATTTCTGATTCTATTTATTTTAGTCTTCTCTCTTTTTCCCTTAGTGTGTCTAGCTAAAGGTTTGTCAATTTTATTTATCTTTACAAAGAACTAGCTCTTAGTTTTATTCTTTTCTGTTGTCTTTTTAATCTCTATTTTGTTTATTGCCACACTGATTTGTATTATTACCTTTCTTCTACAGATTGTGTTGTTCTTTTTCCAGTGCTTTAAGGTATAATGTTAGATGTTTATTTGATATTTTTTCTTGTTTCTTGAGGTAGGCCTGTATTGCTATAAACTTCCATTTTAGTACCACTTTTGTTTCACCCCAAATTTTGGTAGGTTGTATTTTCATTTTCATTTTTCTCTGTGCATCTTCTGATTTCTTCTGTTATTTCTTCATTGACCCAATAGCTGTTCAGTTGTTTAATCTGTACATGTTTGTGATTATTTTCAGCCTTCTTTTTATAATTGATTTCTAATTTTATACTGTCATGTCTGAAAAATATGTTTCATATGCTTTCAGTCTTCTTAAATTTGTTGAGACTTGTTTTGGTCCCGATATATGATGTATCATTGAGAATGTTCCACATGCACTTGAGAAGAATGTGTATTTTGTTAATTTTGGATGGAATATCCAATTATGTCCATGTAATCTGTCATTTAAGGCTGATGTTTCCTTACTGACTTTCTGTCTGGATGACCTACTTATTTGTGTAAGTGGAGTGATAAAGTCTCCTACTGTTGTTGTGTATTCTTATTTGGAAACTTATTTGCAATGTTGTGTATTTTACACTTACAGCACATCTCATTTCAGACTAGAAATATATCAAGTGCTCTATAGGCACATGTGACTGGTGCACATGACTACTGTATTGGACAGCACAATCATTTGCTCACGTTACCCACAGCCTCCAAAAAAAACCAAACCTTTCCTTCTTGAAAAACAATGCCCTGTACCCCAGAAAAAAACTCACCTCTACTCTCCATGCATTTCTAAAACTTATGTGTTTGGGATACTTCCTTTCTGATGAACAAACATGCTTACATATATTGTGGAATATAGTTTGCTTGCTCCATATATTTAACTGGACATTATAGAGATAAATATTTAGTTGACTGTCCAATCTGAATATTCTGTAGCCCATTCCATATAATGGTAAGACCAGGAAATGGGAAGGGGCACAGGTAGAAGAACTATCTTAAGCCCCTTAGATGATTGTTCATATACAACCCAAGGCATTCCAGCTGTCAAACACTGCAGGCCAACTCTGAGAGTTAATTTGCACTAATAGGAGTAATTAATATGATTTTACTTTCTTTGTTAATTTCAGGAGGTTATAATCTGTAATGATCATAACAAAGGTGACATGAAGCCCAGTTATTTTTGACTCTTGGGATGATTGTTATCACTATGACTCTCAATCAGTTTTCTACCCCTACTGATTGGGATTGTTGAGAAACCACTGTACTATTAGGAAAAGTGCCCACCAATATAGCCCGGCAAAAGAAATGAGACACATGACTTTAGAGGTCAAAGTTGCTATGTCATCTGACTCCTCTTCTCAAGACACCTCTTTTATTGACTTTTGAGTTTCGGTTTTATTAATAATACCACAAAGTATTAATAAGACAAAGAAAAAAAAAATATATATATATATATATATATATTCAGTTTAGTGAGGTAAAAGAAATCTCCTTTCATTCTTGGCTTTGAACTTCATTTTCTATGATTCTTAAATGCAAAAATACTCAAATTGACAAGGTGTTCTCTCAAGTCACTTAAACAAGATCCTTAGCTCTCTACCAATTCCACCAGGATTAACGTGAAAACTCTCAAGATTCCCTTTCATTATCTATCCTTTCTTCTTATAAAGCCATTTTAAAGTCTTTTATGATTCTCTAAAGATCAATGACAACCTTGAAAGAGAGATTCTAGGACACTACAAGAAGCACTATTTAATAACAAGATAATTATTCTAATCCTCAATAAATTTAGATTACTTAATATTTTAGGGTTTGAGTTTCCCCCTCTGTAATTTTTTAAAATAGTAATAACAATTAATCAGAATACTCCCTATTGAGTTGCAATTAAAATATGACAATGTATATGAGAATAGAAAACTAGAGGAAAGTTGAAGTGGTTATTTACAGAGTATGAGGATTATAGTGGAGACAGGTGGTAAAGGACTACCTGGAAATATGGGGTTCCCCTTTAAAAGACACCTCAGGATGTCCAGTGGATTATAGTGTCCCCTAGACCAGGGTCCTTAACCTCATCACTATTGATATTGAGACCAGATAATTCTGTGGTTAGCAGTGTGCTGTCCTGTGAATTGTAGGATGCTTAGCAGCACCTCTGGGTTTTACCCACAAGATGCTGGAGTATATCCTCCTCCAGTTGAGACAAATATCCCCTAGGACAAGAAGCTATTCTTAGTTGAGAAGCACTGCCTTGGAGTCTGAGGCCTTGAGAATTATCCCACCCATAGTTTCCAGTTCCCCAGCCTCAGTTTTCAGATACAAGGAAGGAGACTGTAATAACTAATAACTAATATATAGTAGCCATAAAATTTATTTTGGTGTTGTGGTGGCTGACCATCTCACTTTCTACATGTTAAATGTTAGGGCTAATCAAAGCTTGTAAAAGAAAGCGAGGAGAAAGGGGAAATCTAGAGGTAAGAAGAAGGTAAGTTAGGTGAATCAAGTCAGAAAGGATTCACATGGTGATAGAGATGAATAGAGTTGGTAGGAAATGGAAAAAAAAGTTGAGACAAACTACTAACAGACCAATGCAGTTGTAAAAATAAGTCCAAGAGCAAGAACATCATAGGCAGAATTGAGAAAATCAGGAATAGTTAAAGGGAAAAGAGGAGCAAGGGTGTGTGTGTATAGTTCCCAAAAGAAATTCTTGATGTCTACACAATGATTTAAGTATCTTTTATTTGAACTAGTTCCTCATGGTGTTTAGGGGAACTCCCAAAATCTTAAATGTTGTACAGAGAGAGGCTTCTGACATCACCAGGCAACAACCATTATACCTGGGCAATTGCTTGTTGTTTGCCCCTCTAAGGGCTATCAGAGTTCTCTGTCTCAATGTCTAATGTGTGCCATGTTCTCAAAACTCTATTTTTTACATATTTGTTACTATTTGTCTAATGAGACTAAATAACTAGGTTACACGTTATTGGCTTTATTCAATAATCTCTCAATTTTTTCAACACTCAGTTATAGCTTCCAGAAATAAATAAAACACTTTAAATGTAATCAAAGTAAAGGAAAAACAAGCACAAGGTTTGTCCAAAGGTTTAGTTCTTTGAGATGGTGGCTCTAAACACAAAATATGCTTATTGGTCCTTCTGAAGAGATGCTCAACTTGACCACCCTTTTCTGCTCCCATTGATTGCTAGCCCCCCATGCCACAAAGTGTGATGCCAGTGCAGTTTAGGACAAAAGTAGCTTAGATTCTACTTGGATTAAATTGTTTTTAAGTTTCTTACCCATCATTATCATGGCACACATCCCCGGACCTACATGGAAAACATTTTCAATAAATTAATGTAAAGATTTTATTTACAATGTATAAGTAAATATTGTAAATAAATTAAAACTTGATAATTTAAATGCTTACTGTTATAATTCTAACATTGTTCAGGATTACCAGTTATTAATAGATAGGCCTTTCCTTCTCTTTATGTTAAAATATTCCTAAAAGACATTTAATGGAGGAACTCTTAAATGTTCTTAAAGTAATTAGAGGAATAAAAGTAAGTACATTATTCATTTTCTATTGTTATGTAACAAATTGCTACAAATTTAGTTGCTTAAAACAGAACCCATTTATTTTCTCAGTTTGCCTGGGTTGGGAGTCCAGGCAAGCTTTGTTGGATCCTATGCTAAGGTCTCAGCAGGCAGAACTCGAAGCGTCAGCTGGGCAGAGTTCTCACCTGGAGCTCAGAGTCTTCTTCCAAACTCATTCAGGTTATGGGCAGAACTCAGTTCCTCACAGTTGAAGAACTGAGTCCCTCCACTGCTAAAAGCCATCCCTCTCCACAGACAGTTCAGAGTGATTGTTTTTCTCCTTCCAAGCCAGTGGAAGAGCATATCTGTACCTTAGAGTCACTTTTAAAGGGCTTAACTGATTATGTCAGGCCCACCGAGGATAACCTCTCTTGATTTTTCTAAAAGTCAACTGATTAGTGACCTTAATTAAATATGAAAAATCCCTTTACCTTTGTCATATAATGTAAATGACACAAGAGCGTTACCTTATGCACATAGGTAGCATCCATAGTTCATAAAATGGTCATTGTGAGGGTCATATTAGAATTCTTCCTGCCACCTTGAGTTTTGGGGTTAGTAGTTGATGCAGATTGTTTGGATTTATTCATATATATGATCAAAATATCACTATAATTATTAGTATACAGTATGATATTATTTAATAAAAATTTTAAATATTCAAAAATGCTATATTATTTAGGAATATAAAACCTCCCTTGCTTGAATCATAAATAAATATTGGAAATGAAAAATAGTAATTTCAGTATGGTAGTCACCTTGGTGGTGAGAAAAGAATATGCAATTCGGTTTATTGTTGGGTTATTTCTTAATCAGTATGATGGCTACATTAGTGTTCATTATTAGACATTTCAAGAGGCCTTAAATGTTTTATAATAAACATATAGTTTTAAACACTTCTTTATATACCTGACTCTATTTTCAGAGTTATAAGGCAAAGCTTCTGCCTTCAACATTCCAAAAACTCTAAGAAAAAGAACCAAATAACAAATTAAAATGTCGTATAAATTTCTATGTTAAAGAGTTATGAGATATGTCAGTCATCCAAATCAATTTTTGAATGAGAGAGCCAAGAAACGTTTCCCAGAAGAAAGAATGTAGAGTTTTTGGAGGACAGATAGGAATTGTCTAAAGTAAAAGGAGACTATGCTTGGAGAGAGTCCCAAAGATGCATCCACAGTTGTGAATGTCTATCATTGCCAGAGGACATTAGAGATGTGCAGATTAGAGGGGTCAATTTGGGAATGGGATAAAGCTAGAAGCAAATAGAGGTGAATTGTGAATAACCTTTATGCCCTGCTACAAATGTCCTTTTTATCTTGAAAGCCCTGGAGACACATTAGAATTCTTTGCTCAAGGAAAAATGGCATTTACAAATATCAATCTGACAGTAGGATAAAAAATTGTGTTGTTGTTGTTGTTTTATTTTGTGTTGTCATGTTTGTTTAAATTTAGATTGAAAGGACATCGAGGAAGACAGTGAAAGGAGATTGGAGTAAAGGTATATGGGATATTTTCTGTTTGCCCCAGGGATCCAATCCATGCCCTTTTCAACCCAGCTCTGCGCTGACCTGTAGAGACTGAAACTGATTTCTTTCACCTCTGAATTCCAGTCGGCTTCAGCCAGTAGGGAGCAATGGCAAGATACTGAAGGGAGGAAGGAAAGTAAAATTGAAGTATCTACTCCTCGGCTTCCTTACTAAGATTTGCAGAGGGCTAACTGCCTCCATCGAAACACCACAGTCCCTGTTAAGCATTTCTCTCCACATAACTCTCTATGTATGTCTATATCTATCTTTGATATTTGCTCTCTCCACTTGTCCCTTCAGGGGTGATAAAATCTGCTAGGCATGGGCTATTACATTTTTCTTGTGTTTTACTACACTATGCCCAAACCTTTGTAACAGTTCCTTAACTAAAGTCTCTTCACAATGCCCAATTTTTATGTGCCATTGTTTCCTGTCAGAGATTGTCTGACACAGGAGGTTAATAACATAGTCTGAGGGAGACTTGATAAGAACCCAAATTAAGGTTCTAAATAAGGAGACCTGAAAGAGTTAGAGGTAAAATCAATCATATTTGATAAGTATAAGAACATAAATAAATAACAAAGGTTATTTCCAAGTTTCAGATCTGGATTACCAAAAGAATGATATTAGCATTCACCAAGAAAGAAAACATGACCAGAGGCATAAGAAGGTTTTGAATCAGGTTGGTCACCATTCAGTTTGGAAGAGATTATAATTTAGGTGCCTACAAGCAGCAAAGTGTAAAGCCATTTGTTGGGTCTCCTTTGGACTAGAAACTAAAATAAGAAAAATCTTTCTAGAGAAAAATGCACCCACACATATACTTTTAGCCACATCTCTATTTACATTTGTGTCTGTATATGTATGTATATACACATGCATATATATTTGAAGGGAATTAAAAGAATCTGAGAAGGTTCGGGAGGTTGGACTGTTAACAGAGAATTTCTGGAAAGCTTGAGAGGAGTAAATCAAAAACATAGCTCACCAATCTGACAGTTTGGCCAAAGGCCTTCCCTATCTTCCTCAACCTCTTAAAATTAAATTAATGTTCATTAAATTTAAAAGCAGTAAAATTTTAGTTTACCAGTTTCTTGAAATTAGATGACATTAATAGATAACATTTGGTACTATATATTTGGGCATTTTAATTTGCAAAATATTAATAAAAGGTACCAAAATAGGGCAAATAAAATATATAACACTCTATAAATCTCTTTTAATTAACTTCAAAGTTAGAATTTCATTCTTTAAGTGAGATGTTTTTCTATTAAGTGCCCACAAATTTCTTGGCTTTATTGATGCCACTGGAAACAGCAATACCAAAAGAATGCTATATTTTCCGTCTACTTTGCTCATGTGCCACATAGTGGATGAAAAGCTTAAAGTAACATAATTTGTAAAAGACAATAAGTTCTGGATTACTGAATACTGAAAAGAAACATACCAGATATTAGCAAGACAATGTTCTCTGAGGTTGAGAATTTGCTTTAGGTTTGATTGCTAATGTTTGAATTTTCTGCATTTTACAAGATGTCTATACAAATATGCATCACTTTTTAAATAACTTTTATTAGTTTCAGGTGCACAAAACAATGTAATCGTTAGACATTTATCATTTATATCCCTCACACAGGGACAACTCCCCTCCCCCCATCCACTAACCTCAGATATCACACACAGCCATTACATTTTCACTGTCTCTATTCCTAATGCTGTACTCCATTTTTTGCCACTACGTATATATATATATATGTATACATACATATATATACACACATATATACATATATACATGTATATATACACATACACACACGTATATATATATATACACACATGTATATATATACATATATGGACATACATGTATATATATATGCACACATACATGCATACACACACACACATATGTACATATAATTGTAGTTGACATTCATTATTGTTCAGCTTCAACTTCATGTGTACAGTGCAGTGATCAGGCATCTCCATCATCCCTGAGGTGGTCTACTTAATTAGACAAGTGTCCATCAGATACCCTACAGAATCTTTACATTATTGATTACACTCCCCAAATTGACTTTCATAACCCTGTGGCCATCTTGTGGTTACTGACTGTGCTTTCTAATCGCCTCACCTTCCCCCTCATCCCCACGCCCCTCCCATCTAGCAACCCTCAGTTTTTCCTCTATGTCTCTGAGATTATTTCTGATTAGTTCATTCATTTACTCTTTTTATTAGATTCCACATATAAATGATATCAAATGGTATTTGTCTTTCACTGTCTGACTTATTTCACTTAACATAATGTTCTCTAGGTCCATCCATATTGCAAATGGTAAGATTTCTTTCTTCTTTATGGCTGTGTAATACTCCATTGTATAAATGTACCACAGTTTCTTAATCCAGTCATCTACCGACACGTATTTCAGTTGTTTTTATGTCTTGGCTATTGTGCAAAGTGCTGCAATAAACATAGGGCTGCATAAGATTTTTTGAATTAGAGTTTTGGATTTCTCTGGATAGATACCTAGGAGTGGAATTGCTGGATCATAAGGTAGTTCCATTTTCAGAGTTTTGAGATACCTGCATACTGTTTTCCACAGTGGCTGCACCAATCTGCAATCCCACCAACAGTGCACAAGCATTCCCTTTTATCCACATCCTCACCAGTTCTTGTTACTTTGTTGATTTATTGATGATAACCATTTTGACAGGGATGAGGTAGTATCTCATTGTGGTTTTATTTGCCTTTCTCTAATGATTTGTGAGTTTGAGCATTTTTTCATATGTCTGTTTGCCATCTGTATGTACTTTATAGAAAAATGTCTCTTCATGTCCTCTACTTTTTTTAATTGGGTTGTTTGGTTTTTTGGAGTTGAGTTGAGTGAGTTTTTTATAAATTTTCGATATTAACCCCTTATCCGATTTATCATTGGCAAATATCTTCTCCCATTCAGTAGGATCGCTTTTTGTTTTATGGATGGTTTCCTTTGCTGTGAAAAAAACTTTTTAGTTTGATGTAATCCCACACATTTATTTTTTTCTCTTACTTCCCTTGTCTGAGGGGACATATCAGTAAAAATCTTACTCCGAGTAATGTCTGTAAAATTTCTTCCTATATTTTCTTCTAGGAATTTTATGGTTTCAGATCTTACATTTAAGACTTTAATCCATTTTGAATTTATTTTTGTATATGGCGTAAGGAGGTGGTCCAGCTTCATTTTTTTGCATGTGTCTGTCTAGGTTTCCCAGCACCATCTATTAAATAGACTGTCTTTACCCCAAAGTAAATTCTTGCTTCTATTGTCATAGATTTTATGACCATATAGGCATGGATTTATTTCTGGGCTCTGTATTCTATTCCATTGATCTATGTGTCTGTTTTATGCCAGTACCATGCTGTTTTGATTACTGCAGCCTCGTAGTATAATTTGATGTCAGGTATTGTTATACCTCCAACTTTGTTCTTATTTCTCAAGATTGCTGAGGCTATCTGAGGTCTTTTATGGTTCCATATAAATTTTAGGATTATATGTTCTATTTCTGTGAAAAACGTCTTTGGTAGTTTGATAGAAATTGCATTGAATCTGTATATTGTCTTAGGCAGTATGGACATTTTAACTATATGGATTCTTCCTATCCATGAGCATGGCATGTATTTCCCTCTATTTGTATCTTCTGTATTTTCTCTCTTTAGTGTCTTATATGTCTTTAGTGTCTTGTACTCTTATAAAAGAATATAAATATTTTACTTCTTTAGTTAAATTTATTCCCAGGTATTTTACAGTCTTTGAAGCAATTGTAAATGGTATTGTTTTTTTAATTTCTCCTTCTGATATTTCATTATTGGTATATACAAATGCAACTGATTTCTGAATAGTAATTTTGTATCCTGCTACTTTACTGAATTCATTTATCAGCTCTAATAGTTTTTTGGTGGATTCTTTAGGGTTCTCTACATATAGTATCATGTCATCTGCATATAATGACAATTTTACTTCCTCCTTACCAATTTGGATGCCTTTTATTTCTTTACTTGTCTTATTGTTGTGGCTAGAACTTCCAACACTATGTTGAATAGAAGTGGAGAAAGTGGGCAACCTTGTCTTGTTCCTGATCTTAGGGGGAATGGTTTTAGCCTTTCCCCATTGAGTATGATGTTAGCTGTGGGTTTATCATATATGGTCTTTATTATGTTGAGATACCATCACTCTATTCCCACTTTCTTAAGGGCTTTTTAATAAATAGCGGATGGATTTTGTCAAATGCTTTTTCTGCATCTGTTGATATGATCGTGTGATTTTTATTTTTCATTTTGTTAATGTGGTGTATCACATTAATTGATTTGCAGATGTTGAACCTCCTTTGCATACCAGGAATGAATCCCACTTGATCATGGTGTACGATCTTTTTAATGTATTGCTGAATTGTTTTCGCTAATATTTTGTTAAGGATTTTTGCATCTATGTTCATTAGAGATATTGGCCTATAGATTTCTTTTTTTGTAGTGTCTCTGTCTGATTTTTGGATCAGGGTGATAGTAGCCTTGTGAAAAGTGTTTGGGAGGCTTTCCTCCTTCTGGATTTTTTGGAATAGCTTGAGGAGAATAGGTGACAATTCTTTTTTGAATGATTTGTAAAATTCACCTGTAAAGCCATCTGATCCAGGTGTTTTGTTTGTTGGGAGTTTGTTGATTACTGATTCAATTTTCCTGGTGGTAATCAGTCTTCTGTTCTTTTATTTGGGATATGTTTCTTTGTTTCCCCATTCTGGCTGACTCTCTGTGTTTGCTTCGATGTATTAGGTAGATCCCCTAGGGTTCTTGGTTTGTGCTGGGTTGTTTTATGTAGCACGTGTCCTTTATATTTGACTTGCACCTCTTTCTTCTTCTCCTGTGTGTGTGCTCCAAAGGTGACTTGTGTGTTATGTATATTGTCCTGTTAAAGTTGATCTTTAATTGCTTTTGGCTTGTCAGTAGGTGGTATTGACTCCTTGGCTCTGCCCACGGTGGATGTTCTGCTGCATGAGGGTTGACCACTTAAATGAGGCTTGGCCCCTATGGGATCTTGTGCCTGTAGAGAATTCCTTCTGGGTGCGTTACTTGTAGGTCAAACCCAGTAATACTCTGGTTTGGTCTGGAGTTGACCTCTGGGTGTGTTGAATCTTGTGCCTCTTAAGCTGGGCCCTGGTGTAGGGCAAATTCAGAACAAAGAAAATCATCAAGCACAGCAACAACAACAACAACAACAACAAAGAAAAAAACAAATACAATCACATGTAAAAACAACCGATAACCCACACTCAACACAGCCAAAAATATCAAAAATATGAAAACTAAACAAAACAAAAAAGCAGTGCCAGTCTTAGCTTAAGCCCACCAAGTAATCTCCAGGTTGTCCTCTGCTGTACCAAAGAGTGCTCTGGGTCTTGTGCAAACAGAGGCGGTCACCTAGTGCCCAGAGTGACCCTGGGACTGCAGTTTTAGATGAGGGGGACTATGGAGTCTGGATGGTAGTTTTTACAAAATCAGCGCAGTTTCTGCTCTTGCCTGCACATATAAGCACTGATAGTAATACAACCAGCCCTGTGCCCAGGTCTCCTGATTCTTAGGGCACTTCCGTGTGTGCGTGTGTGTGTGTGTGTGTGTGTGTGTGTGTGTGTGTGGAGGGCGGGATATTTCTGAACTGCTGAAAGCCCAGAGCTGCATCTTCTGCCTACTGCTGACCCCTGGGAGTGTCTCTGCAATTGTAATTGCCCTGACCTAGGCAGGCCAGAAAATGTGGGGGCTGGGGTTGGAGGAGTCTTCTCACTCCCAGCCCAGCATTATCACACTCTTTCCAGCCTCTTCCCTGGGTCAGAGCTGCAAGCTGGGTCTTCCCAGATCCTGAGCACTAAGGCTCCTCTGTAATCTGACACTACTCCTCAGTTCAGGGGCCATCTTGAGTCTCTGGAAGGGAGGAGATAAGATTGGGAGAGTCGGGGAGGAGTCCAGATATGGAGTTTACGTCCTTTGTCTGACCTAGGGCCCAGCTAGAGGTTTCAGCTGAGGTTACTGCCTCAAATGCTGGATATGTTGCTTTCTTGGCATGGGGAGATCAGCTGTGGGACACAGGGAAAGAGACCCCCTCCTGGCTTTTGTGGTTTCTGTTCTGTCCTGGGACCCACTGCGTCTCTGCAGCCACGGATGTGGGCCATGTCTCCAGTCAGCTCCCTTCTCTCTTCCCCTGCTCGCCCAATTTGCCCACCTTCAAGTTATCTTTGTAGCAGTCTCTTATCTGTTCTGTGTGATGAGCAGAGGACCCTTTGATGGGTTATAGATGTTCAATTTGTGGTAAGTTCTGGAGGAGAACTCAAGAAGACCACCTTGCAGCCGCCATTCCTATGACGTTTCTCCTGCATTACTTTTTATAATGAAACAAGTACACTTATTTTAAAAAATAAATTATGCATGGGTTTAAGAAATATCTGCTAGATATATTTTTATGTATAATAGAAAGAAAAAAGAAAGTAAAAGAGGTTTGAAAAGTCTTTCTTTCTAACTCTAGTGGAAAACACACACACACACACACACACACACACACACACACACACAGTCTTCTAATCCAGTCCTATTCAAATACAAAGATTTCCAAGTGGTTCTAAAAGGTCTTTTGAAGAAAATTCCACCATTTTTAAATTCACTTTTTTGTTTTGTTTTGTTTTGTTTTGGCTGTGTGGGGACAAAGCCCCCCCAAAACAGTTTCCAGGCTCTCGGCCTCACATAGAAAGGTGCTGGCTCGGGTAGTAAATGGCCATCAACTGTGATCAGATGCCAGCAGCTGTGGCTAGTTGGCCGTCAGCTGTAACCCGTAGGCCATTGGCCACTAATATAACTGCTGTGGCTACGCTAGCAGAGAAGGGAATGGGGGCTAGCAAGAAGATGGTGGCTGGCAAGCGCGGACTGCTGTTAGGCAGATTATGTAGATCCTGCTTCCTGTGTCTCCAGCCCAGCCACCAGCGAGAATATATTGGTTTGATTCCCCTATCTATGGCTCCGTGGGTGTTCCTTTTTGGCCTTACCGTGTCCTGCGCTCTTGGGCGGGGAGTAGGAGCTGAGACCCTGCACGACAAATGGCGCAGTGAGCAGGGTTCCCTGCGCGACAGGCTGCCAAGTTCCAGCTCTCTGTTGAGTCATTGTACAATGACAATGGTCTTCTGAGACCCCAAGCACTGCCTCTTTCTAGAAAGCTGCCAGTCATAAGGCACTCCATTTGGCTAAAGCAGGACTGAAGTTAAAGGCAAAGACACCAGTGATTACCAACACAGAGAATGGGCCAGAAATAGGAAACACAAACAAAGCAAAGTCAGAAAGTGATGCCTTGCAATATGAAAGTCAGCAGGTTTTGGCATTCAGGATGAAGCCCACTTCTATGGACTTCAATAAACCAAATAGTAAATGAAAACTTGAATAAAAACCTGCCTGATAGATTTACTCAGCAAAATAGGAATGGAACTGCAATCTAAGAACCAGATACTCTAAAATTGCTACTATATTCCACTGAAAAACCGTATCTGCTTTTAAACAGAAAGGTACAGTAGTCCTAAACTACCAGTCAACTTCTCCTATTTAAGTCCCCTTTCTTAGTTCACTGTGAAGTGAGTTCTCAGCTTACAATTCCCGAGAATGCACATTCTTGGGAATGTCAGTGTGTGGGACACTCATGGGGAAGAATAGGGCTCTGTAGAAGGGTAATTTGATATCACAATGCTGCTCCCTGTGAGAACTGATCAGTCATAAAAAGTGGGAGTAAGTAAGGTAGTTAAAATTTGGTGCTCTGGACTCATAGACTCAGGTTTGAGTCCCAGACCAATTCTACCATCTTAGCTTTCACAGTGGGGAAAATAATAATGCTGTTAAAATTTATGACCCAGCCTTAACTTGAACAGAGATTGGGAGTACATTGTGGGAAGAGCTAGGGCCTGTGGGAAGAGCTCTCACACTTTGTGTTATTATGAGAACCCTTGAGGAAGAATTCTATGTTTACAACAGAGCTCTATGGTTATAATACCCCTCTGATTTACTTCCTCTTCCCCTCTGTAAAAGGGGCTTCCTGCTCAATCTCTTCCTCCACGTGGTTCACCATGGCTACAAGTACTAGATTGTAAGCTGTTCTCTTTTTCCTGAATAAATCCTTTTAGTGAAGGAATACCTAGGTGACTTTTACTTTAAAGGTTGACAATGGCTTCCCCCATACAATTGTCATAAGAATTAAAGTGGTACAGTATAGTCCTTAATAAGTGCTTGAAAAATGTTCATGGCTCTTTGGCTCTTATTAAAAGAATGGTTAAGGCTCAAGATTCCAGCATTCTTTTTTTTTTTTTTTTTTGGTAAGTATGAAGGCTGTTTATCACAGATTATCATAGAAATGGAATCTGGACATACTGGGGAAAAGGTGCAAAAAATACACACCACTTGTTTGATAGACAGTTTACGGAAATCCAGAGAGTGCACATGTTTAAAAACAGAGGGTGAGTAATGTCCAATAACCATTGTGCAATTGAGAGACGTACTGAAATAGAGAAAAACCTAGACAACTTATTGCATTCTAGTGCTGTTCTTCCAATATACACCATTTCTTTTGTATAAAGACTAATAACAGAATATTAATCTATATTATTTTGTTTGCCATATTCAGACATTTCTCTCTATATATCAAGCACTTTGCTATTTTAAAAGGAAAGGAAAATTAGTATAGCCACTAACAGAGCACAAGGATGCTATTTCATGAAAACATCTTAATATTGTTTATTCTTATGTTATTCAAAAGCTAAAATTTACAAATTCCAAGAAGGAAAAGGTAAATGAGAAACCTGGTTATCCTGCTATTATTTTGCATAGAATTAAAACCCTGTCATTTGTTAACAAAGTGGCAAGATCTTCTGAGCAGTGCACATGAAGCCTAACACATGGTTCTGGTTGTGACAAGTAACAGAGTGGAACAGTCTCCTTTTGCAAGACTCAAAAATGAAGGAAGGAGGAAAATGAGTGGGGTCAAAGATAATTGTTGGTGCTAAGTATAATTCCAAATTAGTACTCTGGAGAAAAGGGACAGAGGCCAAGTACAAGAAGAAAGTGTCACGTCCAGAGCCAGAATTCTTTTGTTACCATTAGAAGAAAGAATAGGGATGCAGGGAGAAAGGGGGGGGGGAGAAGGAGGAAGTTTGAGAAAACAAAGAAGGAAGAGATGAGATGATTAATAAGAAAAAGTGCAGCTACCACACTGGCCAGCACTAGATTTCATTGACTTAAAACAGATTCAGGATGCCATCTTGTCCCTCAAGGTGGACTTTAGCTAATTATAATAGATTTTAATATTATTAGCATTGTGATTAGGGAAAATCTTCATCCCCTGTGCTCTCATGACTGGTCCCACTTCCCCCCCTTACTGCCATTCTGTCCCAAACAAGGACAGAAAAATCCCTCCACCTGATGGGAAAGAATGGTTTGTGAGGAACCACCTGGGAATGCCTAAAAAGGCCACACCTAAGTCTTGAATATTACATGCCCTCATTTTAGAATAAATTCCTAAGCCTCTGTTATTTGGGGCAGTTGCTGTTCTCCAGGTCTGCCCACTCTCGCTTCTTGAGAGTGTACTGTCCTTCTTTAATACATTCACTGCTTGTTTGGCTCGTGTTATGCATTCTAGAATTCTTTCCTATTACAACACCAAGAACTCATTTTTCCAACAACGGTTTTACATAGGTCAAATCTCTAGTATCTCTTGTATATTTGGGTGTGGGGATGGAGTCCCGGAGAGCAGTTTCCAGACCTTCAGCCTCGCGTGGGGAGGTGCTGGCTTGGGTAGTGAATGACCATCAACTGTGATTGGTTGGCCATCAGCTGTAACTGGTTAGCCAATTGGCTACTGACTAACTGTGAGGCTGCGTTGATTGGTTGATTGTTTGGCAGGCAGGGAAGTGAATTGCGGAATGCAGATTGTGTCACTGCTACTGCGTGTGTCTTGCCCTGCTGCCAGAGAGAATATAATGGTATGGCTCCCCTATCTATTGCTCCGTGGGTGTTCCTTTTTGGCCTAGCCATATCTTGCATTCTTATGTGGGGAGCGGGACTAGAGGCCCCGCAGACCTCCCCACACAACATTGGGAAAATATTTTTAGAGTTGGATGCTGTCATGCGGGGTGACAGGCCGGGTGTCAGCTCCCGCTCCCCACATAAGAACGCAGGACATGGTGAGACCAAAAAAGGAACACCCATGGAGCCATAGATACGGGAGTCATGCCACTATATTCTTGCTGGTGGTTGGGTTGGAGACACAGGAAGCAGGAGCTACACTGTCCACAACCCATCATCCTAACTGCAATCCGCACTTGCCAGTCACCATCTTCTCGTTAACCCCCATTTTCTGCTAGCATAGCCATAGCAGTTATATTAGTGCCCAATGACTCACTGGTTACAGCTGACAGCCAACTAGCCACAGCTGATGGCCAGCCAATCACAGTTGATGGCCATTTACTACCTGAGCCAGCACTTTTCTGTGAGGCTGAGAGACTGGAAACTGCTCTCCAGGGCTCTGTCCTCACAGATGCACAACCTGGAGCATATAATCTGTAATATAGATCAGACTTCAAAAATTTTGCAATGAAAATGTGTTTTTAAGGGAACACCTGAAAATGTAGTTTTTTAACACAATGAAAATGTTACCAAGAAAATTTTGGATGGATTTTTCATTAAACTGAAAGTAAACAGCTGAAGACATATGGCTTATAGCCATATTTTTGAGAGATATCCTGAAGGAGTTTTCTATATTTTGAGCGTTTCACGAATTTATTTAATCCTTGGGGCAAGAGAGTGTTAAAAACTCTGAATATATGATATAGAAAATAAAGAATTTTCCTAATTTGTTATATACAACACTGTAGTTTATTACCAGAGTGGTTTTAGGCAACATATTGCATTTTCCCTTAATGTTCTACCTGTTTTCCTGGAATTCTGGGTATTACAAAAGCCTAATTCATAGGATAACTATGGAATTTGCATATTTCCAGCTGAGATTTTCTTACAATTCAAATATTTAGAGAAACAAAAACAGTTCTCTGACAACTAAATAAGTTACTTTTGTGTGCTTCCTCAGGACACTATATCGTTATTTTTATGAACTTCCTAAGAAATGAAAATTAGATTACTAAACAGCAATGTAGTTTACCATTTAAGAGTTTAGAAAAAGATTAATTCTTGAGTTATTATTTTTATATTACTAATATATTGTAAAATGAACAAAAAGTACTTTCTATCTTGTTAATTTCTCCATTAAAAATAGTATAATATATCTATCCAGTATATCTATATTCAAATGGATTTTATAAATATTACTCTAAAATTTTCTCTGCTTTCATGAGCATATATTACAGATTTCCACACATCATAAAGTTATTACTGATCTGTAGGTTTTAGAATAGTATTTATTTATTTTCTAGTAATATACAAGCAAGTATTCGGTATAATATAAAAGGAATAATAGTTGGTATTCCAAAATTATAGAGCATTTAAACATATTTTATTAATGTCCTGTTAAATGTTCGTATAAAATGTTGTTGAGAAAAATATGATACATTAATATAAAAATACTATTATGAGGATATATATATATACATATATATACATATGTGTATATATATATATATATACATATATATATACATATATGATGAGTAATATAATGCAGCAGAAATTCAGACTTTCAGACTTAGGAGGGAATGGCAGGCTGAATTCTATGATGCACCACCGCAGGAACTATTCCCCAGGAATGAGACTTTGAATATGAAGATAGATCATGCTTTTGACTATATTACCTTACATATGCAAAAGGAATTTTTCAGATGTAGTTAATAATCACTTGATTTAGAGTTAATGAAAGTGAGGTTATCTGGACAGGGCTGACATACTTGCATGAACCTTTTAAAACTAGATCATTTTCTCTACTTCTGGAAGAAGGGGAAGTCAGAAAACATAGCATAGAAAACATTTGTTGTGCCTTTGCTGGCTATGAGGATGAAGGGTGCCATCTACCACCAGAGAAAGACCTATAGATGCTGAGAATGACTCCCAAACAAGGAAGCAGGAACTTAGTCCTACAACTACCTGGATCTGAATTCTGGGGACAACCTGAATGAGTCTGGGAGCAGATGCTTCCCTTATACCTCTAGAGAAGAGCCCATTGCTGCCATCTTGCTGAGAGCCCAACCTGCCAGACTTCTGCCCACAGAACTGTGAGCTCATGAATGGGCATTGTTTTAAGCCATGAAATTTGTGGTAATTTGCCGTGCTACAATAGAAAACTAGTACAGAGGGATATTTTATGTAGTTTGAGATTATGTAATTGCCTGACAATATTGCAATAACAATCTGTATGTTAAACAACTCATGTTAATATTCAAAGTCACCTAGAATGATGCCTCACACATTATTTTTATAACACATGAACTCTCAAGAAGCAAAAGCCTAATAAAACTGACAACAGGACAATAAAGTAGCATAACATCATAAAGCAATATGAACAGCAGCATGTCTTGGAATGAGGATTTAAGGAAACCAGGTTTTATCCCTCACTCCCCTGTGGTTAATCCCTATAGACAATCTGGGCCTCAGTGTCTTTTGCAAAAGCAATTGAGTGTACTAAATTATTTCTAATAATTGATAAAGATAAAATCAAGTCTCAGACCTCTGAGACCTACCAGAGCTGGACCTACCTTACCCTTCTCTCCCCTAGCTCAAATGTTCACTCTGCCATGCCCCTCTCCCCAACATGGAACAGAAATGAGTGCTAACCATCTAGGGCAGTTTATCATCCATGCTTGAGTGGGAAGACCAAAGGGCTTGCCACCTGAGTACATGTACCTATGCAAAACCTGCTCTTCTCATTATGAAATTTTTAATAAGAAGTACTGAGTTCCCATGCTTCCTGGTATGAAACTTCATCTCTCACTACAGAGCTTCCTTGTCCTCTCTGTCAAGCTATATACCCACTAAGACAGAAATGTTCCACCCTTCTTTGCACTCCTAGGGGAAGTCACTCCTAACATAGAGAGAAGAAATAAAGAATACCTGACAACCACTCCACCATCTAGTTCATGGTGTGCTACCAAACTTTGGTGCCTCATATCTCTTGAGGATAATAATAGCTCTTCAAAGAACTTAACAAGAATAAATGAATTATGAACGCAAAGCATTTAGAAGAGTTCCTGGTAAGTGTTCATTGTTATTCCGGCTTTGTTCCCCTCCTTTAAGTATACGCTGGTACAAGTGTGCCCACGTGTTTATTTACCATATGATCCATATTAGCATTTAATCATGCATTCTCTCTGCCTTGTGTTTTAACGACTATAATTGCATATGTTTTATCTTTTTCTAATTTGTGCAGAAGGTTCTGGAGGGCTTTTTCTCTTTCCCTGCAATGGTCCCACACACCCAGCACAGAACCTGGCCCACAAGGCTCTGTAAGAGCTCTTAAAAGAACTGAAGATAAATAGTCTGCAGAGTTCTCTTGGGGACTTCGCCTGTTGGTGAATGGATTTAGCAGGCTGCATGCTGGCTCTATCATCCTTGGCTTTTCATCCTTTGGATAAAAACAAGTCTTTAGATTGGGGTAATTATTCATTGAATGTGGGTGCTCTCGGTTTGGCATGTGGATGTCCTATTTGAGGAGCTATCTGTGAATACGTGCTCACTGATGTTTCCTCAGAAGCTGGCAGCCTGCTGGCTATGATAGTACTCTTAACTGATTTTCCACTAGTTCTGCCCATTGCAACAGATTCCCAATAAAGTCCTGGAGCTGAGTTTTCCCTTGAACCTCCTTCTCAGCTGCTGCTTTGAGGAAATGGTGGAAAGTAACAACTTCTTCCTTCCTGAGAAGCTCCTCCTAGGATTCTGTCAGGTGCTGCCTCAGCCCAGCGATCATCTCCATGGCCACATTCACCTGTCTTTTCAGGACCCGCTCTCATCTCTGAGCTTCCTGCTTTTTCTGAGTCAGCAGGACAAAAGCTGCCCGAACTTCCAACAGTTTGGCAGTTTTTTGGGTCAACTCTTTGATGAATGTATCGATTTTCTTCTCCATGGTCCTGTCTACAGCTTCCACCATCTGATTAAACTTTTCTCTGACGTGGGCCTTGAAAGCAGCTTTGGTGTCTGAGGTGGTAAGTCTGGGACTCCATTGAGGCCCATCCAGTGAGTCTGCAAGTAGGTCCACTGCAGTGTAAATCTGCACATAGGACACACAGGACACAGGTCTCTGTGCCACCACTTCAAATAGGCTTCCTGTCCTTGAGTAGTCATGAGAAATGCTAGACAAGTTAACATAGTAAGTTTCTGCTTCACCACTTTGCCACAACTCTGCAATTTTCCCTATTTCAGGGGTTCTGAGGAAGTAACTAGGTCTGTCTTTGAGGAATGGACAGAGGTTGCATTTTGTCAAGAAGTTTCCTCCTGGTAATTGTGATTGAATTCCAGATGGTCCCTCAATGATGATAGGCTTCTAAATCTGGTATGGTCTCCACACATCGGGCAACAGACTGGCAGGTACATGGCCACATTCTCAAGGGACTCCTGCTAGGGTTATCTGCTTTCCTCAAAGCCTTCTGTTGCATTACTCTAAAAGTCCTGACTTGGTGCTGCAGCTGCAGTTACTGCTGCTGCAAATGCGGGTGCCAGGGCTGTCAGTTGTATTGCCTTTAAATTTAGCATTTTTCACATTCCTACTAAAAATGGTATTCTTATGGTGATCATTTTATGTTTCATCATAGGAAATATTTACTTTTGTTTCCAATCTGCTGAATAGAAATGATAATTTTTCTAAAACAAATTACCACATAGTATAAGTAAATTAACACGAGGATAATTGCCAGCATTAAAAACAAAGAGGTCAAATGAAAATGTGGTGATTAGAAGTTTATTCTACCTCACCATGTCTTTCTGATACATATATGTCATCCTTTTCTCAAAACAAACTCAACATTATTAAAATCAAATCCTACCCTGGTAATGTGACATAGCCAAAGGCTCAGGGGTTCCCATTTTGAAAGTCATTTTAAATATGAATCTGCAATCTACTAGTCAAGATAAGACAATTATTTTCATTTGACGATGATCATTAGCCATCCATTACAGTGTTTTATTAATAAAACTTACTTTTTAAATAATTAAAATTTTAAATATTAAGTAATTAAAAATTAATGAGCTTTAAATAATTTAAATTTTTAAATAATGATTATGAAAAGGTATATTCCTATGTGCTGGGGGATATAAACTTAATAAAATTCAGTACATAGAAACCTGAAAAATTACTAAAGATACCAGCAAAGATGCTACACAGGCAAAGAGCATTTAATTTGAAGTCATAGCAACAAGGTCCTACTTATAGTGCTTGCACAAGTCATCCAACATTTCTATTTCCATTGAGAATGCTGCTTTATCAGGAAACTTTGTGAGAATCCTTAGAATATTAAAGAATAAAGCAAGGTAAGACTCTTGCATCCATAGGGAAAAACAGATACATGATTTTTAAATATTACTTTTATAAATTATGTAATACTCATGTAACTTCTAACCACTCTTATCATCAAATATTTATAAACACAAATATTAGTAAATAGATTAATCTTTAAGCTGATCCCCAGTAGGTCAAATAACCCTAATTATATCATTTTACAACCATTTATGTAGACTTCTTAAGATTCATTTAAATTGAAAGCAAGTTTAAATTTTAATAGTTAATAAAATATTAATATAATATATAATATTATATGATGTATATTACATGATATATTATAAATACTAAACGATATTATATATAATGATTTCTTTCTGATAGAGAGCAATCTATTTTTTGGTGTGAAGTGTTAGGGTCCAAATTTCATGCAGTGGTCTGGAGGGATAGCAGGAATAAGAGGAAACATTTTTTATAAGAGCATGGTAGCACATGACTGGGGTTGCTTAGAGGTAAAATCAAGTTGAAAAGCTGGAAAGAAGGAAGTAGCAAGCTATAGTCACACAATAGAAAAAGAAAGGAAAAGAAAAACTCAGCATTGAAATGATTTCCTGGCTTACACCCAATAATTGCCTGTCTTTAATATATTTATTCAAAATAGATTTCCTAGTACCCTAAGGAAGGAAACTGTGATCTGGAACCCTATTACTCTCTTCTTTTTTATAATCAGATTTACTAAACAGCCAATCAAAGATATAAAGGTGTTGTTTTTTAAAAACATCCTGTAGTGTTTGAGCCTCACAAAACAATGAACAAACTATGATTTCATTGTATTATACCAGAATTAAGGTATTTTATGGCCAGATGTCTGTCATCAAGCAATACCTTTGAAGGCCCAATAAAAAATGCAATTTTAAAACCTAATTTTATTTTTTGTGCTAAAAATGTGCTATGTGATGGTAGCATCAAATGGCCTAAATTAATTAGGAAAGAAAGAAGTATTTTAAACTTTCATTGAATAAGTGTTTTAATACAGGGTAGAATTTTGGACATCATTTCTAATAAAACACCTTTCAAAAAAAAAAAAAGTATGGGCCGCCCAGTGGCTCAGGTGGTTGGAGCGCCATGCTCTTAATGCCAAGGGTGCCAGTCGATTCCCACATGGACCAGTGAGCTGTGCTCTCTACAACTAAGATTATGAACAACACCTCTTCCTGGAGCTGGGCTGCTGTGGGCTGCAATGGGCTGTTGTGTGCTACCACAGGCTACTGTGTGCTACCATGAGCAGCCGGTGGCCAGCAGCGTGGATGGCCGTGAGCCTCCGTGAGCCTCCGTGAGCAGCCTACAGACAACTGGCAACGGACTTCCTCAGCTGGAGTGGGGGAGAGAGGGGCGAGAGGGGAAGTGGCAGAAGGGGGGAAAAAGTATTTTATCAAAGATAATAACCAGAAATAATATTTATATAATACCATCTACTAGCCACCGTTCAGATAATTATCTATCTATCTATCTATCTCTCTCTCTCTCTCTCTCTCTCTCTCTCTCTCTCTCTCTCTCTCTCTCTCTCTCTCTCTCTCTCTCTCTCTCTCATCTATCTATCTATCTGTAGGAATATATAAGCCAAGACAACCTTCAGCAACTTTTCATTCTCTCTGATGTAAGGATATAAAAATCTGTTGTTCTACTACAATAAATAAACCATTCCCTACCTCAATCCCTTTTTTAAAACCTCATTTAACAATGAGAGTGCTTTGACTGTGAGGCAACAGCTAAGACATGTGTTAAGATTCCCAGTTTGGTTCACTTGTAGTGCCACCTTTTTCCTTCACTTTTTTATTAGTACCGTTCATTCAACTACTGCTCTGTAGAGGAGGATAACTTTCCCAGGTAGATATATGCTCTGTTTAGAAGCTCCAAACAGAATTTCAAGCTTGCTGTTCTTGATTTTTGCTGAATAGCACATGTCAGAGGTGGATTATAGTTATGTTGACAAACATTCAAAATAGCAGATCCAATAAAATGTAAATATAACCACTTTCAAGAGCCAATGTTTGTCATTGTGAACCAAACAGTCAATTTGTACTTTAACAAATATTCAATTTAAACATGCAAATCTGTAAATTTAGCAAAATATACAAGCCAATTATTAATTATGAATTAAAAAGGCTATTTTTGGTACCAAAAGTTGAAAGGTTGAGCAATGGCAGAAAGAATTAAAGCTTTCATCATTCATGCTGTGTCCACTTGAACAACCTGAGGCTTTCTGTTCACACTAGCTCTACTGTTATGATGTTATACTGCCAAACTTATACTGAATACATATTTTCTCATAATAGAGATTAACAAATTTGCAAGACCACATTTAATTATATAGTTAATATCAACAAAACATATATTTATTTAAATAGATACATTTGATTTTGTAATTATAAATGGTGTATTTTCATTTAAAAAATTGATCACGAAACATTTATAGTTGTAAGCAATTACATACAATTATAGACATGTATGTTATTATGTTATATTATATATGTATATACATATATACATATATACATATACATATATATACATATATAAAATTACAGTCCACAACAGCAGAAAATAAACATTCTTTAGAACGTTAGAAAAGAATAAACATTCTTCTCAAGTGCACATGGAATATTCTCCAGGAGAGAGCATACGTGAAACAATAAATCAAGTATCAATAAATTGAAAAAGTTTGAAATCATACCAAGCATCTTCTCTAAACAGTTGGAATGAAGCTAAATAACCCCTGATGACAAGTTGAATACCGTTTTATGAATTTATTATCCATTTGGATATTATCATTTGTCAAATGACTGTTCAAAGATGTCACCCATTTTTTAGTGTGTTTCTGTCTTTCACTTATTAATCTGTAAGAGTTCATGATACAAATCCTTTATTGGATATACATAATTTCAAATATCCCAGGCTAGAGCTTCTCTTTTTAGTCATAGTATTATCTTTGGTAAGCTGAAGTTCTTAATTTTAATGAAATCCAATACATCAATCATTGTCTTTATTGTTGGTGCTTTTTGTGTCCTCTGAGAAATCCTTGTCTGTCTTAAGGGTATGAGGATTTTTTTTCTATGTTGTATCTTCTAGAAGTTTTGGTGTTTTTACTTTTTTCATGATCTATGATCCATCTAGAATTGATTGTTGTGCATCAGCAAATTCGTAAAATAGTGTCAAAATATCTATTCTACATGGATATCCAAATGACTCTTCACCATTTATTTGAAAACTCATTTTCCCACTGCAGTGCAGTACACGTTTGTGACAATTCAAGTGATCACTTACATGTGGGTCTGCTTCTGGACTCTTCATTTTGTTTATTAGTCTTTTTGTCATTAAACCAATACCATATCTTTAATTTATTTTGTTTATAGTAAGTCTTGGTATCTAGTAGTCTAGGTGATTTTGCCATGTTCTTCTTTAATATTTGACTAGTTATGTTTGGTCCTTTGTATATTCAGCTTTTAAATTTCCAAAAGACAGTCTACTGAGATTTCACTAGGATTGCATTTACTATATAAATCAGAAATGATACTTAATAATATCCAGTCCTCCAGTCCATAAGCATGATACATTTATTCATTTATTTCATACTTCTTTAATATCTCCCACTAATGTTTAACAGTTTTCTCATAGAGGTGTAGGCTTTGTTACATTTATTTTTAGTTATCAAAAATTTTAAGATTATTGCAAAAATTTTTTGAAATGGTTTTTGCTAAAATATAAGAATACACTTGACTTTTACATCATTATATTGAGTTATTAACTGTAATAGTCAATCAGAATATTATTTTGTGTTTTATGTGTACAAGAATATGACACATAGTAAATAATACTATTTAATTATTCTTTTCCAATCCTTATCATTTTTTATTCTTTATCTTGTTTTAAGGCAAAAAATAAGGTCTCTGATATAATGTTGAATATAAGTTGTAAGAATAAGCATCCATCTCTTATCCCTAATTTGAGGAGATGAGTTTTCATTATTTAATTACTAATTAGAATGTTTATTACTGATTTTAGTGGTTATCTTCTGTGAGATCAAAGATTTATTTGATTCATAGCTTGTAATGAGATTTTGTTTTATCTCAGTGAGCATTGAATGTTATGAAATGGTTTTCTGCTTTGACTAGAATGATATTATTTCTTCATTTTTATTATATTAATGTTGATTTTCATATATTTAACCAATCTTGAATTCCTGAAATAGATCCAAGTTGGTCATGATTTCATATATACTAGAATCAGTTTTGCTAATGCTTTATTGAGTATCTTCATATCTATAGTCATGAGAGAAATTGACTTGAAATTTGTCTCTCTGTATTTTGCTATCAAGATTATGCTGGCTTCATAAAATAAGTTGAGACATATTTAGTTCTCTGTCCTCTGACAGGGTTTGAATAAGATTGATTTCTTAAGTGCTTTAAATAATTCTTTAGTAAAGCTATCTGGGCCTGGAGTTTTCTTTTTGGAAATGATTTTGTTTCATTTGTCTCTTTGGAATTCAATACCTTTAATAGATGTCTCTTGTATATCACTTTAGTGTTTTATAAGGAATCATCTCATTTAACCTAAAATACAGTAAGCCCTCACTTAATGTTTTCAATAGGTTCTGCGACTTTTTGCAAAATGACATACTCATACCACAATACAATTTTACCATAGGTAAACTGATACAAACAGGAGTTAAGTTCCTATGGCAACTCATCAACCTTATGAGAAAACAGCACTAAAAGAAACGACGTTATTCAAGGACCTGTTGTACAATGGTATAAAGTCATTCATAATAATATCTTTTTCTTTGTCTAACTGACTTTAAGATCTGAAATTATTCCTCTTTTCTATTCTTGATATTGATATTTTTTTCTATTTAAGTCTTACTAAGAGCTACCATATAATTGATTTAAAAAACAAAAAGACTTTGGCCATTTCTAAAGTTTAACTTTTGGCTTGTCAAACTTTCCTATAGTTCACTTATACATTTATATTCTATTTCTTTGATTAATATAGTATTTTTGTTGTTATTTAATTTATTCCCTTCTGCTATACTTGGCTTATTTTCTGTTCTTTTTTCTAGCTACTTCAAATAGGTGCTTACATAATTTATTTTCATCTTTCTGTTTTTCTTTTTTTTAATAAAAATTAAAAATAGATTTACCATATGATCCTGCATTTCAAAAATATGCATTTAAGTTTATGAATTTCCCTCTAAGCTCTCTTTCCGCTATATTTCTCAAAATTTTGTGTTTCACATTTTCATTTTTACACAATACAAAATATATTTTCTTTGATATCTTTATTTTATCCATGAGTTATTTAGAAGAGTGTTGCTTAATCTCCAAGCATTTGGGATTTTCTAGATATTTTAAATTATATTTTGCTTAAATCCACTAAAGTCAAAGTACATACAAGTATTTTCTATGACTGTAATGTTTTAAAACTTGATAAAATTTGCTTTAAGATAGAGAATATGGTTATTTAAAAAAATGTTTCACGTGCATTTGAAAAGAATATTTATTCTATAGTTGTGTGCAGCATTCCATATATGTTAATTAGGTAAAATTCATTATTTGTGTTGTTAAAATCTTCTGTCTTTATTAATTTTTGTCTTAGATACTGAGTGAAGGGTGTTAAAATTTCCAATATAGATTTGTGGATATTTCTGTTTTTCCTTTTAGTTCTGTGCATTTCAGCTTTATAAATTTTATAGGTGCACACATACTTATTACTGTATCTTCTTCCTGTTTAATTGGTCTTTTATTCAACATGAAATCACTGTTAGATATGAGTATAACAAGAACAGTTGTTGGTAGGCTTGTACTTCTGATCTTTATTGTTTTTCTCTTTAAACAAAATATATTTGTTTAGTTTGTGTTTTATAATCCAGTCTGACAATATTTATTTTTAATCAGAAAATGCAAATTTACATTACATGCAATCACTGATGTCTTTGAGTTTAAATACACCGTTTTTCCACTTATTTTCTATTCCCCATGTCTGTTCTTTGTTCCTTTTACCTTTCTTGCTTTCTTTGGATTAATCCAATAATTTCCATCATTCCACTTTTCTCATATTAACTTCATAAGTATATACTTATTATTCTTTTAGTGGTTACCTTAGAAATTACATGGATCCCTAACTAATTAGTCTCCCTTAAAATGATAGTTTCAGCAATTCCTGAACAAAATAAGTACCTTAAAGCACTTTAATTGTATTTAACTTCCTTCTACATTCTCTGCTATTGTTACTATGTATTTTAAATACATTATTATTATAAGAGTAAATATGAAATTTAAACTTAGTCAAAATATGTACTTTTTAACGTGTTCTCCATTGCTGCCTACACTTTTCTATTTTGGATCCTTTTCTTTCTGCTTAAAGAAAAAAAATATGTCTACTTATTTTTATATGCAGGTCTACTGACTACAAATTATTTCAGTTTTTATGTGTCTGAAAATGTCTTTATTTTTACTCTCATTTTTAAAGGGCATTTTCCCTATGAATAGAATTCAAGTCTCTGTTATTTTTTTTCAGCAGCACTTCAAAAATACTTTCCCATTGTTTTTTACTTTCATCATGTCCATGGTTATTTCTTCAATGATAATATATCTTTACCTAAGGGTATTTTTTAAAATTATCCCCTTGTTTCTGGTTTTCAGCAATTAATATTACAATGTGCCTGATCATAGTTTTATTTTTATTGTCCTGCATGTTTCATATAGCTTTCTTGAATCTGTGGCTTAGTGTCTTTCGTTTTGGGGAAACATAAGTGTTTAAAATATCTTTAATTTTCGCTTCTGACACATTTTATCTGTCATCTCTGTCTTTTATTCTCTGTCCCATACTTTCCAACTTTTTTCCCCAATGTGCTACTCTCTGGGTAATTTTTAACGCCTATCTTTCAGTATTCAGATTATCTCTTCTGCTGTATTCTAATCTATTACTGTACTAATCAATTCAGTCCCTAAGTTTGACAATTTTTTTCAGTTCTAAGAAAAATATATAATAATTTCCTTCTCTGGTAAAAATTACATCATTTTATATATTCCCTTGAATGTATTAATTCTAATTATTTCAAAGTCCATGTTATATAATTTCAAAATCTTAAATAATTTTGGCCTGTTTAGTTGTCAGCTGTTTCTCTTGCTTGCCTGCTTTGCGTAGACATCTTTTATCAAATGCCATACTTTGCGAATAAAAAAGTATAGAGGGTTTGGATCATTTTATATTTTCCCAGAGAGAGTTTAATTTGTTTTTCTGGGGCAGACAGAATACAGCAGATCAGCTTGGCCCAGTCTAGCATGGTCTATGGCTCTTAGAGCACAGCTCTTCAGAGGCACAAAATTAAAACCAGGAGTACTTATCAAGATCAGCTTTTCTGTGATGGACCCTTAACTCTTATTTTTGTTTTTCTGGTATCTTAAAACTACCAAAAATCTCTGATTAACTTTTTGAGTCTTAATAGCTGCTTTCTGCATGTTTTTTGGCAATCTCTCCTCATGTGCATAGGTTCTAAGTTGGCAAGTGCCTGCAATGAAGTGACCGGCAAACTCTTCACTTTACTATTTTGTGACTGCCTTCTCTTAGGTATCTTTGCCTTCTAGTGCTGGTTGTCTTGGTGGACTTAAACTTCAATCTTTGAGTTCCCATGGCCTTCTCTTCAGCCTCCATGCTCTGCATATTGAATTAGCAAATGGCCAGAGAAGGAAATGTTGCACAGAACATTTGCGTCACCTCAATGAGCTTCCTTTTCTTCCTAGATTTTAGCTTTTCAAGTCCTGGCTACTTGATTGCCAACTGATGCATTCATAGAATTGCTTTTTGTATTTTATCCAGGTCTTTGTGATTTTTTTCTTTTTCCATTTGGATAGTCTGTATGCTACCAGCTAGATCAGCATACATTCCCTTGTGGTTATCTTTTCATTCTAAAAGTAAGTTATAAATTAAAAGAGTTACAAAGTAGGGGAATACCAAGAGGGCACAGTAGGTACACGCTGTGCTTACCTTCTCATGACCACATCAAAATTACAACTAAACTACAAAACAACAATCATTGAGAATCACCTAAAATCTTGCTGAACCAAAGCTCTATAACAAAAGATGTGTGGAAGAAGCCATCTCAAGACTGGTAGGAGGGGCAGAGATGCAGAACAGGCTGGTCCCAGACCTGTGTGTCACCATTAAAGATCAGGACAGATATTTAGGCTGTGTAGGTCTCCCTGAACCTCTAGAAGAGCTAGAGGTTCCAGCCTTAACCCAGCCCAGGGTTCCAGTGCCAGGATGAAAAGGACCCATAATTTCTGGATGTGAAAATGAGCGGAGATTGTGACTGAGTGAGAATGGGTGTGGCTGCACTCCCAGGTGCTCCTCTTAAAGGGACTATGCATGGACTTATCCACCAACAGAATCAGTCCCTCTGAGCTCCAGCCAAATGTAATCTTAACATTTTCACTACCCCAGAAATTAATGCCTTGTTTTACATTCTCCCACATAAGTCCAATTGTGAAATTCTGCTGACAATTACTGCTGGAAATTTTGCTCCCTTGCTACATCACAAGATAACCTTAAAAACAAATCAAGTGTCTTAGCTAAATTATGACTACTTATAGCATAATACCTTTGGCAAACCATTAAACATTAGTCCTTTAAAGTCTTGAGAAAATGAAAGCATTCTGTCAGATCTTTGAATAAAAATAAATGAATGGAATAGTGACTGGGTGATTCATCAACATGATCAAAAGCTCTCATAAAATAAAACATGGTGAAGAGTTATATAAAACATAGTAAGTCATATAAAACATAGTAAGACAGACCCCATAATTATATCATATTTGAGAAATACTTTAAATATTGTGATTTTCTTACAAAATTTGGTAGT
The DNA here is from genome assembly GCF_964194185.1 of Rhinolophus hipposideros. Taxonomy (NCBI): domain Eukaryota; kingdom Metazoa; phylum Chordata; class Mammalia; order Chiroptera; family Rhinolophidae; genus Rhinolophus; species Rhinolophus hipposideros. Next base: position 48,866,156 of record NC_138059.1, read on the forward strand.
TTGGTAGTTAAAAACAACACAATTAGGACCTCAGTAATTACACTAACTAGGTTTACTTTTCACTTTCTTTTATGAACATACTTGCAGCATAAGTAAAAATTTGATATGTCCTCAGAACCCCCTAAGTCGTTGGGTCTTCACCTCATTAACACAAGTTCTCTCCAATCCCAGGAGTCTTTCCATGTCCCATTTCTTACCCCATTTCCTTCTCTCCTACACAACTTACTAAAATGACCCATCATCTATTATGTTGAACTAGGCTTCCTGAAAGCTATCATGAGGAAACATACAGCACAGCAGTTAGCAAATCAAACTGTGTAAATCTTGACTCTGGCCTTTTCTAGCTGTATGAATGTGGTAAATTACATTACAGTTATGAGTCTCAATTTCCTCATCTGTAAAATAAAAATAATGACATCTATCACAAGTGTGGCAGCAAGGAATGGAGCTAGAGTATATAAAGCCACTAGTATATATGAAGCCTATAATTAATACCATAAATGATCATTATTTTAATATGTTTTTTAACAAAAATATTTAGAAACAAATTAATAAGTATGTTTTTTACCAAATGAAGAGGTAGATTATTCACTAATAATTAAAGTATTGTGTACTATATTCCAAAATGTGGATAAACTCCAGTAGAGATTATCATTTTGTTATACTCCTTTAATGAAGAGATTTGATGACATTTGGCAATATTAACAGTTTGATAAATTAATAAGACTGTTGGTTATTTATCATCTACATATTTCAGTAAACAGTGGAGGAAGATTCACTGTTCATAGTAAACAGTGGTAGAAGTTTCCATAATGATGCTCTCCTAGTATCAGATCCCCTAGGGATATTCATTAAAATTCAACCTTTGGGTCACCCCTGAGAAGTATTAAATCAGAATCTTTGGGGAAGAGGCTGGGCATTTTCATGTCCACAAACACTCCAGGTAATATTTTCTACACATTACAGTTCGAGAACCATTGCTTCATTGTTAAGCATGTAATTAATCTTGCAGACCTTACTTTCCTATGTTTTACATCATCCCAACCAGAGATATTGTGATACAGTATTTGTATTCAGGCATTAATTACTGGAAGAAACCAGATAGAAAAAGTACTAGTGTAAAGTCATGATCTCAACTTTAAAGTTAGAAGGACTAGCTTGGCTATATGGGGAGAATTTAAGCTAAATTGATAATATCACTAACTCGGTTATGAAAACATTTTGACAAGAAGACAAATGCACCCACATGGTTTTAACAACAACGAATATTCTTAACTTCAGTACTTTCACTCTATGTATTAATATAAATGCAGCATAAATTTGTTTTAAATACTGAGCACTGTTAATGGTTTTTAGCATCCTGTCATCATCTCTCATACATTTTACTTTTTTCATTTAAGCACTTACTACATTTTCATTACATATGCTTTACAGTTGGATTTATATTTATTGATCCTCTCACAAGGTCAGACTCTCAGCTATATCACAGCAAGATCATGGGTATTTTGGTCTGTATCCAAAGCCAGCAAACTGTTAAGCACACAACATATTGTGATTATGTATAGGCTGAATAAAATTTGTGTTTTAAATATTGAAAATTTTTATCAGATTTTAGTCATGAAGTTGCAATTTTCCCTCTAAATACATGATCATAAAGTTTTCATAGTATCACAAATAAGGAGATCCAACACCCCATACTGGAGAATGCATGGGCTTTGGAGTCATGAGTTTTAATTCCATTTATATTACTGTAGCTAGGGAACCCATAGACAAGTTATTTAACTGCTTTTCTGTTTCTTCATCTCAGAAAGTTTTTTTTTAAAAACAGATAGAATGTAAATGACAATCAGATGAATAAGAATATCTCATAAATTCAGAAAGTAGCAAAAATATAGGCAGTAAAAAGAAACAGCAGAAATTTTGCTGGTTATGAGACTTCCAGCAAGGTTTCATTCTAGCACTAGCTGTTCTTTACTCTCAAAGTGACTTCTCATGGTAAACTGCAATACAAGTAGCTCATGATTTTAGAAATCCTACAGATAAGCAGTAAGTACTCACAGTGTTCAAATTCTTGAGTTTCTTAAAGGTACTCCCAAGAATTTCTTTTATTCTGTTAAACCTCAAGTCTCTGGGAACATAAAAAAGGTGAGAAAGATTATAATATATTGTTTTAGTTTTGTTATTATTTCCAGAAGCTCCAAAATTAATTCTTTTATACCCAAATGTATAGGACTAAAGGACTAAATATAATCAAGACATAATTAGGCATGTCATGCACTAATCATTAGGTAGGTTTATTGTTTATAACAGATTATGCACATGGAGTGTCAAATGCTAGTCCAAAAATGCCACATAAATGCAGCCAGAGCACTGCAAAGTGTTAAAGACAGTTATTATACATCATTTGATTTAGGTAGTATTTGTATGACATCAAAACAAATTCTATACATAGCAATATGCCAGTTGAGTACATTTAGTTTGGAAAATAATATTGATATATCAGATGTCACTTATCAATTCAACATAACACCATTGTTTGAGTGTAGACGAAGTTGTTAATCAGTTATTTTTTCTTCATAATCCAGGAACAAAATAGCCTTTTAAGAAAGCATTAAAGTCAGTCCTCTAGGCGTCAGTGTTCTGTGGTGTTGGAATCTGACTGCATGTCGGCCTGTGCACGCGACTGCCCACATGGCCTCAAACGACTATACCCAACAAGCAACCCAAAGCTATGGGGCCTACCCCACCCAACCTGGACAGGGCTATTCCCAGCAGAACAATCAGCCCTATGGACAGCAGAGTTATGGTGTTTACAGCCAGTCAGCGGACACTTCTAGCTATGACCAGAGGAGCTATGGTTCTTATGGACAGACCCAGAACACAGGCTATAGCACTGTCAACTCCTCAGGGATATGGCTCAGCGAGTGGTTATGGCAGTAGCCATAATGATTGAGTTCTCAGTCATCTTACAGGCAGCAGTCTTGCTACCCCTGCTATGGCCAGCAACCAGCGTCTAGCAGCATGTTGGGAAGTAACCTTAGCGGTTCTCAGAGCAGCAACTATGGGCAGCACCAGAGTGGGGGCTATGGTCCCCACAGCAGCCAAGCTCCTATAATCCTCGTCAAGGCTACCGACAGCAGAACTAGTTCAATAGCAGCAGTGGAGGGGGCGGTGGAGGGAACTCCTGCCAAGATTAGTCCCCCAGGTGTGGTGGCGGCAGTGGCAGTGGTTATGGTAGTCGGGACCAAAGTGGTGGTGGCAGTGGCTACAGGAGAGGCCAGCAGGACCGAGGAGGCCATGGCTGGGGTGGTTACAACCGCAGCAATGGTGGCTGTGAACCCAGAGGCCATGGAGGTGGCCGTGGAGGCAAAGGCAGAATGGACGGAAGTGACTGTGGTGACTTCAATAAATTTGGTGGCCCTCGGGACCAAGGATCATGACTCTGAACAGGACAATTGCGACAACAAAACCATCTTCACTCAGGGCCTGGGCAAGAATGTCACCATCAAGTCTGTGGCCAACTACTTCAAGCAGATCTGCATTAAGATGAACAGGAAGATGGGACAGCCCATGATTAATCCGTACATGGACAGAGAGATCGGTAAGCAGAAGGGAGAGGCACGGGTATCGTTTGATCACCCATCTTCTGCTAAAGCAACTATTCACTGGTTTGACGGTAAAGAATTCTCTGGGAATCCTATCAAGGTCTCATTTGCTACTTGACAAGCAGAGCAGATTTCAACCAGGGTGGCAGTGGGCGTGGAGGCCAAGGGCACGGAGGGCCCATGGGACATGGAGGCTACCAAGGACGTGGCCATGGCCAGAGTAGATTTCCCAGTGGCGGCGACAGTGGCAGGAGACAGCAGCGAGCACGGGACTGGAAGTGCTTCAACCCTACATGTGAGAACATGAACTTTCCTTGGAGGAATGAATGCAATCAGTGTATGGCCCCTAAACCAGATGGCCCCGGAAGAGGCCCCAGAGGTTCTCACATGGGGGGTAGCTATGAAGATGATCATCGACGATGGAGACAATAGAGGAGGCTATGACCGAGGAGGCTATGACCGGGGAGGCTACCGAGCCTGAAGCCGAGGCAGGGACACGGGAGTTTTCGAGGGGGCCTGGGTGGTGGGGACAGAGGTGGCTTTGGCCCTGGCAAGATGGACTCCAGGAGTGACCACAGACAGGACTGCAGGGAGAGGCCCTATTAGCCTGCCTCTTGAGGTCCTGGAACAGCTTTTCTTCTATACCAAGTATTACCCCCATTATTCCAACTCTTAATCACCCATGGTTTTTGTTCTGTTGGATTATGTAATTGTAACCATATCTCTGGGTCCCAGTAAAAACCATCATTTTAGCTAAAGAAGGAAAAAATAGAAAGAAAACATTAAAGCAAATCAATAAAATAATTAGTTTGAGAGAGATGTTTCTCCACAACCAACAACCTCTTTCATCAATTAATATATTACTTTATCCAGCATATAAATTATTGAGTGCCAACTTAATGCCACATATCACGTTAAGTAATAGGGACACAAATATGAGAAATATGTAGTCCCTGCTACCAAGCAAGTATAGTAGGTGACAAGCAAATTATTATAGTACTAGTATGTAAAGTATTAGTGGTATACAGAGGAACAAACAAAATACTATGCACACATAGCCAGCTTAAGAATTGGTCTGCCTAGACCTCTCTATCAGTGGGAGAACAAACTCCTCCACTTCTTGGAATTTTGGTGGAGACATCAATCAGGTGACTCTTCCTGCCCAAAGAGGGTGACTAGGCCAGCTAACTGAAGGAAACACTGTTCCCTAGAAACACTGTTCCTTCCATGGGGATCATATGACTCAGGCAAGGCCAATTTGGGTCCTCCATGAGCCTCGATATGACTGCTGAATAAAATAGAATTATGCTTTTTATCTGGGATTATGGAAAAATGAGCATCTAGGACTACTAGTGTCCATCCTGCCCATATGAGAAAGAATTAGCCTGAGAATAAAGCCAAGCAGAGACAAATAGGTCAAAATATGGGAAAAGAAATAAAGCCCTGGATCAAGCTATGCCTGAGACCAATGTACCCTTTGACTTTTCAGATACCTTAGGGAATAAATTGTCATTTTAAGTTTATGTGAGCTAAATTTCTATCATTAATGTAGGGAGCAAAGAAGAAATATGAAATAGTTTGGAAATGTGAAACTCAAAGGGTATCATATCATAAACTCGTACAGGTCATTAGGTTGCCAGAATAAACAACAAAAAACTATCTCAACTTCTCCTCAATTTCTCAAAATAAAAATTATTTCATTCACAAATTTTTATATGATTACCTTAAAATCCTGTCTACTATTTTATGTTTCTCTTGAAATGACTTTGGGAAAATGTGCACAATTTCATAGAAACTGTTATTTTCAAGCACAATCATTCCATTAAAATAGCTCACTGTGATTATACTTCTTTGTTAGATGGATTATATTGCTTAAACATCATATGCTCTTATTTGATATGTTTAGACTGTAATTATAAATGAAACTTTATGATGTGAGAGTCTTCCTATAAACCTACAAGACACAAAGTTTTATAGACCCTTTGCAAAATAATATTAACAGAACCACTTCAAAATGAAATCAGAGCCCCCATCCTAGAGGAATTACCATTCATGTCTTATTCTTCAAACCTTTTGAATGTTTGCACTGGACAAACTAACCTTTCAATTGGGCCAAAGCAATGTTTGTCCCAAAAAACTGTTTGCAGAGATAACAGGAAAGCAGACATCTTGACTACTGGACTGAAAATTAAAGTCCTTCTATAGAATTAGCACCATCATGTATAGCTAAAGAATAATTTAGCTTATTTGCACCTAAAGAAATTCCTTCCTTGGCTTATTAACACCAATAGAAATTCCTTCATCTAGTCATGTAATTATTTCCCTTTCTTTCTCATATATACCTTTTGCCTGCACCTCCTAAACACAAACACTATTTGTGTTTCTGCCTGAGTTAGTGCTTCCCAGAATTGCAATCTTTTTTTATCTCAAATAATTGCTTGTTGCCTCTCTGGCTTTTTATTTTTAGGTCAACAACCCAAATACCCTAGAGCCACTGATTTCCCTTAAAAACAGAAGTTTTAAATTATGAAAAGGATTTTCCTCTCTCATTAAGCCATAAATCCAAAAATTCCCCCAAATTGGGATTCCAATAATACAAGAAAGTAGCAAATATAAAGAACAAATCATTTTCTTTCTTTGAGGCTTTGAAAGTTTTGAAAAATTCAGAAAAGTATAAAGGAGAAAATGCTAATAATCTTCAGCTTTGTCTTCTCTACCCAGATGTAATCACTACGCGTTTGATGCCCATATACGGGGAGGATAATTAAGTTCACAAACTCATCCTAGAAAAAGTACTACATACCTCATTGCTGAATATCACTATTGTCACTTTCGAAGTACTCCCCTTGGGAAAATATGCACTGATGCCAGTGCCTAGTCCACCCTGCTAAACAATTCTGGAACTCTTTTTCTGGATTGGCCATTAGAGCTGTCATCATATTGCCCTTGAATGTCATCAAAATGTCTTACTTTCAATATTTCCTTTATCTTCAGGTCAAGAAAGAAGTCACTGGGGGCCAGATCAGGTGAGTAGGGAGGATGTTCCAATATAGTTATTTGTTTACTGGCTTAAAAACTCCCTCACAGACAGTGCTGTGTGAGCTGGTGCACTGCCATGATGCAAGAGCCATGGATTGTTGGTGAGAAGTTCAGGTCATCTAACTTTTTCACGCAGTCTTTTCAGCACTTCCAAATAGTAAACTTGGTTAACTGTCTAGTTGGTACAAATTGGTAATGAATAATCAATCTGATATCAAAAAAAAAAATTAGCAACATCCTTGCAACAAGTTCACAAACTTAATTGTCCGACCTCATACATATATGATAAAACGTATACACATATCAATATGAAAATAAACATGCTGGTTAAATATAAAATATTAGTGACTGTAAATTTACAAAAAAATCATATCAAACTTTATAAATGGTTTTTAAAATTTCCTTTTCCCCCCTTTCTTACATTTTTCCTATGTCATTCCTGTTAACAAATCAAGTTCTAGCTGTTTATCCCTAACTGCTCTATAGTATTCCTTCATACAGACAGACCACAATTCATTTATATATTCCTTTACTAGCAACATTTTGGTTGTTTACAATTTTTTGCAACACTGTTTGCAAACAGTATTTCAATATACATGCATGCATGTCTCCTTGTATACATGAAGAAATGTTTATCTGAGGTAAATATTTAGAATTGGGGTTGCTGAATTGTAGGGTATGCACATCTTAAATTTTACAAAATTAAGCTAATTCCAAATTTATTTTCAACTAGATACATTATACCACTAATATAAGTCATTTAAAATAATCCAAAAAGATGTTTGAACTAATCACCGAATTACAAATTCAAACTTATTACTGGACTGATTTGAAAGTCAAGGTGCTAAGTGTGTTTGTTATCAAAATTTCCTCCTTGTGTTTCTTCATTAGCAAGTAAAAATAAGCTCTCCTGCCACAAGAACAATATGTTGAGAGCCATCACCCCAAGGGTTACTCCATGGACTATGTGATGGATACCCAGTATTCTAATTGGGGAGGCAGCCACAGGGAGACTCTTCCTGAGAAGCAAAGTGCACAGACCCAAAGATTTTCTCCAGTTGACTTAAATTCTGATAAAGCATTTTCAAATGCCTCAAAATTAATTAACACTTGGTCTTCTTTGCCTAGTATATTCTACTACATAAACTTTTATAGTTAGATACTTCATAAACTGAAATTCTGGGGAAAGATCTCCCTTCATAATTGTAATTCCTGCATTTTAAGTTGTGTATGGAACATTGTACAATGCATTGCTTAGAGAAGGTGTGAGATGATAGAGATACATACGTGTATTGGTTTCTGCCCCCAGTTCCTAGTGCAGAGCTCCTGACACCCTTATAAATTCCTAAGTGATAAGAACACTAAGAGCATCTCTTGTTCTAATATGTGTCTTTGACCCTGTCCCTGACACAGGACTCCTAAGACCCTTATAAATTCCTAAGTGCTAAGAGCACTAGATGCATGTTTTTTCCTATTGAGGTGACTCTCGGTAGGCTCCCTGATGAGGACTGGTCACCAGAAAGACCAAGCCATAATTAGAAGCTTGGAATTTTAAGTCCCACTCCCCATTCTTCAGAGAAGGGAGGGGGTCTAGAAATGGATTTAATAATTCATCATGCTTATGTGAAAAAGTCTCCATAATATCCCAAATGTGAGGGTTTGAAGAGCTTCCAGGTTGCTGAACACATCCATGCACCAGAAGGGTACTGCACTTCAACCTTACCGGGACAAAAGTTCCTGTGCACAGGACTCTCCCTGACCTCACCATTTGTATATTTTTATCTGTCTATTTATCTATATCCTTTATTACATCCTTTAATATATTGGTAAATGTAAGTAAGTGTTTCCCTGAGTTCTGTGAATTCTTCTACCAAACTAATTGAACCTGAAGAGGAGATTGTGGGAACTTTTGGTTTGTAACCAGATTGAACAGAAGTTGTGGATAACCTGGGGACATGTTACTGGTGATTTGCATCTGAAGTAGGGTGGGAACAGCTTTGTAGAACTGAGCCTTTAACCTGTAGGATCTGACACTATCTCCAAGTAGATAGTGTTAGAATATAGTTAAATAACAAGACAGCAAGCTGGTGTCACAGAAGATTGCTGCATGTGGGGAAAAAAAAACCTTTACACATTTGATAACCAGAATGAAGTGTGAGTAATAAGAAACACAGGTGGCAAAACAGGTGTTTTTTTTAAATTCTATTTTAGTAGAGCAAATCCTTTTTTATAGTTAAACTAAAAATTAGATAATTTGAATTCATATGGCCACCAAATTTGAATCATGCTACTTTCTGTGTAAATAAGTTTACCCAAAAATATAATTCATTTTGCCATATGGCATTTATTTTGTTCAAGATGTGTTACTAGCAATTTTACTCATATAAAATTTTTCATTTATATGAAACATCCTTTAGCAAAATATGCAGCAGTATATTTTCACTCTTTATATAATTAAAGTAAAAATTGAATTATATATCCTGAACAACTCATTCCATTATATGTAATATTAATAAAATAATATTCATAATAACAACCACTATGTAGCACAATTTTTATTCCATCTGTTGTTCATTGGAATTCAATTTAGAAGCAATTTTCTGACAAAATTCAACATCCAATTGTGATAAACACTCTCAACAAAATGGGTATAAAGGGAACATACCTCAACAGGATTAAGGCCATTAAAACAAACCCACAACTAGATCAAGAGCAAGACCAGGATGCCCACTCTCACCACTTTTATTTAACATAGTGTTAGAAATCCTAGCCACAGTAATTAGATGAAAAAAGAAAGAAAGGAAGGAAGGAAGGAAAGAAGGAAGGAAGGAAGGAAGGAAGGAAGGAAGGAAGGAAGGAAGGAAGGAAGGAAGGAAGGAAGGAAGGAAGAAAGGAAAGAAGGAAGGAAGGAAGGAAGGAAGAAAGAAAGAAAGAAAAGAAAGAAGGAAAAGAAAGAGAAGAAATAAAAGGCATCCAAATTGGAAAGGAGGAAGTAACACTGTCACTATTTGCAGATGACATGATACTATATATAGAAAACCCTAAAAACACCACCAAAAAAACTGTTAGAACTAATACATGAATTTCATAAAGTTTCAGGACACAAAAATAAATATACAGAAATTGGGTGCATTGCTATACAATTTAGAAGCAATTCTAAGAATAGCACCAAGATAAAAGCTGAGCACATAAAGCTTACTAAGATTGGTTAAATACAAGTCTGTCTGTCTGTCTTCCCTGCTTGCTCCCAGGCCAAGTTGTTGAAGATATATGTAATTCTCTTCACAGCAAGGAATTTGGAATTGATATTTCTAACCAATAAGTGATAAGTTTTTAGCTCAAACCAGTCCAGAAGATTCTCCTGCTAAAAGAGTTTAAACTGACTCCCCATGGCAGAAGGAGACCAGAGAAAAAGAATGGGCAGAGAGGAACATGAACTAGCCCCCAAAAAATTTAGCAGAGTTTAAGATCATGCAATTTAGTCCCCTAGGGAACTCTGCACAATAGCCCCCATGTCATAGCCCAATACACATACTCTAGGTGTGTTAGATACAGTTAGGCCACATTATTGTGTGGAAAAGTCCAGAGAAAGATCTTGCAGAGGAATAGAGAGGCTAGAATTTGTCCAGATCCTTTATATTCCCAGTATATTTTATAAATTACAAAATGTATGGCATATTTTATGTTAATATTTAACAAATGGGCAAATTACACATTAACAAATGCTAACATAAAGAAACAATAAATATACAAAAAGTGCAATTGTCTATAACTGCCTAATTCACAAAATAATTGCAGAATTCATTTTCAAGATTATACAATTTGCAGTACAGATGGTATTGTCCAGTTTAAGTCATAAGATGAATATGTTGCTCTTGAAATGTTATCAGCCTAGATCTACAATTGAATGTATGTTATTAGGAGATAAAAATAAAAAGTCTAAATTTGAGCCTCTTCTCATATGTGAGACCCAGGCCATACAGCTCATCTGGTCGCACTGTGGAGTAGCTCTTTCTAATTATGTTCCAGGTTGGAGATAATCTTCAGGTTATTATGATGTTATGAGTAAATACCTGAGGTAAGTGGGCCCATTCCTAGCCATTATAGCTAAGAATCTGGTACAGAGAAAGCAAAACAAATAAGGTGGAACTCAGAGAATGACATTTTAACAGGATGAATTCTGTCTGAATATGCTACTTGTTTCTCTCAAAAGTGAGAAATATTCATTCTGGCAGAAAGCCTATCTTCACAGAAAACAAGCAAGCAGATCTGTACTTGAGCCATTCCTGTTGAAGGCAGGGATGTGACTAAATTACTGTAATAACAGAAGCATACAACAACATGCTTCCAAGGAAGGCAGGAGGGAGTAAGATGACTCTTGATAACTGGGCCATCATTTTCTTTGCCAGGAGCTCACATCTGTGCACTCTGCCTCTGGCTCGTCCCTGGAATGAGAGCACAATGCATACTATGTTTCCTGCAGCCTAGGCCCCCAGTCACTCTGATCCCAACTCCATGGATTTGCTCTGGCCCACTGTCTCCTTCCTCAGCTTCTGTCCCATGTGCCATCCCTTCATCCATGACATCTAGACAATGCCACCCTAACTGCCCAGACCTTAGAGTCAGAGAAAGGATGCAAGATATTTCTCCACAATCTCTCCCTATTGCCGTAAAAAGTCTTCTTATCTTTCCATTTCATAGCCCTTTCAGTGTGGGAATTGGAAATATAATTTCCAGGCCTGAGAAAAATCACTTGGGAGCACAACTCAGTGCATCTCTTGTCTGATTCCCAATCATGTCCACAGCTTAGTAATGTTTCTTAGTTTTCTCTGATTTCAGGTGCATTTTCTGCCTACAAAATGCCAAGCAGCCAGAGCTTGAGGCCATCATCTGTTGCTCTTTGTCTGGTCTGATATTAACCTGTTGTGAAGGTTGATTAATGGGTCAACTTGGCTAAGCCATGTGTGGGGACAGAGTCCCAAAGAGCAGTTTCCAGGCTCTCGTCATGGGGTTGCTAGCTTGGGTGGTGGTTGGCATTGGCTATAGCCAATTGGCCAGTTGTCTGCTGATGTAACTGCCGTGACTGCATTAGTTGGTTGGCTGGTTGGCAGGCAGAAAAGCAGATGGTGGATTGCAGTTCGTGTGGACCCAACTTTGTGTGTCTCACCCAGCCGCCAGCGAGAACATAGTGGTATGACTCTCCTATCTATGGCTCCGTGGGTGTTCCTTTTTGGCCTCACCATATCCTGCATTCTTATGTGGGGAGCGGGAGCTGAGACCCACGTTATACCCTGCATGACACATGGCACAGCAAGCAGGGTTTGGTGTCGGCCAAAACTCTCCGTAAGGTAGTGGAGCAGTTTATACGTATGAAAGCTCAGTTTCAGAAGGCCCGTGAGGAGCTGTGCAGGGAACGGCAGGCGCTGACTGCCTGGGAGGCTCGAGCATCAAGATGGCACACCACCCTCTTGGCCATAGAAGGCGTCACCTTCCTTTTGGTAATCTGCTGCTACTGTAGGCTCTGAGGGTTGCAGATATCTTGCACTGAGACGTCCACTCAATCGGAAGCCTGGCATGGTGAGCAGGAATCCGGCCAAGTAGAAATGGCGTCTGACTCTGGGCAGGAGGACATGTGACTCCCACAAATTGTGTGGTATCCGGTAGCCATTGTTCTCAGAAGTTGGACCCCCAAGGAGGGGTGGGAGGACATGGATGGCTCTTTGGCCAGTGTGGAGAGGGCCCTGCAGGCTCTGGCTGAGCGGTTGCCGGAGGAGGCGAAGGGTACAGCTAGCTGTGTAGGCTGGATGTTCCTCACCGTGTTGCGTCATAACATGGAGGATGCACTTAATGAAATAGCTCAGGTGCCAGACCAGCAGCCCCGGGGGAGGCGCTGGAAGCTGGGGACCATTGGTTGGAGGAGATTCTCAATGCGGTGCATCATAACTTGGAGAAAGCATTTGCTGGAATAGCCCAGGTGCAGGACCAGGTGTCCCGGTGGGAGGCATTGGAAGCTCAGGTCTGCCTGTTAGAGGAGAAGCCCCACAGTGGAGACTCTGAGGCAGAGGCTGACCATGCGAGTGGAGACAATGTAGATCCCAACCCCCAAGCATGGCCCATATTGAAGTGAAAGGTAAAGTATGAGCAACCTTTGGACCCCAGGGCCGTTGTTGCTGGTAACCCAGCTGTGACTGTGTTCACAACCTACACCCCTTATACTCCCACTGAGTTGCAGGAGCTGGGGAGGCAGTGCCAACAGCGCCCTGGAGAACCAATCTCGGCTTGGCTACTACGTTTATGGGATGAGGGGGCAGACAGCATTCTCTGTTCTTCAGGTGAAATGGAAAAGCTAGACTCCGTGACGGTGCATCCATCCTTGTGACAAAGGTTACAGAATTGCCATAGGTTGGCCCAAGACCAAGGCAACCACAGTCTAATGGAGTGGCTCACTGCTATGATACGCACAGTGTGGAGAGAGGCTGGCGTGCTGCCAGACAGTGTGAGTAAATGGCAATCCTATACTGAACTTACTCAAATAATCCACGAAATGGGTATGAGACACGCTATGTTCAACCTTAATAGGCGGGGACTGGATGACGAGCGTTTTACAACAGCATGAGAGATCTGGTTTTGGATACTGCCCCTGCAAGTGCATTTGGATCCTTGGTTGCCATTCTTACGCCCTATGTGGGTCAGCGGATTCATGAAATTACAATTGCCATGGCCACCCTAGGGGATGTTGAACGCCGGAGGCGAAGGAATTGAAGACAGGAAGTCCGAGAAGTCAAGACCTGGAAGTCCAAATCAAAAGTCAAGGGGCAAGGTCAGGCCTCAGAGAGAAACACGCACACAGATATGGAGTGATCTTGTGGCAGCAGGGGTTGATGGCGGGGGGGAATAGATCGACAACCCAATGCACTCTTGTTAGAACTTTGGAATCAGTTGCGTCCAGAACAGCAATTCCTGCGAAGCCTAAAGGAGAAATCTAGGAAAGTGCGACCCATGTCCCTTCAGGACTTCATGCAGCTGCTTGAGGCCAACTCCTTTCAGCTTGATTAGGAGTGGGGCCAAGGTACCTGGTCAGAGAGGACGACTGGGGACTGGAGGCCCCATGTGGAACTGTCTATACATTGGTCCCCTTCTAATGTGCAGGGGGGGTTGGCTCTAGTTGACACTGGAGCAGACTGCAGTCTTGTTTATGGGAACCCAGAACTTTTCCCCAGATCAGCAATCTGCATTGATGGCTACGGGGGAAAGATTGTGACAGTAAAAGCAGTTTCCTTACCACTGGGTATAGGAAGACTTCCCCCTGTACCTACAAAGTGTATGTCTCCCCCGTTCTGGAATATATTCTAGGAGTGGACGTGCTACATGGCCTCAGTTTATAGACGTCAGTGGGAGAGTTCCATCTCCAGATCAGGGTGGTGAAACCAGTGACACGTGGGCATGCTCACCACCCTCCTCAAGTGTTGCCACAGCCCTGGCACATGATTACAGTGCGACAGTATCGCCTATCAGGAGGACAAAAGGAGATTGGTCATACAATTTTGGAATTGGAGAAGGCACATATTGTGAGGCCGACGCACAGTCCCTTTACCTCCCCAGTATGGCCTGTCAAGAAGCCAGATGGGACCTGGCGAATGACTGTGGACCATAGGGAGTTAAATAAAGTGATACCACTTTTGCACGTTGCAGTGCCTTCAATTCACGATTTGATGGATCGCCTGGGAACGTATCACTATGCAGTGGACTTGGCAAATGCATTTTTCTCCATTGACATTGCACCCGAGTGTCAAGAGCAGTTTGCTTTTACTTGGGACGGGCAGCAGTGGACTTTTCAAGTCCTTCCACAAGGATACTTGCACAGCCCCACTATCTGCCATGGGCTCGTAACCCAGGTTTTTGCATATTGGGACCACCCGTCTTACGTGGCCTTGTTTCACTGTGTTGATGATATTTTATTGACATCTGATTCTCTTTCAGATTTAGAGCAAGCAGCTTCCTCTCTTCTCCACCACCTAAAGTCACGTGGCTGGGCAGTGAACGAGGAAAAGGACCAAGGCCCTGGCTTATCCATCAAGTTTTTGGGTGTTGTGTTTGGGTCTGAGGCAATTATTGACAAAATAGAAGCCTTTTCCAGCCCACCAAGGTTTCCCAACTGCACATGTTTTTGGGTCTGCTGGGGTACTGGCAGGCGTTTGTACCCCATTTAGCACAAATAGCAAGGCCTTTGTATAACATGGTAAAAAAGGGGTCCTCATGGGATTGGACAGAGGCTAAAGAGCAAGCACAAAACAGGCAGTGCAGCAGGCACAGGCTCTGCAAGTAGTAGACCCTAGTTGTCCGTTTGAACTTGATGTTCATGTAACCCAAGAGGGGTATGGTTGGGTCCTCTGACAACCGCAGGATCGTCTCCAGTCACCAGTGGGATTTTAGCCCCAATTGTGAAAAGAAGCGGAAGTCCACTACTCTCCAATAGAGAAACAGCTAGCTGCTGTGTACGCAGCCTTAGTGGCCACAGAAGCCATCATAGGAACGGCACAGGTGTTGGTTCGAACAACCTATCCCATCCAGGGCTGGGTCCGTACGTGAACCCAGGAACCCAAAACTGGGGTGGCACAGACCACCACCCTCGCCAAGTGGGGTGCCTACTTGGAGCAACGTAGCACCCTTAGTTCAAGCCCTTTGAGCACAAAACTACAAGAGGCCCTGGGGACTGTGGAGCTTGTAGACCAGGCTGAGCCAAACGCTCTGCCTAGAGGGGAGGATTTGGAGCCCATGCCGTACAGAGAAGGACAGCCCCCAGTACCTGAAGATGCCTGGTTTACTGATGGTTCTAATCAAGAAGCTGCAGCCGTTTGGACGGCTATTGGTGTGCAGTCCCAAACAGACACCATTTGGTTTGATACTGGGACGAGCCAGAGTAGCCAGTGGGCTGAATTAAGGGCTGTGTGGATGGTAATCAGTCACGAGCCAAGGCCCCTAGTTATTTGTAGTGACAGCTGGGTGGTGTTCTGGGGCCTAACGCTGTGGCTCCATACATGGAAACACCAAAACTTGTTGGTAGGACACTGTCCAATGTGTGGTCAAGCCATGTGGCAGGACCTCTGGGACCTAGGGCAGAGAAAGTAGGTGACCCTAATGCATGTCACAGATCACTTCCTCTAGTGTCCCCAGGTAATAATGAAGCAGATGCCCTAGCACGGGTCTGATGGTTAGAACAGGAGTTTGCTGCACGCTGTAGGCCGAGCCATGTGGCAGGTGAGCAGACGCTGGGGTCTGCCTTTGAAATGGCAGGAGATAGCACATGCCTGCTATGACTGTGCCGTCTGTGCCCAGGACAGTCCCCAAAGGCGGAGGTTCCCCTGGGAGACACAGCAGATTACGTGAGGAAGGGTGCCCCTCGCTCGTTGGCAAGTGGATTACATTGGACCTCTGCCTAAAGTGTGCAATGCAATGTATGCGTTCACAGCAGTGGACACTGCTAGGGGGTTGATGTTCGCTTGGCTGTGTCAGGCTGCGGATCAGCGGCATACAATGGTCGCTCTTACACTGCTGTGCACCCTTTATGGCCAACACCAAGTCATTGAAAGTGATAGGCGTACCCATTTTACGGGGCAAGAAGTGCAGTGCTGGGCTGCCAGGATGGACATACAATGGTTGTTTCATACCCCATATAACCCACAAGCAGCTGGTGTGATTGAATACTACAACGGCCTTTTGAAGCAAGGCCTCCGGGTATCAAAACACCGTCCCACGATGCGCGACTGGGCCTCACATCTATGGGACGTCTTGGGAATACTGAATGAGAGACCACAGAAAGGAGGGCCTGCACCAGCAGAAGCTCTGCTACATCGAACAGCTGTTCCCTTTCAGTTAAGGGTTACCACAAGTGAGACTCTGTTAAAGCCAGGCTATGGCAGAAATGGAAACATTTTGCTGCCAGCACCCACATGCTTGAAAGCAATGGAACAGCAGCAATGGACTTGGCCCTGGGGGGTCAAAAGCCCCCACTGTCTGTGGTTGGGCCTGATAGCCCCATGGGGGACTGGTTTGACTCATGATTTGCAAGTGACACCAGGGGTGGTGACCAAGTGGCCACAAGTGACTGTAGTACATGGAGGTCCCAATGATGGGACGATTTTGCGGGGAACCTATGTGCTCTTGCTATAGCCTATTATGGGGTCCCCTGCTCTGTTACATGTTGAAACTATGCAAAGAACCCCAAATACTGCCATAAAGGTCTGATACCACAAACTGGGAAAGGTGCCAGTGGCAGCAACCCTCCTTTCCCAGGACAAAAAACTAGCATGTATCCTCCCAGATGGAAGGGGTTTGCCATTGTTGGTTCCTAAGACTGCTGTGTCTTTCCACCCGTAGGTGCCTATAGGCTAATATGGCACAGGGCCCCTCGCGGAAGATGCTTGTCTCATAGATTGTGAGGCGAGACCCTGGAGGGGTGGAGTGTGGGGACATAGTCCCAGAGAGCAGAGTTTCCAGGCTCTTGGCCTCATGTGGGAGCCTGGGGTGTGGTCTCGGGTGGTGGTTGGGTATTGGCTGTAGCCGGTTAGCCAATTGGCTGCTGATGTAACTGCCGTGACTATGCTAGTTGGTTGATTGGTTGGCAGGCAGAAAAGCAGACAGCAGATTGTGGATCATGTGGACCCTACTTCTAGTGTCTCACCCAGCCGCCAGCGAGACTATAGTGGTATGACTCCCCTATCTATGGCTCCATGGGTGTTCCTTTTTGGCCTCACCATATCCTGCATTCTTATGTGGAGAGCGGGAGCTGAGACCCCACGTGACACCCTGCATGACACCATGGCAGCCAGTTTTGGGTCAAACACCAGTCTAGATGTTCCTTGAAGATATATTTTTGCATAAGATTAACACTTAAGTCAGTAGACTTTGAGTAAAGCAGATTACCCTCCATAATGTGGGTGGGTAGATCTCATCTAGTACCTTAAAGGCCTTAAGTGAAAAAAATTGGAAGTCCCTGAGAAAGGGAGAATTCTGCCTCCAGTGTACCTTCAATGCTACCCTCAGGTCAACTCTTGCCTAGTCTCCAGCCTTCCGGCCTGCTTTGCAGAATTGCCAGATCCTACAAGAGTATGAACCAGTTCCTTAAAATCTCTCTCTCTCCCTCTCTCTCTCTCTCTCTCTCTCTCTCTCTCTCTCTCTCTCTCTCTCTCTCTCATGAAATCCTGTTGAACTCTTCATCCTATTTATTGGTTCATTTTCTCTGGAGAACCCTAGTACACCTGATATGACCCTCTCTGCTGAAGTAGAAATTGTGGAGTTTGTTCATCCCTCTTTCAATGAAGCTTTTCTGAAGACCTGTTCCCCATTAGTCTGAGTGCCATCCCTTGCAAGGGTGGGACATGTAGTGTCAGTGAATGAAACAGGCCTGGGTACGAACGGGTTCCTCAGAAGTGGGGTTGGAAGCCTGGGCCAGGGACACTCAGTTAAAATTTCCAAACCTACGTAGAATATGTGCAGTCACTGAAAGGCCTGCAAAGGTCTGACTTGCATATCAGAGAGCTCTAAGGAGGGTGGCCCCTTGGAGTCTCCACTCCCAACAAGGGGCTGCTGTAGTGTTCAAGTGAAAATCATCTCATCAGCTATACTGAGACCACTGAGTAAGGAGAACAAGAAAGGAAAAGCAGGCCTCTTGGGGACATTGCCTGGAGTTGGTGCAGGGCAGATGGTACTGAGTATTTTTCCTTTTTTTTTTTTCCCCATGGGTTTGATACTTATCTACATATCTCCAACAATGGCTAAAGTGCTTATATGTAAATCAGAATATTATAAAGGCTCCAAAGAAGATACTAGAACAACTTTATAGCAGTTGTTCAATCCAGCTTCTTCATTTTGCTCCATATTAAAAATTCCAGCCTAGCTCCATGCTATTTTCCAGAAATGAATTGCATTCCTCTCAAACTATAAATTAACACAAGCTGGACTGATGCTCTCTCCACTGAAGTATTTGTTCACAAAATCCTTGGGATGAGGAAATCAACTGGGAAGTGCTCATAGAAAGTTAAAACTGGAAGGTAACGGGAACAGACACATACACATAAAAATAAATATTTAAAGGTTGCTCTTTTCTTTAATGTCCCAATTTCTTATAGAGAACAAGTACTAATATGATAATCTTGAAGAACTAAAAATTTTTAAGAAGAAGCTGCCTTACAGATCCAACCTCTGACTTTATATGCATCAGAAAACAGGTTTCCTGATATCTATTATAGTATAATTCCACTTCATTATCCTACATTGAATTCCCACTTTCCTCAAACAGGGCAGTTAGTATTCCATTTGAAATCTCTTCTCTTTCAAGGATTATGTGGCTCGAATTGACAACACCCTTTATTTGCACAAATGATCTCATAGTGACAATGTTAATGGAAGGTGTCAACCAGTCCCAGGTAAGTCAGCATGGACACAAGTGTCCAGCTGCATAAGTCAGGTAATTCAAAACCTCCAAATGAAAAGAAAGCATTATAATTTTGAAGAGTGGTGTTCCTATATGTGGAAACCTGGGGGGCGGGGGGGGAGGAAAACCCTGACAAAACAGTTTCAGATGTCTTCCTCCTCTGTATACCTGGTCCTTCCAGCAGATGTCACTAAAGAGGAGTCCTTTCTTCCAGGTCAAAGAAATGATATCCAGGGAGATGAGGTAGTTTAATTTGTTAATTGTCAAGTGCCACTAGGCTACAGGCTGAACAGTGTGCCCTGAATCACATTCATTTGCACATGAATATAGCAGCTAGCAGCAAAGGTTCTGTATAGAGCATATAAAATATACTATAAACAAGGTTATTTTTGGTTTGAGGCTTGTATACTAGTTGTTTACTAGTAGGTGTGAGACTGATAAGAATGAAGTGAAAGTAAACATGTTTATGTGTAGAGCATATACATAAAAGTAAGCATGTTTATATTTATGTGTGAAACTGAGCATAACAAAATTGAGTGGTAAACACGTTCACCAAAAAACTTCTGGTTATCACCTAAGAAGTAAACCAGTCCAAGGGAAAAAAGATAAAAGCAGAACTCCTGAGCAATGCCATGAGTAGTCCAACTGGGCTAAGACCCTCTGCAAGACTCTGAGCAAGACACTCTGGAACAATTCTCTGGGCAATCCGACAGAGTCCTCTGCGAGGTGCAAGCCACGATATTCTGGGACTCTCCGAAATTCTTCCTTGCAATACCCGTTGTGGGCCCATTTGTCTCTCCAGGACCAGGGACCTTCTCCACCTCAATTGACTCTGGGACTTGGTTTGTTACTAAATTCTATTCTATTAGGTATAATCTTCTGTGCTTACGAAAGCATTGGCCTCTGGAAGGACATTGGTTTCCAAATAAAGCTGTGTTACTCACTGTATATGAACCTGTGTGTCGTGCAGGGCGGCCTGTGGGGTCTCTGGTCCCGTTCCCCACATAAGAACGCAGGACACGGTAAGGCCAAACAGGAACACCCACGGAGCCATAGGTAAGGGAGTCAAACCAATATATTCTCGCTGGCGGCTGGGCTGGAGACACAGGAAGCAGGATCTACATAATCTGCAACCCGCCGTCCTAACAGCAGTCCGCGCTTGCCAGCCACCATCTTCTTGCTTGCCCCCATTTTTTCTCCTAGTGTAGCCGCAGCAGTTATGTTAGTGGCTAATGGCTTACGGTTTACAGCTGATGGACAACTAGCCACAGCTGATGGCCATCTGATTACAGTTGATGGCCATTTACTACCCGAGCCAGCACCTTTCTATGTGAGGCCGAGAGCCTGGAAACTGCTTTCTGGGGTTCTGTCCCCAAACTGTGTGTCAGGACTTTGTTTCCCACTCGCAACACGAGTACCATGCAGGGACGTAGGGCCCTGCCGAAAGATTAATGTTCCCTTGACTTTCAGGAAGAGACTGAAATGTGGCAAACGCCCTTCCAGGCACTTGCAACAGCTTCACTCTGAGGTAATAATATGCCATATTGCATAAAGTAATGGCCTTTGGAGAATGAAAACTTCTAAGTGAATTTTCACATAAAGCTGAAGCGTAGCCTCTTGAATGTTCAAACATTGCCAACTTAGTTATTTTGGTGAAAATATATTTTCAAGTAATAAGATTTAACTTGTCAAAGTAATTACTTAACGTAATTCACATTATTAGGATCATTATTATACTGCGCAACAATTTCACCTTTTTCTATCCGCTCTCTTCAAGCTAACCATGACTCCTCTGAATGCCCCATGCCTGGGAGCACTACCAGTAGCGTTGGATCCCATTAGGCAAGTATGGATACATTTGTACGTGAGCCAGTACACAGTCAGAAGGTAGAATGGGTATTACAGAATCTCTGAGATCAGACCTGGTTACATTTTTTTCTTCCATTACATTTCTTCTATTGTCCTTCCTGTTTCCTAGTGTTGGGTTGATATTTTGTTCTAAAAGACTCGACAAGATCCCACCAACCTGACTCTCTACCACTTATTTGCTGACCTAGGACTTGTCAGGAGTAAGATCCACTTCTGGGTGTACTCAGGCACAGGTTAAGCTGAACCTGTTTGCATGGCACATATCCAGTTCCACACCTCCTGCACAGCCCCCAGACAAACTGAAGGGCAACAAGCTGAATGTTTTAATTGCACTTTGATCACACCATTTTATAACACTATACATGCACATATGCTGGTTCTTTATCTGGAATGCCCTTCCCTTTTTTCTCTCTATTATATTCTCAAGAATTTTTCAGGATGGAGTCATCAAAATGGCGGCGTGAGGTGAGCCTCTGCAAAGCTCTCCTAGAATTTAAAACTAATAGAACAACAATAACTCCACAAAAAACTCCCTACACAGCAGACATGCAAGACGAACAGGCCCACGACTGAATTCACCTAAAGGTGGGAGAATCGTGCGAGCAGGGGAGGAGGGAAGGGAGAAGTGCAGAAACAGAGCACAGGATGTAGACCTAGCTCAGTGCTCGAAGCTCAATGAATCCCGGAACTACCACAGCTGCGGAGAGAGAAGAACTCCGACTGCTAGGGCTCCACTTATGGCCCACAGGGCTGAGGCGGCAGCATATAACACAGCTGAACACAACGCTCACGACAGAGACCTCGGAGAAAACACTGAGGGAAGAAGGCTGAAAACAGTGGTTTACGCCCTAACTGCTGAGCAGAGAACAGAAGCCTTAGGCACGGAGACTAGCCGCCCCCTTACTACCCTCCCAGAGCTCTCCCAGCCCCCACCTGCCCGTTGCTAAAAGCCGAACAGTAGCAGTGTCAGATCAAAAGAACAGAATATTGCTGTTCTGAGAATTGCGGACCACAGACACAGATTCGCAGACCAACACGTTCTGGCAAAAAGGAGGGAGCTGTGAAAGCAGGACCGGGTTTGGTGGTGCTTGCCGCCATTGCTCTGGGCCACCTCTCACAACTCACTGAGCCCCTAGCCCCACCTACCTGGGCAGATCCCTGCAGGAGTAAACAGAACTGCTGAAACATACAGGCTCTGAATCTGGTGCAGAAAGAGCTTTGGAACTTCAAAAGTTCTCCGCATCCCCATAGGGACATGGTGCCCTATGACCCAGATGAACAGTTAACAGAGGAGAAGCCCGATTCTCAGGGAATCCCCCCATTGTGTGAGAAGCTGCAATAGTGCAAAGAAAACATAGCAGTACTGTATGAGAGACGAAAAAAAAAGGCTGCGTCTGAGAGAAAATAAAACATTCTACCAACAAGTATTGGAAAACAAAAGAAAGACCTCTTCCAAACAACCTGTTGCAGAAGCCACTCCTGTAGATGTCTAAGAAGATAAATAATAAATCAGTAATTGCCATGAATAACCAAGTCAACAAGACAGCTCAGAAAGAAAGTGAAAAGTTTCCAGAAAAGGAACTTAAAGATATGGAAATATGTGACTTAAATGAAAGAGAATTCAAGACTACAGTTCTGAAAAAACTCAACGAGATGCAAGAAAACACAGAAAGGAAGTTTAATGACTCAGAAATGCAATCAAAGAACACCATGAGCATTTTACGAAAGATATTGAAATTTTAAAAGAGAACCAAATGGAATTTCTGGAGATTAAGAACTCAATAGAAGAAATTAAGAATGAAATAACCAGCTGAGGTAGTAGAGTTGACCATATGGAGGAAAGAATCAGTGACATCGAAGATAGAAACCTGGAAATTACACAGATGGAATAAGAAAGAGACTTGAGACTTAAAAGAAACGAAAGAACTCTACAAGAACCTTCTGACTTTATCAGAAAGAGCAATATAAAAATAATGGGCATACCAGAAGGAGAAGAAAGAGAGAAGAAAACAGAGAATATATTCAAACAAATTGTTGAGGGGAACTTCCCAAACTTGTGGACAGAACTGGATCTTCGAATCCAAGAAGCAAATACAACACCAAATTACCTCAATGCCAACAGGCCTTCTCCAAGATACATTGTATTGAAGCTGTCTAAAATCAATGACAAAGAAAGAATCCTCACGGCAGCCAGGGAAAAGAAGATGGTAATCTACAAAGGAAAGCCCATTAGATTATCATCAGATTTTTCAGCAGAAACTCTACAAGCCAGGAGGGAGTGTAACCAAATATTCAAACTATTGAAAGAGAGAAATTATGAGCCAAGAATAATATATCTACCAAAGATATCCTTTAGATATGAAGGAGTAATAAAGATCTTTGCAGATATACAGAAGCTGAGGGAATTTTCTAATACACGACTTGCACTATAAAAAATACTAAAGGAGGCTATTCGACCACCATCAACAGGGACACTCTGTGGCAACATAAAAGAGGGAGAGTAAAGGCCTGAACCGGAATATGAGAATAAGAAGTAAACGTGCTGAAGAAAATGGAATACTCTAAATATCAAACTTTCTTTTACATAAACTTAAGGGTAACCACTCAAAAAAAAATCCAGAACTGAAATATATACTGTAATAGAAGAAGAAACAGAGGGAAACATCATAGAATACCATCACACAGAAATAATAGACAACAACAAAAAGGCAAAGAAACAATGGAGACACAGCCTTACCAGAAAACTAGATAGAATGACAGGAATTCCTCACGTATCAATAATTACCCTAAATGTAAATGAACTGAACTCACCAAAAAAAAGGCACACAGTAGCAGATTGGATCAGAAAACTAAACCCAAACATATGCTGTCTCCAAGAAACACATCTCAGCTACAAGGACAAGCATAGACTCATAGTGAAAGGGTGAAAATTGACGCTCCAAACAAATGGTACCCAGAGAAAATCAGGTGTACCCATGATGATATCAGATGAAACAGACTTCAGGGTGAAAAAGATAACAAGAGACAAAGATGGACATTTCATAATGGTAAAGGGGACTATACAACAAAAAGACATAACAGTCATCAATATTTATGCCCCCAATCAGGGAGCACTGAAATATACCACGCAACTAATAACAGAACTGAAGGGAGAAATTGACCGAAACTCAATTATACTAGGGGACTTAAATATATCATTGACAGCTATGGATAGATCATCCAAACAGAAAATAAATAACGAAATAGCTGCCCTAAATGACACATTAGATGAAATGCACATAACTGACATTTATAGAGCACTTCATCCTAAAACATCAGACTATACATTTTTTGCTAGGGTACATGGAACATTCTCAAGGATACACCATATATTGGGACATAAAAGCAGCCTCAGCAAATTTAAGAAGATTGAAATCATACCAAGCATATTATCTGATCACAAAGCTTTGAAATTGGATATCAACTGCAAAAAGAAAGTAGGAAAAAACGCAAATACATGGAGATTAAACAACATACTTTTAAAGAATGACTGGGTCAAAGAATAAATTAGAGGAGAGCTCAAAACATACATAGAAACAAATGACAATGAAAATACATCCTACCAAAATTTTGGGGATGCCGCGAAAGCAGTTTTAAGAGGGAAATTTATATCATTACAGGCCTATCTCAAGAAACAAGAAAAATCCCAAATAAATAACCTCATGTTACACCTCAAAGAACTAGAAAAAGAAGAACAAGTGAAACCCAAGGTCAGCAGAAGAAAGGAAATAACAAAAATCAGAGCAGAGCTAAATGAAATAGAGAACAAAAAGACAATAGAAAAAATTAATGTGACAAAGAGCTGGTTCTTTGAAAAAATTAATAAAAGCGACAAATCCTTGGCTAGACTCACTAAGATAAAAAGAGAGAAGACACTAATTAACAAAATCAGAAATGAGAAAGGGGAAGTTATCACGGACACCCCAGAAATACAAAGGATCATTCAAGAATACTATGAAGGACTATATGCCACCAAATTCAATAACCTAGAAGAAATTGACAAGTTCTTAGAAACGTATAGCTTTCCAAGGCTGAAACATGAAGAACTGGAAAATCTAAACAGACCGATCACCAGTAAAGAAATTGAATCAGTCATTAAAAACCTTCCCAAAAGCAAAAGTCCGGTACCAGATGGCTTCACTTGTGAATTCTACCAAACCTTCAAAGAGGATCTAATACCAATCCTGCTCAAACTCTTCCAAAAAATTGAAGAAGAGTCAGTACTCCCTAACTCATTTTATGAGGCCAACATTACCCTGATACCAAAACCTGGTAAGGACAACACAAAAAAAGAAAACTACAGACCTATATCTCTGATGAATACTGATGCAAAAATCCTAAACAAAATTTTAGCAAATCGAATACAACAATGCAGTAAAAAGATTATTCATCACGACCAAGTGGGGTTCATCCCTGGGGCACAGGATGGTTCAACATCCGCAAATCCATCAATGTGATACATCACATAAACAAAATAAAGGACAAAAATCATATGATTAATCAATTGATGCAGAAAAAGCATTTGACAAGATACAACATACATTTATGATTAAAACACTGAATAAAATAGGTATGGAAGGAACATACCTTAACATAATAAAGGGCATATATGACCAGCCCTCAGCTAATTTCATAATCAATGGTGAAAAACTGAAACCCTTTGCTCTACGTTCAGAAACACAACAGGGCTGCCACCTATCACCTCTGCTTTTCAACATAGTATTGGAAGTCCTTGCCAGAGCAATCAGGCAAGAGAAAGAAATAAAAGGCATCCAAATTGGGAATGAAGAAGTTAAATTATCACTCTTTGCAGATGATATGATGCTATATATAGAAAACCCCAAAGACTCCACCAAAAAGCTGTTTGAAACAATCAACGTATACAGTAAAGCTGCTGGCTATAAAATCAACGTACAAAAGTCCATTGCACTCCTATATACTAACAATGAAATCTCAGAAAAACTAACATAAAAAACAATTCCCTTTGCAATTGCAGCAAAAAGAATAAAATACTTAGGAATAAACTTAACCAAGGATGTGAAGGATTTATATGCTGAAAACTATAAGACATTTTTGAAAGAAATTGAAGAAGACACAATGAGATGGAAAGACATTCCGTGCTCATGGATTGGAAGAATCAACATAGCTAAAATGGCCATATTACCCAAAGCCATATACAGATTTAATGCAATCCCCATTAAAATCCCAATGGCATTTTTTAAAGAAATAGAACAAAAAATCATCAGATTTGTTTGGAACCAAAAAGACCCCGAATAGCCAAAGCAATATTAAAAAAAAAGAACAATACTGGAGGTATCACACTCCCTGATTTTTCCTTGTACTACAGGGCTACAATAATCAAAACAGCTTGGTATTGGCGGAAAAACAGACACATAGACCAATGGAATAGAATTGAGAACCCAGAAATAAAACCACATAAATATCGACAGATAATGTTTGACAAAGAAGCTAAAAACATACAATGGAGGAAAGACAGCCTCTTCAATAAATGGTGCTGGGAAAATTGGATAGCCACGTGCAAAAGAATGAAACTGGACTATTATCTGTCACCATGTACCAAAATTAATTCAAAATGGATCAAAGCCTTAAGCATAAGATCTGACACAATAAACTGCATTGAAGAAAACATAGGTACTAAACTTATGGACCTTGGGTTCAAAGAGCATTTTATGAATTTTACTCCAAAGGCAATGGAAGTAAAAGCTAAAATAAACAAATGGGACTACATGAAACTTAAAAGCTTCTGCACAGCAAAAGAAACCATCGACAAAATAAAGAGGCAACCAACTGAATGGGAGAAGATTTTTGCAAACAGTTCCTCTGATAAGGGTCTAATATCCAAAATATACAAGGAACTCAGGAAGCTCAACAACAAAAAAACAAACAACCCAATTGAAAAATGGGCAGAGGATCTGAATAAACATTTCTCCAAAGAAGATATACAAATGGCAAATAGACATATGAAAAAATGCTGAACATCACTAATCATCAGAGAAATGCAAATAAAAACCATAATGAGATATCACCTCACTAGTCAGAATGGCTATCATCAACAAGACAAATAGGAATAAGTGTTGGAGAGGCTGTGGAGAAAATGGAACCCTCATAGACTGTTGGTGGGAATGCAGACTGGTGCAGCTGCTATGGAAGGCAGTGTGGAGGTTCCTCAAAAAATTACGAATAGAATTACCATATGACCCAGCAATCCCTCTCCTGGGTATCTACCCAAAAAATTTGAAAACATTTATATATAAAGACACGTGTGTTCCAATGTTCATTGCAGCTTTGTTTGCGGTGGGCAAGACACGAAAACAACCAAATGTTATTCGATAGATGAATGGATAAGAAGTTGTGGTATATATATACACAATGGAATACTATTCAGCGGTAAGAAAAGATGACATAGGAACATTTGTGACAACATGGATGGATCTTGAGAGTATAATTCTAAGCGAAATAATTCAGACAGAAAAAGCAGAGAACCCTATGTTTTCACTGATATGTGGTATATAAACCAAAAACAACAAAAGAACAAGACAAACAAATGAGAAACAAAACTCATAGACACAGACAATAGTTTAGTGGTTACCAGAGGGTAAGGGGGGGTGGGGGCAAGGAGATTAGGGTAAGGGGGATCAAATATATGGTGATGGAAGAACTGACTCTGTGTGGTAAACACACAATGGGATTTATAGATATGTGATACAGAATTATACACCTGAAATATATGTAATTTCACTATCAGTTGTCACCCCAATAAATATAAATAAACAAAATATAAATAAAAAAAGAATTTTTCAAAACGATTGGTAAATGTCATATTCATGTGGTCAGAAGGAAACCGCCAGTGATTGATAGCAGTTCTATCATCTGCGCTATCTGCTTGGGTGTCTCTCACTGTCAATACCCAGACAGGCTGCCACACTGCACACTGCAATGCTGACATGAGTCTCCAAATCCATCTTTCATTTCCTCCGGGAAGCAGTCCCTGACAACCACTCTCCGGGGTCCTGTGTGCTCCCTCTAGGCCTTTGCAGTGGAAGTCAGTTTTGCTTTGTGGCTAGTCATGTAGGCTTCAGAGTCCGGAAAGCACACCTGGACTTGGTCTCACTGGGCCACTCCCCAGGAGTGCAACCTTGGAGAGGTCCATATTATCTCAGAGTTTCCTCATCATAAGTTGCAGATAATGATATGCAGGCTATTGTATTAAATGCCAAAATTATGCAAATCATTTAGAATAGTGTTTCACATGTGATAAGTGCTAGTAGTGGTAATATTATCACTATCAATATAATTTCTGCTATTATAACATTTTACATATGACATTGTAATTGCCTAATCACAATGTCTGCTTCCCACCCAATGTAGCTAAATTAGAGCACCTTAAGAGCAGGTGTTTAAGTCCCTGTGTTTAAATCATCTTTGTATGCACCACATAAACATTACATCTCTAACATAAATATTGACAGAGCATCAAATAATAATAATGGCAATAATAATAAGTGACATGAACCACTTACAGTTCATAATAGGTCAAATAGGAAACAGTATAAGTATATAACGAATGGAAAGTTAGGTTTCATTGAACTGCATATAAGACGCCTATATTAGCATTAATATATGAAAAATCAACTTTTGTAAATATTAATGGAAATATACAAAAATTCAAAATCAATTTTTCATTTAAAAAGAAAGAAATCCAGTTGACTGAATGTATATTCGTCTATGAGATTAACGAAGCTTGTCACTGTCACTGCAGTTCTGTGTCATAATGTCACACACCTGATGGACTCAAGTATTTATTGGGATACGTGACCTATATGCCACAGGCAATTACTGGAAGTCAAACCTCCATACATGAACCACTTCATCCCTGTAACTGTAGAGGGTGCCAAAAAATGTATATACATTTTAAGAAAGGAAAAAACTGTGTTAAAATTGTAATACGAAGGTCTGACAATTAAGTTTGCAAACTTGCCACCATATGCTTACATTGGCAGCACTGTAAAAACAGCTCAGTAGGGTTTCATAATCTTGGTATATCAGTGTCTCACAGCTGTGCTTGTGTCAACATGTTGCAGTGTCTTGCTGAATGGCATTCATTATTATTGCATGTTTTTTGTGTGCCATTGCAAGAATGTCAGAGCTTGAATTAGAGCAACAAATAAACATTAAATTTCTTGTTAAACTTGGCAAGAGTGGAAGTGAAATCAAGGATATGTTAGTCCAAGTTTATTGGGATAATGTCGTGAAGAAAATGACAGTACAAAAATAGATTAAATATTTTTCTGAGGTGAGAGAATGCATCACTGATGAAGAGAGATCAGGACGACCAGTAATGAGCAGAACTGCTGAAAATATTGCAAAAATTTGTTGAATTGTGCATCAAAATTGTTGGCTGATAGTGAGAAGCATAGCAGACCAAGTAAACATCAATAGAGAAACAGGAAAATCTTAACTGAAAATCTTGGCGTGATAAAGGTGTGTGCAAAAATGGTCCTGAATGGGCTCACTGATGAATAAAAACAAAGGAAGAGTCAAAGTTTGCCAAAATCTTTTGGAGAGGCAAGACAATGTTTTGGGCCATGTTATCACTGGTGATTAAACATGGGCATACCAATACAGTCCCAAAAGAAAGCGTCCGAGTGCACATTGGAAATCAGCCAATTCTCCATGACCAAAAAGTTCCATCAGTCCAAATCAAGAGTCAAAATGATGTTGCTATAATATTAGAGGGATTATTCATTATGAATTTGCACCAACTGGAAAAATATTTAACCAAGTTTACTATTTGGAAGTGCAGAAAAGGCTGTGTGAAAAAGTTAGACGAAGATGACCTGAACTTTTCGCCAAGAATTCATGTCTCCTTCATCACAACAATTCACAAACTTACATGGCACTGTCTGTGAAGGAGGTTTTAGCTAGTAAACAAATAACTGTATTGGAACACCCTCCCTAACCACCTTATTTGGGCCCCAATTAGTCCTTTCTTTACCTGAACATAAAGGAAATATTGAAAGGAAGGCATTTTGATGACATTCAGACATCAAGGGTAATATGATGACAGCTCTGATGGCCATTCCAGAAAGAGTTCCAAAATTGCTTTGAAGGGTGAACTATGTGCTGGCATCAGTGCATAGTTTCTCAAGAGGAGTACTTCAAAGGTGAACATAGTGATATTCAGCAATGAGGAATGTAACACTTTTTGTAGGATGAGTTCACGAACTTAATTGTCAATCCTCATACAATGTATGACGCTAGCATTCATTTGATTAATGCCATCTTTTGAGTGAATATCATACTACACATTGCTACTGTAATTCAACTCAACTTCAAAAAGTAATACATAGATAACACCACTTAAATTGTGTACATATTTTGTTTCAGAGAAGGAAACAAGACATTAGATTTTGCAATAACCTCAACTTCTCAAGTTATGTGATATCCTTTTTGGAAAATATATTTCTGTCTATAATTTTAGGAAATTATTTAACATTTTTGCTCTATCTCCCATGCCAACATTTGGATGCCAATCATAACAACTGAAAAAAGATATTCTAATTTTTTTTTAAAGAAACAAATCTCTACATTTAGCTTTTTTGTAGCATTCATACTTTAACCCACTGCAAGCTTACATTCTCCTTTATCATTTCATTCAAATTGTCCTGGCTCAGGTTATTTATGCACTGCTGATGGGTAAAGTCAATAAATTTGTTTTAGTCATCATTCTACTTTATCTTTTGGTGGAATTTGGTAATGTTAGTTCCCTTCTTCTTAAAGCCCTCCTGATCTTCTGCTTTTTTTTCCTGTCTGTCCCAGACTCCTTTTTCAGATCATGTTCTTTTATCTACCTCTAAAATGCTGATGTCCCTAAGGCTATGCCTCCATCCTTCTTCTCTACTCCCTTAACCTTCTTGAGCAATCACATTCATCCTTTTTGTTCCTATGAATCTATATAAAAGTAAAGAAACAGAAAGCATATATGAGAGTAAAGAAACATAAATGTATGTGTATGTACACACATATATACATGTATATGCATACACATAGACACACACATGTACTTTTCTCTTAAATATCTACCATGTCCTCCATGCTTGATGTTAATCCACCACTTGACTTCTCTAATAGATAAATGAAACAAAGGTACCTCAATTTTCCCCAAAACCTAAAATATTCCCTTCTGTTTTCCTTTATCCACCCAGACACAAAATCAGAAAACTAATAGCATATCCATATAACTACCAATTCTCTGCATTTTCTTCAATACAGTTCCTGTACCCGAATCATCAGTGTTCTGATGATCTAGTCTCTTGCACTCCTTATATCATTCTTCTTTTTAATAATTCTTATATTTTTTAATTGCAGTTGACATACAATATTATATTAGTTTCAAGTGTACAACATAGTGATTAGACATTTATATAACGTATGAAGTGATTACCCCAATAAATCTAGTACCCATCTGACATCATACATAGTTATTACAATATTATCAACAATATTCCTTATGCTATACTCTATATTCCCATGGCTACTGTGTAGCAACCTATTTTTACTTCTTAACTCCTTCCCCTCTTTTCACCCATACCTACAAAGCCCTTCCCATCTAGCAACTATCAAAATATTCTCTGTATCTATGAGTTTGTTTCTGCTTTGTTTGATTATTTATTTTGTTCTTAGAAAACATGACCCTTATATATGCTGCCTAAAAAGACTCACTTCATATTGAAAGACACACACAGACTGAAAGTTAATGGATAGAAAAAGATATTTCATGAAAATGGAAACAAACAAACAAACTTAAACTTATACCAGACAAGATAGACTTTAAAACAAAGGCTGTACCAAGGGACTAAGAAAGACCCAGTAAACCCACTTGTGGGGTAACTTAGAAGAAACTCAAAATGCTACTTTGAACGGACATGTGCATCAATATGTTTATTGCAGTATTATTTACAATAATCATGATATGGAGGCAACCTGGGTGTCCATAAATGGATGAATGGATGAAGAAGAGGTGGTACATATATACAATGGAATATTGCTCATCCATGGAATGGAATAGGTTCTTGCCATCTGCAGCAGCATGATGGGTGTGCAGGATATTGTGTTGAGTGGAGTAAGTCAGACAGAGGAAGACAAATGCCATATGATTTTACTTATATGTGGAATCCTTATGTCCTTCTTTCACACAGCTGTGGGAAATTTCTGTAAAAAAAGCAAACAAATTTTGTTTTGTTGTTGATTAATTTTAACTACCCCTGTTTAAAATCCTTCAGTTGCTCTTCCTTGTCAGCAGAGCCTAATCAGAGCTGCTTGTATGGTATATGAGGCCCTTCCTGATTTTCCTGCCTTACCTTTTAAGCCATGCCAAAGTACTTGCAATCTCTGGAACATCTCAAGATATAGCACACATTTATGCCCTTCACCATGCTATTCTTTCTTCTTGCCATTCTACCCTAGAAAATACCCACCCATTTTCAAACATTCTGCTCAATAGTGATCACTTCTATATAAAGCCATGAACCTCATAAGAAAGCTCAGTCATTACAATTGCATCAAAAAGGATGAAATACCTAGGAATAAATTTAACCAAGGAAGGTGAAAGACCTGTACACAAAAATTATAAAACATTGATGAAAGAAATTAAGACACAAATAATGGAAAGATATTCCATGTTCATGGATTGGAAGAATTAATATTGTTAAAATGGCCATATTATCCAAAGCAATCTACAGGTTCAATGCAATCCCTATCAAAATGCCAAAGGCATCTTCAGAGAAATAAAAAAAAATAAAAATAAACTATCTTAAAATTGATATGGAACCAGAAAAGAGCACAAATAGTTAAAACAATCTTGAGAAAGAATAACAAAGCTGGAAGCAACATGCTTTCTAGTTTCAAACTCTACTACAAAGTCATAGTAATCAAAACAGCATGGTATTGGCATAAAAACAGACACGTAGATCAATGGAACAGAAGAGACAGCCCAGTAATAAACCCACACATGTATGGTCAATTAACTCATGACAAAAGGGCCAAAAATATACAGTGGGAAAATAATATTATCTTTGTTAAATGCTGTTGAGAAACTGGAAAACCATATGCAAAACAATGAAACTGAACCCATTATCTTACATCATAAACAAAATTAATTCAACATTAATTAAAGACTTGAGCATAAGATTTGAAACCATAAAACTCATAGAATAAAATGTAGGTGGTAAGCTCCTTGACAATAGTGTTGGTGATTATTTTGTTAGATCTGACACTAAAAGCAAAGACAGTAAAATCAATCATAAACAAGCAGGACTATATCAAACTAAAAATATTCTGCACAGCAAAGGAAACCATCAATAAAATGAAAAGGCAACCTACTAAATAGGTTTTTCTCCTACTAAATAGGAGAAAAATTTGCAACTCATATATCTGATAAGTGGTTAATAACAAAAATATATAAAGAAATCATAAAAATCAAATTAAAAATGGGCAAAGAATCTGAATATTTTTTCCAAAGCAGATATACAGATGGCCAACTAGTACATGAAAAGGTGCTCAACATCACTAACCACGAGGGCAACGTGCATCGACAATGCAATGAGATATCACCTCACATCTGTTAGAATGGTTATTATCAAAAAGACAGGAAATAACTAGTGTGGTGAAGATGTACAGCAACTGGAACACTTGTGCACTGTTGATGAGATTATAAATTGGTGTGGCTACTATGGAAAACAGTATGGAAGTTCCTCAAAATATTAAAAATAGAATTACTATATGATCCAGAAATTCTACTTCTGGATATTTATCTGAGGGAAACAAAAACTAATTCAAAAAGATATACGCACTCCATGTTAATTGCAGCATTATTTAAAACAGCCAGAAGACATGGAAGGAATCTAAGTGTTCATCATTGGATGATTGAATGAAGAAATATTATGTATATATATTATATACATATAATATGTATATTTTATATGTATATATATTATTTATGATAACCAAGATATATATATTATGTTATATATTGTATATTGTATATTATATATTTATTATATATTATATATTTATTATATATTATATATTTATTATATATATATTATATTCTACATACTATATACTATATACTATATTGTATATTATATATTATATATTAATTATAATTATTATATTATATATAACATTTATAAACACAGTAGAATATTATTGACCATTATAAAGAAGAAAATATTGTCATTGGTAACAACATGGTTGGACTTAAGGCATTATAGTAAGTGAAATTAGACAGAGAAAGACAAATACTGTATGATCTCACTTATATGTGGACTCTAATGAAAAAGAGGAAAGCTTGATCATGCCTCCAGTAAATTGCAGTATGAGAGTATTCCCTTCCTTAGTAACTATTCTGTAAGCACCTGCTGTAGATCCCATGGGTTCTATATGAAGGGGCACTGAGCATGGCCACTGAAATGTAATATTGGTTCAACAAAGAGATGAATGAATGACTGTATTACATTCTTTGAATTTCCAATGAAATAAACCCTTTGCAAAACGGAAATTTTTTTTCCTGCATTAGCCCTACCAAAACTACACACTGTGAAAATTACAAAAAGTATATTTATTTATAATTTATAGGAAAATGGTTGCCCTCTTTATCAGTCTACTATTTTCATGGTTTTCCTATAACATTACTCTCATATCGCAATTTACCTCACAGTGAGATCAGCAATAACTTATCATCCAAAGAACTAAGGATGTTAAATAAATGTCTACAATCTCACTACATTAAAGAATCAAGTAGCAAAACAGAGAAATCGACATGCTGAGAAAGTGGCCACAATAGCTAAATTTTATTCATGGTAGACCTATTTGGAAGTGCAACTTCAGTTCTTCTTGTTAAAAACACACAAAAGGAAAGGGGCTGCTTTTTTGAAATCTTTGGCACTTTAGATATGCTCAGAATTAGCCTATAGCATGTGGTCACATTACATGTTTGCTCACAAAATGGCAACACCTTTCATTTTAAGGCTCAGAAACAAGTTTTCACAAATCCGCTTTCATCTACGTTCCATGCCTGAAAATTATGCGCATAAAATATCAGGGGCTTATGACAAATTTGTCTGCAATGTAGCTGAGCCCTTCAGTGAGAAGTTATTGAACCTTCCATTTTAGATGTTACAGGTGAAAAATTTTTTTGCCAACTGCAGAAAGCTTACCAACGTTTTGGCTGCCTAAACGCTGAGGATTAGGGTGAACGTTATCTCTCCACTTCCACCAGTTTTTACCATAATAAAAAGCTTATTTCCAATGAATTAATCATGATACAATAAGCTAAAGGAAGAAAAGATCTCTTACAGGAAGGATTTTATTCAACATATTTCTGTTTATAGTGTCCATAATTTATTTATACAAATTAATGTAACTGCTGGTGTTATACTTCAATTTAGGGTACAAAATCAAAATTCAAGTCATAAAATTTTCCATATCCTTTTACATATATAATTCTGACATCATTAGAATTACCAATGTCATTAAAAATTCAAATAGTATATTAAGCAACATTATCTTCTTTTAAAATCATCTTTGTTTAAGTGATATATGAGGTAAATATATAAGCATATTTTTATGAAATGGTCTAGACATTTCTAGAAATGTTATCTGATTGGAAAGCCCATAAACTTCTAAATGTTCTTACATACAATAAATGATCAATAAACATTAGTTCACAAATGATGGATGGATGGATGGATGCATGGATGGATGGTAGGATGGATGGATGGATGGACAAATTTATGGATGGCTTTTCCAAGAAAAAAATAAATATTAATTAAAACAAATGTTATTAAAAATAAATAATACAGTAACTTGTACACTGAAGTAACTCAGAAATGGTATGGTAAGTAAATCAATGAATAATGAATAAAAATAAATGAATATTAACTTATTTTATCCCTCAGATTAATCAGAAAGTAATATGCTGGAAGAAATTCTGTCAACCAAATATTTCAAAACAGATTTAAGAAGAAGAAAACAGTCTAAAAAATTCACAAAATTAACTAGAACTAGAACAGGAACTAGAGGTCAGATCTTCTAACTTTGATTAAAGTGATTTTCCATTAGAGCATCTTATTGTTTGCTTCTAGTAACTAAAATGAAAAAAAAAATTGTCCTTTTATTTTTAGAAAAATGTCCCGTTATTTTCAGAAAAATGTTTTAATGAGCAAAAGAATACTGTACAATTCACTATAGTTCCTACTCAGCAGTTTTATTGTATGACTTGAATGATGGAATGATTATAATTGCTTACTTAGGTTTTGGAAACATTTCAGACTTCTAAGCCAGTTTATAATTTATGGCATCCTTTTTAGTCTCTTGATTAGGAGGTGGTTGGTCAGACTTTGTAGGGTAACTTCAGGGTTTCAAATGAACTACAGATTGGCAGGAATTAATTACATATGTAGGCACACACATACTGGTATACACCACACACACTCATAACGTTAGATTGAATTATTGGTAAAATTAAATTGACCAAGGATTATAAAATAACTATCAAGAGCAAGGTGGCCATATTGGACAGGAGTAAATTAATGGTAGTGTCCCTGAACCTCAGATTCTAAAAGAGAGACGTGTTAATCTAAGGGATGGTATTTCTTAACCATTTACAAAATGATACTTTACACAAATAAACACACACACTCTCTCTCTCTCTCTCTCACACACACACAGACACACACACATACACAAATAATACCACCATGAACACCTTAAGAACATAGATATGTTCCATTTCTCCATATTTTCTCTAATTCAGCAAACACATTGATAAAAAATGCAGTAATACCATTAAGATTTATCATTTTATGATAAATAATTTTATAATTTGTTTATTTTTAAATTGCTCACTGCTGACAAAGGACAATGCAGTAGGAAGAGCATTGGATTTTAAATTAAGGTCTACTATTAACTAGCTGCATGACACTGGCAATTTCTGTAATCTCTGTGAACTGAAGTGTCTTCATGGGGGGAAAGATGAGCTTTCTAAGTAACACTCCTACCAAATCTAATAATTAGATATAAAATTGCCATCAGTCTGTATTAGATTAATAATTGTCAGTCCATATTAGTTTCATAATATGGTATTTGAAATCTATATGTCCCAAACAGAAATGTTGTGAAGTGTCCTTCTTGGGAGTTAGATGCTGCAATAAAACTTATGATGCTTTCTCTTTTGTAGCATTCCAGAAATTACAGCAACAGGAACCTTGATATATCTTTTCACCAAATCCTATTTGGAAACAAAGGTCTGAATTTTCTCTCAAAGTACAGAAATGATGCTACCATCAATTTTCAATTCATGTGACTATATCTACTCTACTAATTTTTGTCTCTACTTCACACTTATAATAAATCCTTAAAAACAAAATGAAACAGTAAACTGAGCAAAATTGTTCTTCAGTAGCTCCCATCCTCTGCTGCTCCAGACCAGTTCAAAACTGTGACCTGACACCAGTTACTAAATTGCTCTTCTCAACACTTGGTCATGCTCCCTGATCTAACAGTACAGCAGTCTGCACCTTACTAAGCATGGCTGTCTCTACATGAAGGTCAGTCAGCATAATAGGAAGAAAAAAAGAAAAAATAAGACTTAGAGTTTTTCCCTGGGAGATCTATGTTAAAATTTATATGCAAGAACAAACTAAACAGCAAAGAACTAGTGAAGAATGTGAACAAATCTAAATGTATATTTGATGATAAGATTTTATTCTTTTTATGGCTGAGTAATACTCCATTGAATAAATGTACCACAATATCTTTACCCAATCGTCTACTGATGGGCATTTTGGTTGTTTCCATGTCTTGGCTATTGTGAATAGTGCTGCAATAAACATAGGGGTGCAACATTTTTTTTGAATTACTGTTTTGGATGTCTTTGGATAACTACCCAGGAGTGGAATTGCTGGGTCATAAGGTAGTTCTATTTTTAATTTTTTGAGGAACCTTCATACTGTTGTCCATAGTGGCTGCACCAATCTGCAATCCCACCAACAGTGCATATCCTCACCAACAGTTGTTTGTTGATTAATTGATTACAGCCATTCTGACAGAAGTGAGATGGTTAGCATCTTTTCATATGTCTGTTGGCCATCTGTATGTCCTCTTTAGAGCACTATCTCTTCATGTCCTCTGCCATTTTTTAATGGGGCTGTTTGTTTGTTTGTTTGGTGTTGAGTTGTATGAGTTTTATTAATAAATCTTGGATAATAACCCCTTATCAGATGTATCACTGGTAAATATCTTCTCCCATTCAGTAGGATGTCTTTTGGTTTTATTGATAGTTTTCTTTTCTGTGAAAAAACTTTTTAGTTTGATGTAGTCTCACATGTTTATTTTTTCTTTTCCTTCCCTTGCCTGAGGGGACATATCAATAAAAATATTACTAAGGATAATGTCTGTGAATTTACTTCTTATGTTTTCTTCTAGGAGATTTATGGTTTGGGGTCTTACATTTAAGTCTTTAATCCATTTTTAATTTATTCTTGTATATGGTGTAAGAAGTTGGTCCAGTTTCATTTTTTTTGGATGTATCTATCCAGTTTTCCCGGCACCATTTATTAAATAGATTGTCTTTACCCCAATGTAAATGCTTGCATCCATTGTCATAGGTTAAATGGCCATATAGGTATGGATTTTTTTCTGGGCTGTATTCTGCTCCGTTGATCTATGTGTCTGTTTTTATGCCAATGCCACGCTTTTTTGATTACTGTAGCCTTGTAGTGTGATTTGAGGTCAGGGAGCATGACACCTCCCACTTTGCTCTTATTTCTCAAGATTGTTGAGGCTATTTCATGGTTTTTTATGGTTTCATATAAATTCTAGGATTATTTGTTCTAGATCTGTGAAAAATATCATTAGTAATTTGATAGGGATTGCATTGAATCTATATATTGCTTTAGGTAGTATGGACATTTCAACTATATTAATTCTTCCTGTCCATGAGCATGGTATATGTTTCCATTTATTTGTATATTCTTTCATTTCTCTTTTCAATGTTTTATAATTTTCTGAGTACAGGTCTTTTATTTCCTTGGTTAAATTTATTCCTAAGTATTTTGTTGTTTTTGAAGCAATTGTAAATGGGATTGTTTTCTTAATTTCTCCTTCTGATAGTTTATTATTGATGTATACAAATGCAACTGATTTCTGAATATTAATTGTGTATCCTACTTCACTAGATTCATTTATCAGTTCTAATAGTGTTTTGGAGGAGTCTTTCGGGTTCTCTATATGTAGTATCATGTCATCTGCAAATAATGACAATTTTACTTCCTCCTTTCCAATCTGGATGCCTTTTACCATTTGCAACAACATGGATAGACCTAGAGAACATTATGCTAAGTGAAATAAATCAGACTGAGAAATACAAATACCATATGATCTTGCTTATATGTGGAATCTAAATAACAAAAGAAATGAGAAAACACATAGAAATAGACTCATAGATACAGAAAAAATACTGATGGTTGCTAGATAGGAGGAGGATGGGGATGAGGAAGAAGGTGAAGGGATTAAAAAGTACAAATTGGTAGTCACAACATAGTCAATGGAATATGAAATACAGTGTGGGGAATATAATCAGTACCATTGTAAAGATCATGTAGGGTGCCAGATGGGTACTGGGCTTATGAGGGGGATCACTTCATAGAATGTGTAGATGCCTGACCACTGTGCTATATACTAGAAGCTGAAGTAGAATAATATTGAATGTCAAATATATATTCAGGGGTGCCAAAAAACATGACTGGCTTTCATCTTTTGTTAATGGTACATATTGAGGATTACAATTTTAATACAGCTTTATTCTTTCTTAAAATGTAGATACATTTTTTGGCACCCTCTGTATATTTGAATGTATATGTGTGTGTGTGTGTGTGTGTGTGTGTGTATACATATATATATACATATACATATATTTATATATTCACGGGATGAAAAATACAGAACATGGAATATCATCAGTGGTATTGGAACAGCTATATATGATGTCAGAGGGGTAGTAGATTGGGGGATTATCACTTTGTGAGGGTGCAAATGAATAAATATTACACTGCTTTGTACACCTGAAACTAATTATTTTTAAAGTAAAAAACGCGTATATTGATGGTGTAAATTTTAAAATAATTACTTATTCTGAGGTTTAAAAAGAGAGAATTAAATTACGTACAGAGAAAATTATTAGAAGTAAATTTTGTAAAGTGCACACATTTGGGAGGAAGGTAAAATATCAATTATATTTAGCCCGATTGATTTAGCATATATATATAATGTTATAACCACTAAATATAAAAATTAAATGACTAACTTCTATTTGTCCCCAAAACTGTTTCTGATTAGTTCATTCACTTATTCTTTTCTTTAGATTCCGCATTTAAGTGAGATCACCGAGAGTTGTTAGATGGACGGGGGGGGGGGGGGGGATGGATAAGGGGAAAGGTAAAGGGATTAGGAAGCAGCTGGTAACCACAAGATGGCCTCAGGGTTTTTTGAAAATTAATTTGGGGAAGGTATTCAATAATGTTATAAAGATTTTGTTGGGTATCCGATGGACATGTGTCCTATTTGGGAGACCACCTCAGGGATACTGTGGATGCCTGATCATGGCATTGTACACCAGAAGCTGAACATTAATGAATGCCAACTATAATTTTATATATATAATGTGATGTCTCGGTGCGAGGTTGGAGGGATAGTGGATGGGGGGACAGGGGGCCAAAGTGTGAGGGATATAAATGATGAACTTCTAAGTATTACCTTGTCTTGTACACCTGAAACTAATAAATTAAAATAAAAAAAAGAAAGTAAAAAAAAATCAGTAACTAAAGGAACAACAACAAAAAAGATGACTAACTTCTAAACTACCAGAAGGAAAGTTGATAAGAAAAATAATCAATTAGTACAAAAGAAGTCAAGGAAGAAAGGCTTTTTAAAAATGTAGAAACTTAAGAAAAAGAAAAAGCTGAAAAGATGGTGAAAATAAATCGAGCTATAACAGTATTTTCAATAAAAGCAATTGGACTAAAT
This sequence comes from Rhinolophus hipposideros, assembly GCF_964194185.1. Lineage (NCBI taxonomy): Eukaryota > Metazoa > Chordata > Mammalia > Chiroptera > Rhinolophidae > Rhinolophus > Rhinolophus hipposideros. Next base: position 48,907,247 of record NC_138059.1, read on the forward strand.
GCTCCCTATAAAAAAAAAGGAGATGACGTCATAGGAATGGCGGCAGCTGGTCACTCTTTTTGAGCCCTCCTCGGGATCTTGGTGCAAGCAGCACATATAACCCATCGAGGAGTTCTTTGCTCATCACTCAGAACAGCTGGGATACTCTTGGAAGAATTACTTGAAGGTGCGCGCTAATTGCGAACGGGGGAAGAGACAGGACAGCAAAGTGGAAACACGCCCCCCCCACACACAGCAGAGCCTCGGCCGTGGCGCCCAAAGCCCCAGGGACACCCGGGTCCCAGGGCAGAACGGAGAAAACAAGAGCCAGGAGAACAGCTAAGAGACTCGTGGAAGGTTTGCTTAGGGGTACGCTAGTTGGGCAAGCGGGGTAGGAGAGAGGGGCACAAAGTGGAGACGCACACTCCCCCAGTAAAGTCGCTGGCGCTGGCGGCAGGGTGCGCCGAAAACAGCAGCAGTGCAGCAGCACCCCCCGCAGCTCCAATGACACACAGGAGTCCAGGGCAGAAAGGAGAGCACGGAAGCCAGGAAAACAGCTAAGAGAATCGTGGAAAGTTTGCTTGGGGATGCGCTAAGTGGGCTAGCCAGGGAGGAGAGAGGAAAGCGAGAGGAAACACGCCGCGCGCCCCCCCTCCCCCTCCCGCATGGTAGAGGCACGACCCTGTGGTGTACTGTGGCACGGGAGCCCAGGGAAGAACAGTGAACACAAAAGCTAGGAGGTGGGCTCTTTCCCTGCGTCCCTCAGATGATCTCGCCCCAGGGGCCGGCAGCTATTGGGCCCTAGGGCAGACAAAGAACACAGATTCAACAACTGGGCCCCCTCCTGCTCTTCCAATCCTACCCCCGCCTTTCCAGATACTTAAACTGACCCCTGAACTGAGGAGTGGTGTCAGATTACAGAGGAGCCTTAGTGCTCAGGCTCTGGGAAGATTGGCAGCCAGCTCTGACCCACAGAAGAGGCTGGGAAGAGTGTGATTTTTGCTGGGCTAGGAGAGAAGAGATTCCTCCACCACCAGCCACCACCTTTTCGGGCCTGCGGGAGGAGTGTGACGCAGCTGGTCTGGGAGAGAGAAGACCCCTCCTTCCTCAGCCCCCACCCTTTCTGCCTGGCCTGGGAAGGGGCAAGGCCAACTGCGGAGGCACACCCTGAGATCAGCAGGGAGAAGCCACAGAGGCAGCTTCTGGCTCTCAGCAGATCAAAAATCTCCTACCCACCCCCGCACCCCCCCCCACACACACACACACACGGATGAAGTGTTCTAAGTCTCAGGAGTACTGGAAATAGGGCTGGTGGTGCTACTCTCAGTGTGCATTTGTGCAGGCAAGGGCAGAAACAATACTGACTCTCTAAAACTGTCATCCAGACCCCTCGACCCCTTGCATTTAAATCTACAGTCCCAAATTCACACTGGACACCAGGTGACTGGCGCTGCCTGCGCCATGGGCAGGGGACTCTTTGGCACTGCGGAGAACAACTTGGAGATTACTTGGTGGGCTTAAGCCAAGACTGGTGCTGCTCCTTGTTTGCTTTGCTTTGTTGTTTTTGTGGGGTTTTTTTTGTTTTGTTTTGTTTTTTCTTCTTTTCCCCTTTTTTTCTTTTTCTTTTTCTATTTCTTTTTTGGTTTTCTTTTGTTTTGTTTTGGGTATTTTTTGTATTTTTTGTTTGTTTGTGTGTTTGTTTGTTTGTTTTTATTGTTTCTTTGTTTTGCTCTGTTTTGTCTTTATTTCTTCGATATATTTGCCTGTGTTGAGCGGGGATTTTCGGTCGTTTTTACATGTGAATGTACTTGATTTTTTTTTCTTTGTTGTTATTGTTGTTGTTCTTGTTGTTGTTGTGCTTGGTGATTAGCTTTGTTCTTAAACTGCGCTACCAGGGCCCAGATTAAGAGGCACAAGATTCAACATATACAGAAGACAACTCCAGACCAAAGCAGAGTATTACCGAGTGTGACCTATAAGTCACACACCCAGAGGGAATTCTCTGCAGACACAAGAGCCCATAGAGGTAAAACCTCATTCAAGTGGTCAACCCTCACCCAGCAGAACACCCTGTGGTGAGCAGAGCCAAGTCTCACAACTAGTCAGCCTAGGAGTTAAACCCACCTACTCACAAGCAAAAAGCAATTAAAGTTCTTCTTGATCAGGACAACATGCACAATACAAGAGTCACCTTTGGATCACACACAGAGGAGAAAAACGAAGTAGTCCAAGTCAAATATAAAGGACACATACTACATAGGATAACCCAGCAAGAACTAAGAACTCTAGGGGGTCTACCTCATACATCAAAGCAAACACAGAGAGTCAGTCAGAATGGGGAGACAAAGAAACATGTCCCAAATAAAAGAACAGAACAAACCTACACAACTGGAACCAAATGAAGCAGAGGTAACCAACCTATCAGAGACAGAGTTCAGAACACTGGTGATAAGAATGTTTAAGGAGCTTAGAGAAGACATAAAGAAAAATGTAGAAATCATAAAGAACAACCAGTTAGAACTAAAGAAGTAAGTAGAAATCATAATGAACAACCAGTTAGAACTAAAGAACACAATTACCGAAATTAAGAACTCACTTGAAGGAATTACCAGGAGGTTAGATGAAGCAGAGGATCAAATCAGCGACTTAGAAGACAAGTTAGCAGAGATCACCCAAACTAAACAACAGAAAGAAAAAAGAATAAAAAACAATGAAGATGGTTTAAGAGACCTCTGGTATAACATCAAGTGCAACAACATGAGCATCATAGGAATACCAGAAGGTGAAGAGAGGAAGCCAGGGATTGAGAATATACTTGAAGTAATAATGTTCGAAAACTTCCCTAACCTGATGAAGGAAACCAACATACAAGCCCAGGAAGTGCAGAGAGTTCCAACCAGGATAAACCCAAACAGGTCCACACCAAGACACACTATAGTTAAAATGGCAAAGCTTAAAGACAAAGAGAGAATCCTAAAAGCAGCAAGAGAAAGACAGAGGGTTACATACAAGGGAATTCCCATAAGACTATCAAATGACTTTTCTACAGAAACATTGAAGGCCAGGAGGGAGTGGCAGGAGATACTCAAAGTGATGGATCACAAAGGCCTACAACCTAGATTGCTTTAGCCAGCAAGGCTATCATTTAAAGTTGATGGAGAGATAAAGAGCTTCCCAGAAAAGAATAAACTGAAGGAATTTATTACCACCAAGCCACCATTGCAAGAAATACTAAAAAAACTTCTATAAATAGAAGAAAGATGAAAACAATCTAACTACAAATGTAAAAATGGCAATAACTATGTACATATCAATAATCACTCCAAATGTAAACGGATTAAATGCTCCAATCAAGAGACATAGGGTGGCTGAGTGGATAAGAAAGCAAGACCCTTGTATATGCTGTATACAAGAGACTCACCTCAGATCAAAATATACACACAGGCTGAAAGTGAAGAGTTGGAGTAAGATATTTCATGCAAATGGAAATGTGAAAAAAGCTGGAGTTGCAATACTTGTATCTGATAAAATAGACTTTAAAATGAAAAACATATTAAAAGATAAAGATGGGCACTATATAATAATAAAGGGATCAATCCGACAAGAGGACATAACCCTAATAAAAATCTATGGATTTTTATTAACATAGGAGTGCCTAAATATATAAACAGGTACTGACTGACAAAGACAGAGATCAACGGTAACACTATCATAGTAGGGGACTTCAACACACCTCTGACAACAAATGACAGATCTTCCAGACGGAAAATCAATATGGAAACAACAGCCTTAAATGATACATTGGACCACTTGAATATAATTGAAATTTTCAGAGCATTTCACCCCAATGCTGCTGAATACACGTTTTTCTCAAGCGCACATGGAACATTTTCCAAGATAGATCACATGTTAGGCCACAAAACAAGTCTTTATAAATTTAAGAAAATTGAAATCATACCAATTGTCTTCTCTGACCACAGCGCTATGAAATTAGAAATGAACTACAAGAAAAAAACTGGAAGATACACCAATTCATGGAGGCTGAATAACATGTTACTAAATAATGAATGGGTCAAGCAGGAGATCAAGGAAGAAATGAAAAGATATCTCGAGACAAATGAGAATGAGAACACGACGACCCAAAATCTATGAGATGCCGCCAAAGCAGTCATAAAAGAGAAATTCATAGCACTGCAGGCCTACCTAAAGTAACAAGAAACATCACTAATTGACAGTTTATTTTCACACTTAAGGGATCTGGAAAAAGAACAGCAAAATAAGCCCAAAGGGAGCACAAGGAATGAAATAATAAAGATCAGAGCAGAAATAAATGAAATAGAAACCAGAAAAACAATACAGAAGATCAATGAATCCAAGAGTCAGTTCTTAGAGAAGATAAACAAAATTCACAAAACTTTACCTAGATTTATTACAAAAAGGAGAGAGAGAACCCAAATTAATAAAATCAGAAATGAAAGAGGAGAAGTGACAACAGACACCGCAGAAATATAAAAAAATTTAAGAAACAACTATGAGGAACTATATGCCAACATATTTGACAATCTGGAGGAAATGGACAAATTTCTAGAGGCGTACAACCTTCCAAGACTAACTCAAGAAGAAACAGAGAACCTGAATAGACTGATTACCATCAGGAAAATTGAATCAGTAATCAACAATCTCCCAACAAACAAAAGTCCTGGACCAGATGGCTTTACAGCTGAATTTTTCAAAATGTTCAAAAAAGAATTATCACCTATTCTCCTCCTCAAGCTCTTCCAAAAAATCCAGAAGGAAGGAAGACTCCCAAACACTTTTTATGAAGCCACTATCACCCTGATCCCCAAATCAGACAAAGACACCACAAAAAAAGAAAACTACAGGACGATATCTCTAATGCCCATACATGCAAAAATCCTCAACAAAATACTAGGAAACAGAATTCAGCAATACATTAAAAAGATCATACACCATGATCAAGTGGGATTCATCCCTGGTATGCAAGGGTAGTTCAACATCTGCAAATCAATTAATGTGATACACCACATTAACAAAATGAAAAATAAAAATCACATGATCATATCAATAGATGCAGAAAAAGCATTTGATAAAATCCAGCAATCATTTATGACAAAAACCCTTTAAAAAGTGGGAATAGAGGGAACATATCTCAACATAATAAAAGCCATATATGACAAACCCACAGCTAACATCATACTCAATGGGGAAAAGCTAAAACCATTCCCCCTAAGATCTGGAACAAGGCAAGGTTGCCCACTATCTCCACTTTTATTCAACATAGTGCTGGAAGTTCTAGCCACAGCAATCAGACAAGAAAAATAAATAAAAGGCATCCAAATTAGTAAGGAGGAAATAAAATTATCATTATATGCAGATGATATGATACTATATATACAGAACCCTAAAGACTCCACCAAGAAACTATTAGAACTGATAGATTAATTTAGTAAAGTACCGGATAGAAAATTGATATTCAGAAATCAGTTGCATTTGTATATACCAATAATAAAATATCAGAAGGAGAAATTAAAAAAAAAACAATTCCATTTACAATTGCTCCAAAGACTATAAAATACCTGGGAATAAATTTAACCAAAGAAGTAAAAGATCTGTACTCAGAAAATTATAAGACACTGAAGAAAGAAATGAAAGAAGACATAAATAGATGGAAACACATTCCATGTTCATGGATAGGAATAATTAATATAGTTAAAATGTCCATACTGCCTAAGGCAATATACATATTCATAGCAATTCCTATCAAACTACCAACGACGTTTTTCACAGAAATAGAACATATAATCCTAAAATTTATATGGGACCATAAAAGACCCCAGATAGCCTCAGCAATCTTGAGAAATAAGAACAAAGTTTGAGGTATAACGATACCTGACTTCAAATTATACTACAAGGCTACAGTAATCAAAACAGCATGGTACTGACATAAAAATAGACACATAGATCAATGGAACAGAATAGAGAGTCCAGAAATAAATCCATGCTTATATGCCCATTTAATCTACGACAATGGAAGCAAGAATGTACGATGGGGTAAAGACAGTCTGTTCAATAAATGGTGCTGAGAAACCTGGACAGACACATGCAAGAAAATGAAGCTGGACCACCTTCTTACACCATATACAAAAATAAATTCAAAATGGCTTAAAGAGTTAAATGTAAAATCTGAAACCATAAAATATCTAGAAGAAAATATAGGAAGAAACTTCACAGACATTACCCAGAGTAAGATTTTCACTGATATATACCCTCGCGCGAGGGAAGTTAGAGAAAAAATAAACACGTGGGATTACATCAAACTAAAAAGTTTTTTCACAGCAAAAGAAATCAATAAAACATAAAGGGATCCTACTGAATGGGAAAAGATATTTGCCAATGATATATCTGATAAGGGGTTAATGTCACAAATCTATAAAAAACTCACTCAACTCCAAAAAAACAAACAAACCAATTAAAAAATGGGCAGAGGACATGAAGAGACATTTTTCTAAAAAGGACATACAGATGGCAAACAGAAATGCTCAACCTGACTAACCATCAGAGAAATGCAAATAAAAACCACAATGGGATACCACTTCACTCCTGTCAAAATGGCTATCATCAATAAATCAACAAACAACAAGTGCTGGTGTGGATGTGGAGAAAAGGGAACGCTAGTGCACTGTTGGTGGGATTGCAGATTAGTGCAGCCACTATGGAAAACAGTATGGAGGTATCTCAGAAATCTTAAAATGGAACTACTCTATGATCCAGTAATTCCACTCCTAGGCATCTATCCGGAGAAATCCAAAACTCCAATTCAAAAATCTGTATGCACTCCTATGTCTATTGCAACACTATACACAATAGCCAACCGAAATGCCCATCGGTAGATGACTGGATTAAGAAACTGTGGTACATTTATACAATGGACTATTACACAGCCATAAAGGAAAAAGAAATCTTCCCATTTGCAACAACATGGATTGATCTAGAGAACATTATGTTAAGCGAAATAAGCCAGAAAGAGAAAGACAAGTACCATGTGATCTCACTTATATGTGGAATCTAAAGAAAAGAATAAGTGAATGAACTAATCAGAAACAGGTCTGGGGACAAAGAGAAAAAACTGAGGGTTGTTAGATGGCCTGGGTGGAGGTGAGGATAAGGGGAAAGGTGAGGGGATTAGAAAACAGTCGGTAACCACAAAATGACCTCAGGGTTTTTAAAAAATAATTTCGGAACGTAATCAATACTGTTGTAAAGATTTTGTAGGGTATCTGATGGACACAGGTTCCATTTGGGAGACCACCTCAGGGAAGATGTAGATGCTTGATCAATGTACTGTACACCTGAAGCTGAGCAATAATGAATGCCAACTATAATTTTATATACATAATGTGATGGCTCGGTGCAATGTCGGAGGGATAGTGGAAGGGGGGATGGGGAGGGGGGTTCACAGTGTGAGGGATATAAATGATGAACGTCTAAGTATTACCTTGTCTTGTGCACCTGAAACTAATAATAATAAAAAATAAAATAAATAAATAAAAAGAAGTACAAATTGGTTGTTTCAAGTAGTTACGGGGATAGCAAAAGGAATATAGTCAATAATATTATAGTAACTATTTACAGTGTCAGATGGGTACCAGATTTATCAAGGTTATAGATGGAAGAGGGTTTGGGGGACATGATGTAAATAGTGAAGGGATTAAGAAGTACGTATTGGTCGTTACAACATAGTCATGGGGATGTAAAGTACAGCAGAGGGAATATAGTCAATGATATGGTAATAACTATGTACAGTGCCAGGTGGGTACTAATCTAGTCAGGGGGATCACTTCTTAGATTATATAAATGTCTAACCACTATGCTGTGCACCTGAAATTAATATAAAATAATATTGAATGTCAAAAAAAAACACAAAGATTACTGGAATGGGTAAAAATATTATATGAATAAATAAATAAATAAATAAATAAATAAATAAATAAATAATCCACAGTTAGGGTGTGACCGATCCAAAATTTAAATCCAAATTGGAATTCTCGTACTTCTGACAAAGATGGAGTAATAAGGATAGGACCAGATTTTCCCTCCTACTTGAAATAATAAATGAAAAGCAAACAAAATATATGAACACTGCAGGATAGCAGGCAATGAAAGATAATGATCCCTGGAACAAATGAGATGAGCCCAGTGATTTCCTCAGTGCAAGAATTCTCAGGACAACGTATTAAAGAGAGAAGTACATGGAGAAAGAACTCCAAAGATCTGTAGGGGTCCTTCTCAAGTATTCAACAGAATATCAATAAGTGTATGTGTGCGAAGACACCACCCAGGACCACAGAAAGAACCACTTGAAAAATTGAACAGTACCAAGGGATCAGTACAATAAGGGTCATACTATTTCCAAATAACTTATCTGTAGACTAAAACAAAGCTCATAAAGATTTATAAGAATATGAAAATATCCGGTCCCTAAGAAGGTAAAATTCACAATATTAGACATCCAACCAAAATTTACCAGGAAGGCAAAGACAGGAAAATATTTCTCATAATGAGGAGAAAGACTAATCAATTGACCTGACCCAGAACTCATACAGATACTACAGTTATCAGAGAAAGACCTTAAATCAGTGCCTCATAGGTCAAAAACTTAAATAGTGATATGAAGGTATTAAAATCAAAATTCTAGAGATGAAAATTATAATCTTTGGAATGAAAAATATAATGAAGGGCATTAACAGCACATTAGATATTGCAGAAGAAAAGATTAGTGAACTTGAAGGCATAACAATCAAAATTAACAAAAATGAAACAGAGAGAAGAAAATAATTTTAAGAATTAACTGTGGTCTAAGTAGTTTAAGTGGCTTACTTGATGAGTATATGAACTTGACTTGACTCTTTGAAAAAAAATAAAAGGATTTTTTTTGAAAAGTTAATAAGCACATGAAATTTTAAATAATGATTACCAAGAATTAGCATGACTTCATCAAGAATAAATTCTTGCAAGTCAAATCACTCTTTTTTTTTTTTTTGAAGGAACTCACCATCTCTTTGGATTTTATTTTATTTATTTTTTTTATTAATTTATTTATTTATTAGTTTCACTCTTTAATAGTAGAGACAAACTGTGGCTTAATAAACACTTTAAGCTTTTAAGTCAGAAATGACCAATGAAATGAATGGCCTTGAAAAACAATCAGTGCTCATGACCACAGACATTTCAACAAAGGCTGGATGATGACCCAACTAGTACATCTTAAAGAAGAATCAAACAGATAATATTTTCAACTTTTACAATATTTTTAATCTAGAGACTCTATGATTCCTTAAATGTGCAAACCTGGATTAAGGTCACAAACCTGAGTCACAAAACTCAGCTTCTTTAAATAATCTACTTAAACATGGAGATGAATTAGTCCCTCCCCGCCCAGTGATTTAGACTTAAGACAACTTTGGGCTTTTACAGGCTTTTAGATGTGGGCATAATTTTTTCAATATTTAATTAAGAAATGCCAAAACATCATAGATGCTAAATAATTGTCTTTTTTTAATTAAAGTTTATTGGGGTGACAATTGTTAGTAAAGTTACATAGATTTCAGGTGTACAATTATGTATCACATCATCTATAAATCCCATTGTGTGTTCACCACCCAGTGTCAGTTTTCCTTCCATCACCATATATTTGATCCCATTTGCCCTCATCTACCACCCCCCCCCCTTACCCTCTGGCAACTACTAAACTATTGTCTGTGTCTATGAGTTTTTGTTTCTCATTTGTTTGTCTTAAGTCAGACAGAAAAAGCAGAGAACCATATGATTTCACTGATATGTGGTATATAAACCAGAAACAATAATTGTCTTTTTTTTAATCTCTGAGAACTTAAATAGGAACTAAGAAATTATTTTAGAATGCACTGATTAAAACAGTATGGCCCAAAACTTAAAGTTGCATTAAATTCCATTACAAATTTTTATATCCAGTATTTTCCACCATTAAATTTCAAAAATGGCTTCTCATCTCTTTGAAAATATATTCAATGTCTCTGAATTACGTACGTTTTCTACTGTTTTACAGCTACTAAGAAGCAGAATTCAAGCCATTGCCTGTTTGTTTTTGTCTTCCTGTGGCTGAGAAGGCACTCTATTATGTATCCTAAAATGACAAAAAGATTGCATTGCAGCTTTCTGAGTTAGCTCAGTGATGCATGAAACTCAGGCTGACTTCTGCTGAGATGGATTCAAGAACTAAAGCTTAATAACCCTGGGAGTTGGAATCTCTCACCAGCAGCTAACTGAAATATACAAAAAATAATGACAAATTGGCTGTCTTGAATTGAACATAAAGGAGAACCCCTAAAATAACTGAGTGCCATGACTTTGGAAAAACACTTCTTATAGATTGCTTTTTTTAAATAACCTTAGACACAGGTCTTTTGTTGTTGTTGCTGTTCACTTAACATAAGTCACTGCTACTGAATGATAAGTTCTCCAGGAAAAGTAGCACACTGAAGTAGGTTGAATATATCACCTGGTTAAAAGTCTGTCGTGCGGGGGACCCTGCTCACTGTGCCATGTGTCGTGCAGGGTGGCCTGCGGGGTCTCAGCTCCCGCTCCCCATATAAGAACGCAGGACATGGTGAGGCCAAACAGGAACACCCACGGAGCCATAGGTAGGGGAGTCCAACCTGCCAGCGGCTGAGTTGGAGACACAGGAAGCAGGATCCACACTGTTCGCAACCCTCACTGCACCACTTGCAGGCTCACCCAACATCTTCTTGCTAACCACCATTTTTTCTGCTAGCAGAGCCACAGCAGTAATACTAGTGGCCAATGGCTTATGGGTTACAGCTGATGGCCAACTAGCCACAGCTGATGGCCATCTGATCACAGTTGATGGCCATTTACTACCCAAGCCAGCACCTTTCTATGTGAGGCCGAGAGCCTGGAAACTGCTTTTTGGGGCTTTGTCCCCACAAAGTCTTTCTTCTGAAATTCAAAGTGTTGTTTGGCACTTTTATGGGAGCAGTTTGCTATACTGCAGGAGCATGGACCTGAGAATCAGGAGTTTGGGTTTTCATCCAGGTTGTAACAGAAATTAAAACAAGAGCCACCTTTCAGTGAGTACTGGGTCAGCCCTTTCTCACATTTCACCACTGCCTTGTTAGATTTGTGTGCTACCTCTATGTTACATATGAGGTAAATAAATACAGCCCAAGTACAACCTATTTTCTCAAGTAGTGAATAGCCGAGTCAGATTTCAAATCCAGATTTGTCTCTTTCCAAAGTGTTTACTTACCAGATCTGTTACACTTCCTTAGATTGTGGACAAATTTCATTTTCTCTACAGATCTTATATTCCTGGACTGTGACAGTGTGAGTCAACAACTTAGTGGCCCTCCAAGAGTCCATGGAAAACTGAGAACAAGTTTTGTCTATTAATCACCTTCTATTCTACATGGTCTATCATTTGCTAAATATTCTCCTAACTTATTCAAGACACTTATCACATACTCTTGAAATTTACTTGCTCTTATAAACTCTAGTCCTTTCTCTATTAGAATACTGTTGTTCCCCTTCAATGGTCTAAAATACTTTCTAAATATCACTTATAAAGATTTTTAACTAATTATATTTCTTACAATTTTTCCAGTCATCTTTAGCATAACATTCAATAATCTGCATTGTTTTGGGAAAGTTACTAACAATTCTAAGCCTTTGGTCCTCCATAAAATAGGGTTAGATAATTAAACAGAAGAATGTGTGTAAATGATTAAGTACTGTAGTGAAAATAGCCTTGGTCAGGCTCCCGCCCCAACCAGCTGCTGGCCCTCACCCAGTGACCTGCCCATCCGAGACAATGGAATGCAGTACTAGCCCTGACCTGCCAGTCTGACACGATGAAACGCAGCGCAGGCGCACTCCATCTTAAAGGTATACTCTTATGTAAGCACCCGGGCTGTGCGCCATCTTTGTCTCTGTATGGTATAAAGGTCTGGCTGTTTCACAAGGGGTGCAGCTGAGACATGACAGGGCTGCTGGCTGTATCCAGCGATGGGGCTGATTGAACCCCATAAGCCTAAATAAAGTATGTCTACTTTGCCTTCAGCTCCATGCATCTTCTTCCAGCTCCCCGAGGCATACAAACCTTACCCCCGAGACTCAACCCACCCAGACAGCACTCAATAAGCATGCTTATTACTCAGATTATTGTTGACTTTGCTACTGATGTAATTATCTTTATCTCCCGTGAATGTCCTGCTTGTGTGACCCATTAGCTCCTCCATCTATCATGGCTATTTGCTCTCTTAAAAATGTCTATTTTCTCTGTGTTTCATCTGATGGAATCATCTTTGACCACTAGCCCTTCCTTTCCTACTCTCCAATAGAGTAGAAGTTTCCCCATTCCAGAAGCTACCCAATTCCCATCCAGAATCAATTAGACCCCTCCTGCCAGTCTTGGAATTACCAAACCATGTGCCTCTGTCTCTCCTACCTACATTAGTTTTTCAAACTGTTAAGACAGACTTATGTTTGTATTCTGTCTTGTCACTATGTATTATCTAGAATAGTGATATATATATATATATATATATATATATATATATATATATATATATATATATATCATATGATATATATATATATCAATGATCTAAGGGCTCAGAGTAGAATTCCAAGTGGGAATCCTAAAATGGGTCATAAAATGGATTAAAGTCAATGGAAAATGAAAGCACAAATAGCAGAGGCTTATCCTTGTAAATGAATCATTAAGATAGAGCAATTATAGTTGTGGTAGCTATGGTATTCAAATATGATTGTTTACTTGAAGCTCTAATTTAAAATAGAACTTACTTCCAAAGTTTTCATTTTGTTTCTAATTGCTTTTCCAATTTGTTCTGGTGATGAATTGGAGGAAAATATCTGGTAAGCATTTCTGGAGCCAAATAGTTGAATGACTTTCTATTACTTAGAGCCAGCCATACATCATACCGCATACCTCTTTGCTCATCAGCCAACAATCCCAATTATTCTTTTATGAAAACAAATGATCTGTGTAACATATTACATACATTTCTTAAATTTAGATAAATTGTTATTCTGTATGGTTTAAGCAAACAAAAAAAATGTATTCTTCCAGTATATTTTAAAAAAAAGGGACTTTAAACTATATTTTTGGAATGAGATAAAACTACTAGCTCCTGTATTAATAGACTTATGTGTAAAGGGTTAAAATAGAGAAATGAATAAATAGTAAATAACTAGTTTGAAGTTAATATTAATTCCCTAAATAAATGGTTTTTGTTTGGGAAATATTGGTCTAAAAATTAAAGTGTCATGTTGGTTGCGAATTTAAATAAATATATACTACTTCTCTACATAAAACCTTTACCCAAAATAAAATAATACTTGGAAAAATTATAACTTTTTTCAGAAAAAGCATTACTTTATCATTCCACAATAAGAGGAAATATGGATCCTACAGTTTCTTAATTCCTTAAATATTTGATGGCTGGATTAAAACTTTAAAGAAACTGGGTTTCAGCTAAGGTTAGTATTAGGAATGGGGCTTCCTTCATCAAAAAGGTGTTGAGTTCTTAGAAAACATGCTGAATGATAACATAGGCCTGGAGAATTAAATCACAGAACTCAGAGAGTCCATAGAGATTATTACCTCATAAAACCCCTAGTTTCACGTGAGGAAAATGAGGCAAAGAGAAGGCATACTGTTTATAGAACATTATCTAGGAAGGAGAACCTTGGATCTCCTCTTCGGCAAAATATATTATTCTTCAATCATTGGTTATGAGATAGTTCTTGCATTCCCGGGTATCTGTAAGGAGGCACAGGGTGGGTTTTCAAAAATATAACTGCTGCTCTTACTAAACTACAACCCCCCTGTACACCAAACACCTATCTCTGCCCATTTCAATGTGACATTCCAAGACCTCACTCTTTATATCACCTCTTCTAGGTTCTCCACATACCTAATTTTTTGGCATCTGCTAATCATGAATGCATAACTTTCCCTCATTTATAAACTCCTTTATTACAAATTTGGCAAGAAAATGTCAGGCTATATATTTAACTGCAGAATGGAGTAGTGCTTAAACTCAAATGAATTTCATACTTCTCTGTTTTACATTCTAATATACATCTCAAAATTCTATCATTTCTGCTTAAATGTTCAATTTGGCATTTTCAACTGTAGAATTATATTCTTGAGGGCCTTAATATAATCAGTCCTCAGACTTATTTTTAAAGATCACTGAAAAGGTTTAAAACATAGCACTTGCTTATCACATTGTGAGGGATTACTTCAGAATTTATTCAACAAATATTTTTGTGTATCCCCTGCTATGTAGGTACTATGTAGAATGCAATAATTTAAAACTGTAGAATATGATTATGATATTTAACAATTACCTCTGATTTTGCCTGAATTGTTTTGACTACTTAAAACCAAACTCTGTTCAATTTACTAACATTTGTTTCATACCTACAACATGCCTGATATTGTTCTAAGTTCTGGGTAAATGATGCATAAGACACAAAATTTTGAAGATGAGCCTATTAAACAATCTGGTTTGCATTCCAGTCAAGATGGTGCAGTATGTAAATGCTATTCTCTTATGACTGCAAAATTACAACTAAACTACAAAACAACCATCAGTGAGAATTGCCTAAAATCTTGCTGAAACGAAGCCCTACAATTAAGGACATGCAGAAGAAGCCACCTTGAGATGGGGGTGCAGAATTGTGGAACAAGCTGGTCCCACACATGTGACCATTAAAAATTGGGAGGGGTATCTTGGCTACAGAGGTCCCTGTGGAGAACTGAGGGGTCCCAGCCCCTCCCCAGCCTGGAGTTCCAGTGCCAAGAAGTCCTCATAATTTCTGGCTGTGAAAACAGCAAAGATTGTGACTGAGTGAGACAGTGGGGGCTGTAGTCACAGCCGCTCCTTTGAAAGGCACCATGCACAAACTTACTCACAGAAGGAATCACTGGCTCTGAGCTCCAGTGCTGGGGCAACAGCTGGAGAGGCAGCAGGAACTGAGAGGCTGGGGAACTGAGTTGTCTGGTTTCAGGAGACAGGAGCTGGAGGGGCAGCTTTCTCCTGGATGGAAGAGCTGGCAGAGGCCATTGTTTTTTTTATTGACACCTCCCCCTTCCCAGCAAGCAATGAAGGTGGCTGCCACATCTGAGTCTCCATTGGTAATACTGCTTTTTCACAACACCATGGTGATTTGAGACCCCTCCCCACCCCACTTTCAGGCACACTCAAGCTGTTTCTAGTGACTTCTTCATACAAATCGCCTGCATTGGCTCATGCTGCAGATTTTCTTGGGGTCTCTCAAAGGCTTACAGAACCCAGATTAACAGCATCTGTCTTGAATGTGCCCTGTACCTCTGGCTGAATAGCCCTCAGCCTGGAAGTAATGGAGGCTGGTCTTGGTTCTCAGTTTGGCCTCTCAAGGCACTTCCAAGCACAACATGGGTGGTGGCAACCTGCAGATTTCTCTGTGGCTTCTGTCGGGTGACCCTGGATTTCTTTGTGGTCCCTGCTGGGTGGCCCTGGGTAAATCACAGGCTGTGGCTGAACTTGACCTATAGTGGGCCCCCTCTTAGATGGTCCTGGGGCTGGCACAAAAGAGCTGGAGCAACTCCCAGCCACCTCCAAGGATGACACATCCAAGAGGTAGATTGGGCAGGTATCAGAGCCCTCCTGAGGCAGATTCAGCTCTGTGGGGTCTTCCCCTACACCACAACTCCTCCACTGTAGTCAAAGCTAGTCTTCACAATGAGTGAGCCCAAGGGTCAATCCCTCCCGTTGATGTGCAAATAGCAACCAAGGCTTAACTGCAAGAGGAAGACACACACAAGACACACAAGGGACACATCTGGAGTGCACAGCTCAAGTGACTGGGAAGATTGCACCACTGAGCACCACAGCACACCTACTACATAAGGCCACTCTACTAACACTGGGAGACATAGCCGTCCTACCTAATACATAGAAACAAACACAGGGAGGCAGTCAAAATGGGGAGACAGAGAAACATGCCACAAATAACAGAACAGAACAAAGCTCCAGAAAAAGAACTAAACAAAATGGAGACAAGCAATCTACCAGACTCAGAGTTCAAGACACTGGTTATAAGGATGCTCACTGATTTCAGGGAGAACACTAAAAAAGAGGTAGGAAAGATAAAAATGGAGCTAGAAAACATAATTAAGAACCAGTCAGAAATAAAAATACAAAAACAGAAATGAAGAATACATTGGGGGAATCAATAGTAGATTAGATGAAGCAGAGGATCAAATCAGGAATTTAGAAGATAGGGTAGCAGAAAACACCCAATCAGAACAACAAAAAGAAAAGAGAACCCAAAACATTGAGGAGAGTTTATGGGGCCTCTGGGACAACCTCAAGCATACCAACATTTGCATTATAGGGGTACCAGAAGAAGAAGAGAGAGAGCAAGGAAGTGAAAAACTTCTGAATAAATAATGACTGAAAACTTCCCTAACCTGGTGAGGGAAATAGATATATAAGCCCAGGAAGTGCAGAGAGTCCCTAACAAGATGAACCCAAAGAGACCCACAACAAGACACATCATAATTACAAAGCCAAAGTTTAAAGACAAAGACAGAATCTTAAAAGCAGCAACAGAAAAGCAGTTAGTTATCCACAAGGGAGCCCCCATAAGACTGTCAGCTGATTTCTCAATAGAAACTTTGCAGGCCAGAGGGATTGGTACAAAATATTCATTGTGATGAAAAGCAAGGATCTACAACCTAGACTACTCTTCCCAACAAAACTATCATTTGAAATCAAAGGACAGATAAAGAGCTTCTCAGACAAGAAAAAGTTAAAGCAGTTCATCAACTCCAAACCAAATTGCAAGGAATATTAGAGGTACTTCCCTAAGATGAGAAAAATAAATTAAAAATATAAATATTAAAATGGCAATAGCTACATATCTATCAACAATTACTTTCAATGTAAATGGATTAAATGCTCCAATCAAAAGATAGGGGAGCTGAATGGATAAGAATCACAACCCTTACATATGCTGCTTACAAGAGACTCACTTCAGATCAAGACACACAAAGACTTAATGTAAAGGGGTGGAAAAAGATATTTCATGAAAATGAAAACAAGCAAACAAAAAAGCTGGAGTAGCAATACTTATGCCAGACAAAATAGACTTTAAAGAAAAGACTATAACAAGAGACAAAGCAGGACCTAGTAATCCCACTTCCAGGTATTTATCCGAACAAACAGAAAATGCTACTTCGAAGGGACATGCTCATCCATGTATGTTCATTGCAGCATTATTTACATAAGCCAAAATATAAAGGCAACCTGGGTGTCCCTGGATGGATGAATGGACAAAGAGGTGGTACATATACACAATGGAATATTACTCATCAAAAAAAAGAAAGGAAAGAAATTTTGTCATTTGTGACAACATGGAGGAACCTAGAGGTTATTGTGCTGAGTGTAGTAAGTCGGAGAGCAGAAGACAAGTGCCATATTTTCACTTATAAATGGAATCTAAAGAACAAAATAAACAAACAAATGAAACAGAAAGAAACTTACAGATACAGAGAACATTTCAATGGTTGCCAGATGGGAGAGGGGTTGGGGGTACGTGAAAAGAGGAAGGAATTAACAAGTACAAATTCGTTGTTACACGGTAGTCATGCGGATGTAGGGTACAGCATAAGGAATATAGTCAATAATATTGTAATAACTATGTATGGTGCCAGAGAGGTATTAGATCTATCAGACCAATAGTCAGGAATCGGGTTGGGGGTAGGGTAAAAAAGGTGAAGGTATTAAGAAGTACAAATTGGTAGTTACAAAATAGTCATGGGGATGTAAATTAGAGGGGACATAATCAATAATATGGTAATAACTATGCATAGTGCCAGATAGTACTAGTTAGGGGGAATCTTTCTAAATAATATAAATGTCTAACCACTATGCTGTACACTTGAAACTAATATAAAATAATATCGCATGTCAACTCTAATAGAAAATTTTAACAAGGGGATAAGATTAATAATATTGTGATAGAGTGGTACAGTGCTGGCCTTATCATGGTGATCACTTCTTTAGCGTAGGAAATAAAATCAATAATGTGGTCATAGCACTGTATAGAGCAGGGGTGACCAAACTGCGGCCCGCTGGCCAACTGCGGCCCGCAATCCATTTTTTATTGGCCCGCAGCAAATTCCAAAAACGTATTTAGTTTACTTAAATAAACCAGGTGAGGCAATACGTACTTCATCTCGAGTGAGTGGCCCAGCTGTTTGTGTATTTTACCGCATATGGCCCTTGGTAAAAAATGTTGAAAAAAGTTTGGACACCCCTGGTATAGAGCTAGTTGGGTACTGTTGAATAACTATGATCTACACCTGAAACTAACACAATATTGTATGTTAACTGTATTTTAATTAAAAAAAAACAAAACATTAGAAAAAGAAGCGATCTCTCCAATAACTCTAGTACCCACCAGACCCTACACGTAGTTTTTACAATATCATTGACTGTATTTCCCACACTGTACTTCACATCCCTATGACTGTTTTTTTTTTTTTGTAACTACCAGTTAGCACTTCTTAATGCATACACCTTTCTCAACCATCCCCCAACCCTTCTCCCATCTAGCAA
Source organism: Rhinolophus hipposideros (assembly GCF_964194185.1). Taxonomy (NCBI): domain Eukaryota; kingdom Metazoa; phylum Chordata; class Mammalia; order Chiroptera; family Rhinolophidae; genus Rhinolophus; species Rhinolophus hipposideros. Next base: position 48,925,939 of record NC_138059.1, read on the forward strand.
CATCAGTTTTTTTCTCTGTATCTGAGTCTATTTCTGTTTTGTTTGTTCATTTATTCTGTCCCTTAGGTTCTATATACTAGTGAGATCATATGGTATTTTTCTTTCTCAGCCTGACTTATTTAACTTAGCACAATATCCTCTAGGTTTATCCATGTTGTCATAAATGGTAAGATTTCATTCTTTTTTGTGGCAGAGTAATATTACACTGTATACATGTACCATGATTTCTTTATCCAATCATCTATTGCTGAGCATTTCAGTTGTAAATAGCACTGCAGTAAACATAAGGGTGCAATATTTTTTTCAAATTAGTGCTTTGAATAACTTTGGATAAATACCAAGAAGTGGAACTCCTGGGTCATAAGGTAGTTGTAGTTTTAATTTTGGGGGGAGCCTCCATATTGCTTTCCATAGCGGCTGCACCAATTTATAATTCCACCAACAGTGCACAAGAGTTCCCTTTCTTCCACATCCTTGCCAACACTTGCTGTTTCTTGATTTATTGATGATGGACATTCTGACAGGTGTGAGGTGAGATCTCATTGTGGTTTTAATTTGCTAATGATTAGTGAGGTTGAGCATCTTTTCATATGTCTATTGGCCATCTGCATATGTCCTCTTTGGATTAATATCTATTCAGCTCCTCTGCCCGTTTTTTAATTGGGTTTCTTTCTTTCTTTCTTTTTTTTTTTTTTGGTGTGGATTTGTATGAGTATTTTATAAATTTTGAAAATTAACCCCTTATCAGATGTATCATTGGCAAATATCTTCACCCATTCGGTAGTATGTCTTTTTGTTTTGTTGATGGTTTCCTTTGCTGGGCAAAAACTTTTTAGTTTGTTGTAGTCCCATTTGTTTATTTTTTCTTTTGTTTTCCTTGCCTGAGGAGAAATATCAGTAAAATATTACTAAGGGTAACGTTTGAAAGTTTACTTCCTATATTTTCTTCAAGGAGTTTAATGGTTTCAGATCTTTCCTTTAAGTCTATAATCTATTTTGAGCTTATTCTGTAAGCTCCTTCTTACTTATGGAGTAAGAAGGTGGTTCAGGTTTATTATTTATTTATTTATTTATTTATTTATTTATTTATTTATTTATTTATTCATTCATTCATTCATTCATTCATTGATTTAATTATTTAGTTATTTTTGCAGGTATCTTTCCAATTTTCCCAACCATTTATCTCATAAACTGTATTTATCCCAGTGTATATTCTTACTTCCTTTGTCATAGATTAAATGACTGTATAAGGATGGATTTATTTCTGGGCTCTCTATTTGTCCCATTGATCGATGTGTCTGTTTTTATGCCAATGCCATGCTGTTTTGATTGTTATGACCATGTAGTATAGTTTAACGTCAGGAAGCATGACACCTCTAGTTTTGTTCTTTCTTAGGATTGCCATGGCTATTCATGGTCTTTTATAAATTTCAGACTCCATATAAATTTCATTTCTGTAAAAAATGCCATTGATATATTGATAGGAATAGCATTGAACCTACTTATTGCCTTGTGCAGTATGGACATTTTAACTATATTAATTCCTCCTATCCATAAGCGTGGTATATGTTTCCATTTATTTGTATCCTCTTTTCTTTTCAATGTCTTATAATTTTCTGAGTATAGGTGATTTTACTTCCTTTGTTAAATATATTCCTAGGTATTTTTTGGTATAATTGTCATGGGGTTGTTTTCTTAATTTCTCTTTCTGATAATTCATTATTGGTGTATAAATGCAACCAATTTCTGAATAATTTTGTATCCTGTGATTTTACCAAATTCATTTATTAGTTCTAATAGTTTTTTGATGAAATCTTTGGGGTTCTCTCTATATATAGTGTCATGTTATCTGAAAATAATGACAGTTTTACTTCTTTCTTTCCAATTTGGATGCATTCTTTTCTTTTTCTTGTCTGACTGCTGTGGCAAAGAATTTCCAGTACTAAGTTGAATAAAAGTGGTAAAAGTGGGCATCCTTGTCTTGTTCCTGATCTTAAGGGGAATGAGTATGACATTAGCTATAGGCTTGTCATATATGGCCTTTGTTATGTTGAGATATGTTCCCTTTTTTCCTACTTTACTGAGAGTTTTTATCATAAATGGATCCTGGATTTTGTCAAATGCTTTTTTTGCATATATTGATATGACCATATGATTTTCATTTTTCATTTTGTTTATGTGGTGTGTCATCCTAATTGACTTTTGGATATTGAATCAACCTTACATACCAGGAATTAAACCCACTTGATGGGTGTGTATGATCTTTTTAATGTATTGCTGTACTTGGTTTGCTAATAGTTTATTGAGAATTTTTGCATCTATGTACATTAGGTATATAGGACTGTAGTTTTCTTTTCTTTTTTTTGTAATGTCTTTTTCTGGTTTTGAAATCTGGTTAATGGTGGCCTCATACAATGAGCTTGAGAGATTGCCTTCCTCTTGAAATTTTTGGAATAATGCTTTCAGAAGGACAGATTTTAATTCTTTTTTAAATGTTTGGTAAAATTCACCTGTGAAGCCATCTGCTCCGGGAATTTTTTTGTTGTTGTTGGGAGCTTATTGATTAATGATTCAATTTCATTAGTAGTAATTGTTCAGTTCATATTTCCTGTTTCTTCTCGATTCAGCCTTACAAGATTGTATGCTTCTAGAAATTTATCCATTTCTTCCAGATTGTCCAATATGTTAGAGTATACATTCTTGTAGTATTTTATTAATTATTTTTCTATTTCTCTGGTGTCCATTGCCATGCCTTCTTTTTTGTTTCTTATTTTACTTTTTTGAGTCCTCTCTTTTTTTTTCTTGATCAAAAAGTCTATCGATTCTGTTTCTTTTCAAAAAACCAGCTCATGATTTCATTGATCGTTCATATTGGTTTTTTTTAGCCTCTATTTCATTTATTTCCACTCTGATCTTTATATTTCCTTCCTGTGCTCACATTGAACTTTGTTTACTCTTCTTTTTCCAGTTCCCTTAGATGTAAAATTAGACTGTTTATTTGAGATTTTTCTTGTTTTTTGAGCTTGGCTTGCATTGCTATATTGAATTTCCCTCTTAGGACTTCTTTTTCTGTCCCACAGATTTGGGGTTGTTGTGTATTCATTTTCATTTGTCTCAAGATGTCTTCTGATTTCTTCCTTGATCATGTTGCTCTATTAATTATTTACCAGTGTGTTATGTAGCCTTCATGTGTTTGTGTATTTTTATGTGTGTTTTTTTCCTTGTAATTGATTTCTAGTTTCATTCCATTGTGGTCAGAAAAGATGCTTGATATGATTTTAATATTCTTAAATTTATTGAGACCCACATGAGAATTGATCAATAATTAATGAAAAAATGGTTAAATTAAATTTTTGCTTTGTATGAAATATCAAAATAATCTACAGATAAAAAGTTAAACCTAACTAAAAATTGAAAAATAATAATATGAGGAAATTTCTAAAGTTTCAAAGGATAAGCTTAAAGAAATGGAATATGTGACAAATTATTACATCAAGACATATTTATAACTTTGAAAAATGTGCTACCTCACAAAAAAATTATATAAGCCAAATGGCAAACAATCTAAGGAATTATTATAACAAAGCAGAAAGGTTAATATTCTTAACAGTTTGTCTTTTACAAATCAATAAAAACAATCAAAACCCCTGTGGATACATGGGTAAAGGCCAGTAAATAGACATTTCACAGTAAAATAAATATAAATGACTATTAGATTTAAGAAACTTGGTGATCCTCATTAATAATCTAAGAAACACAAATATAATTTTTGTCTTGTGATAAAATATGATATATGGCAAAAGTTTAAGTAATAATAATGATATTAAATATTCAACAGTAGCAAGAATGTAGCAAAACCAAACACTCTACTCAGCTAGTGAGAAATTTGTTAACTTCCTCTTTAAAACAATTTGTCATTATCTTTTGGGGATTTTAACATGTCACACAGTTTGGTGCAATAATTCCATTTTTTAAACTGTATTCTGAAAAATGACAAAAATGTTTATGATATAATGCTTTTTAAAAGTATATCTATAGCCATGATCCCAACTCTATTATGTATATGTATAACTACGAGTAAATCTAATAGGCAATATGCCAATATGTTACTAGAACTATCTCTGGTGTGTGAAACTTAATTTTCCTTTATTTTCCAAGTTTTCTATATGAGCATGTAGATAATTTTATAATTGGAACATTACAAGAGGCCTATTGAACGGAATTAGCAAAATCATATGACTGATTTAATTTGATCCAACAGAGTTTTACTGAGCTCTTTCTATTTGCCATGCCAGGTATAATCGCTAGAGATTAAAGTTCTTGTGTTCATGGAACTCATTGTCCAATAAAGGCATAGACATGTTTTTAAAATAGTCTCTGTAGTAAGGTAGGATAAGTGTCATAATGAGTATGGAGATAGCATAGCAATAAAGCGAAAGACACCTATGGAAATAAAAGAAAATATATACCTCAGTCACAGAAGTTATAAGTAATAAGCAAACCATGGTATGTCTGCCAAATACAGCCTAAATAACTTCACATTCAAACCCTCAGCCTACTTTCAGAATAAAAGATTAGAAAGCTGTTAAAGTGTTATTACTTTTAAAATAGTACTAATATTAACATTTTATTATCTACATAGTTCCAATGATCTCGATGATACTCTTTTTTGTTCAATAAAACAGGAAAGTTAGGTTATAAGAAAAGCATTTCCTTTGGAATGATAAAACTTGAACACTAAACATTTTTTTTCCTAATATTTCTTCAGAAATCTTGCTACACAACTGCTATAGTTCAATATTTCCACAGATAGTACAAATGCACCAGGGAAGAGAAGGGGAACTGATGGTTAAAGGGGTACAGAAATAGATGGGAGTCAAGAATATGTAGGCCTTATAATCAAAAAAAGGAATTCTAACTTTATCTTTCAGTATTTAGAATTTATTTAAGAGCGTTAAGCAAGAAAATAATCTAAGTAACATGATCATAACATCAGAAAGAGCGTTCTGTTGACTCTTTAGTGAATTCATGGGAAAAACAAACAGAAATATACTGCAAAGCAGAAAATGAGGTTAAAGTAATGTGTTGACAGTTTATGCAGCCATTCTCCAGGTAAAATAATAAAGTTGTAAAAACAATCTAGTGACCATTTGGGTTGAGCCTAGTTGGAGGAAGAGGGTGGAATCTTTGATGACTCTGAGTTCTCTGCCACAAGTTACAGCAGTAACAACACCATTAAATGGTAAAATATATGTTTTATTTGATTAACGATTACACCAAAACTTCTAATGTTTTACAGTCCCTGTCAAACGATAGCATAATACCACAAATATGTTTATACATGTCACTGCTGGGTATAATAGAAATCAAGCAATAGCCAATCTTAAGACAGAAAATCAGCCCAGGGTGAACAGATTTCTTTTGGAAAAAAGAAGTGAAGACGTATTTTCCCTAAGAATTATCTAATTACAAAAGCTTAGTTTATTCTTACTTGCAAAAAGCCAGGGAGGGTTGCATCTCCAGAATGATATTTTTATCCTGAAGCAGAAATCCTTTTAACCCATGAAAGTTCAGAAATTTGTCTTACAAAGAGATAAACTATTTTTGTAAGTCAGGAGGTTAAGAAAGATCACACTGTGTCAGCTACAGCGGTCTCCCTAGTCACACTGTTAAAAAAAATCAGG